>NC_133514.1:54590312-54891041 GCF_049354715.1 Callithrix jacchus | reverse complement strand
GCACTGCAGAGGCACTCAATTAGTTTGTAACTGTCTATTAACTTCCGTAGGTGGTTTTGAATAAACAGCAGATTAGCTGTTGCACTCTTGTGGGGACATGAGGAGCCATGGGAGAGGAACAGTGTAGAGCTCAAAGGAAAGAGATTTTTTGATTTTCAGTTGTCCTCTGTCTTCTTCTTTCCTAGTTTTGTGCATGAAGCATGGGTAATGGTTGTCAGAACCTTCTACGTGTTTAAAACACACACACACAAAGGAGCAGTGCCTGCCTTGAGATTTCTCTTGGCAGTTCTTGCATGGAACACTGGTGTGCTGCCCCGTGAAGAATAAGTTGAGTTTAGGTTCTTCGGCTACTTTTTCAGAACGTGTTCTTGGGAAAGGAGTAGCGACTCTTGGTTCTTAGAACTCAGGAAGATAAAAGTTCTTCATGAATGATCATAGCCAGGATTTCTTTCTGGGAGTTCTAAGAGTGTGGAGGGAAACTGATAGAGCTCCCCGCCTCATGCAGTCCATTGTGGAGATTTGCAGGACGTAGGATGTCCCCTTGCTTCCAGTGAAGGCATTGTTTCTAGCTTCAGTATTTCTGCAAGTTCTAATCTTCTGATGCTTACCTTGGAGTGTACTGAGGAACAAGTGCACTGTTAATGGAAAAACTAAATTTTAAAATACTTAGAAGAGGCTTATTCTGAGCCAATATGAGTGACCGTGGCCCAAGGAAACACAGTCTCAAGAGGTCCTGACAAAGTCTAGACAGGCAGATTATGGTATTCTACATTTTAGGGAGGCAAGAGTTACAGGCAAAGACATGAATCAGTACATGGAAGGTATTGATTAGTTTAGCCCGTGAAGGTGGGATATCTTGAAGTGGAAGCTTACAAGTCATAGATGAATTCGGAGATTCTTTAGTTTGCAGTTGGTTAAAGGAACAAAGTTTTATCTAAAAACTTGGAGTTAGCAGAAAGGAATGTTTTAAGTTAAGATAAGCATGATATGTCAGTCAGCCACAATATGACCTGTTTAGCAAAATCAGTGGCTTGCAGGCATGACTTAGCCCTTGCCTTAGTATTCTTTATAATTTAGTGTATTATTACTACAAAGAGTATATTTTGTCAATCTCATGATCTCTATTTTAGCATTAATGCTGGTCAGTCATTGTACCTAAACTACAAAAGCAGGGTGTGGGGGGCGGGGTACTATAATGAGGTGTGTCTGACTTACCTTCCCATCACAGCCAGGAACTCAGTTTTTAAGATTTTTCTGAGTTCCTCTTGGCTACAAGTCAGTAAGGTGCTTAGGATTTTCTTTTACAGCATGGTACAATCACTAGATCATTAAAAAGAATTGCACATTTTAATATGAAATTACTGAAGAAACATGGTGAGAATTAAAAGAGGAGATAGAAGATGAGAGAGGAAGGAAAAAACAAGACCAAAAAAATCTGGAAACTATGAGTGATGACTTCCGAACTTTCAAGTATTTTTAGTGCTTCTGAATTTATGTCCTTCAAACTGTGTACCAAGTTGCTTTTTTAAAGCATGCAGACATTACATAATGCAAGCCATTTATCAGAGTTCTTTTATATAGCACAGAACAGTCATAAGATACTCTTACTTTTCAATACACATATACATGCATATATCCCACCAAAAGATTCATTTTTCTTTTGCTGTTTTGAAAAGGCTAAGAAATTTATACTTTATGCTTCCACTAGCAAGATTGGGGCATTCTTTATGTGTACCTGTCCCACTTCAAACCAGTTGTCAAGGAAAGAATCAAGGTAAAACACAATGTATAGTGTGTGGGTCCACTAAATGAGGAAAGCTTATTAGGAAAGAGTTAGGAGAGCTGTAGCACCTCCTGAATAAGACTCCTTTGAGAAAAAGAGCCAAGACTTACTCTAACTCTTGGTTATCGGTTTTGACCTGTGACTGCAATTGCTGGTTTGCTTTGTAATAAGGGTGTGTTTTCTTTGGTCATCCATCGAATAACCTTTAATTCGGTTACCATTGAATTGCATTGAATTGATGCTCTTAATGTCTAAGTTTTCTTTGGACCAAATGTAAGCATTTATGTGCTAATGGGTATTATTAGACCCTACATCTCCTTTACAATCATTCATGAGAACCATCAGCATGAGGGCAGTTTCTTTATCAACAAGACTGTGCAAAATCCTTAGGAAGTAAGACCTCAGTGAACAAAATGAGAATAATCAGATGAAATAATAGTCAAGTGATTGCCTTTGAAAAATAGAGGCACTTGACACAACTTAGACTTGAACTTTTTTTTTTCTCTCTTTTTACTCCCACTGAACTATTGCAAATTTGACAGGGTGTTTATTTTGCAAACTACAATTGGAGGGATTTGTCAAGGAAGACTAGGCTAGCAACGGTCATGAAGAAACACATTATCCAAATTATAGCTCAAAGTTTATTTACTCATTTCCCCGTGTTCCCTGGCAATTTATAGAGCCTGTATTGATGTCACTGTGCTGGGTGGTTTCACATGCCATCTATCCCAGTACCTGTGAGTTTCTCGGAGGCCAGGACTGTCATCATCACCCTGCATCCCAAGCACCTAGCCCAATGCAATGTTGAATGGATTGTTAAAAGAAAAAAGTTAGACAAATTAAATTTAACAGAGTTTAATTTAGCAAGGAAAAATGATTAGTGAATCAGGCAGCCCTCAGAATGAGTACAGATTCAGAGAGACCCAATGCTGCCATGAGGCCGGAGAAAATTTATAGATGGAGAAAGGATAGTGATTTTCCTGTAAATTTGTTTAAGTTCTTTGTAAATTCTGAATATTTTTAGCCCTTTGTCAGATGGGTAGATTACAAAATTTTTTTCCCATTCTGTTGGTTGCTGGTTCACTCTGAGGATAGCTTCTTTTGCTGTGCAGAAGCTCTTTAGTTTAATTAGATCCTATTTGTCTATTTTGACTGACTTCTGTTGCCATTGCTTTTGATATTTTAGTCATGAAGTCCTTGCCCATGCCTGTGTCCTAAATGGTATTGCCTAGTTTTTCTTCTAGGGTTTTCATGGTGTTAGGCTTTATGTTTAAATATTCAATTCGTCTAGAGTTAAGTTTTGTATAAGGTGTAAGGAAGGGATCTAGTTTTAGCTTTCTGCATATGGCTAGCCAGTTTTCCCAACACCATTTATTAAACAGGTGTTCCCCATTGCTTGTTTTTGTCAGGTTCATCAAAGATTAGATGGTTCTAGATGTGTGGCATTATTTCTGAGGCCTCTGTTCTGTTGTGTTGGTCTATATCTCTGTTTTGGTGCCAGTACCATGCTGTTTTGATTACTATAACTTTGTAGTATAGTCAGAAGTCAGGTAGCATGATGCCTCCAGCTTCTTTTTTTTTTGGCTTAGGATTATCTTGGCTATGCTTGCTCTTTTTTTGGTTCCATATGAAATTTAAGGTGATTTTTTCCAATTCTGTGAAGAAAATCAATGGTAGCTTGATGGAGATAGCATTGAATCTATAAATTACTTTGGGCAGTATGGCCATTTCCATGATATTGATTCTTCCTAACCATGGGCATGTAATATTTTTCTATCTGTTTGTATCCTCTCTTATTTCCTTGAGCAGTGGTTTGTATTTCTCTTTGAAGGGGTCCTTCACATTCCTTGTTAGTTGTATTTCTAGGCATTTTATTATTTTTGTAGCAATTGTGAATGGGAGTTCACTCATGATTTGACACTCTGTTACTGGTGTATGGGAATGCTTGTGATTTTTGCACATCAATTTTATATCCTGAGACTTTGCTGAAGTTGCTTATCAGCTTAAGGAGATTTTGGGCTGAGATGATGGTGTCTTCTAAATATATAATCATGCCATCTGCAAATAGAGACAATTTGACTTTCTCTTTTCCTAATTGAATACGCTTTATTTCTTTTTTCTTGTCTGATTGCCCTGACCAGAACTTCCAATACTATGTTGAATAGGAGCGGTGAGAGAGGAGGACATCCTTGTCTTGTGCTGGTTTTCAAAGGGAATGCTTCCATCTTTTGCCTATTCAGTATGATATTGACTGTGGGTTTGTCATAAATAGCTCTTATTATTTTGAGATATGTTCCATCAATGCGTAGTTTATTGAAAGGTTTTAACATAAAGGGCTGTTGAATTTTGTCGAAGGCATTCTCTGCATCTATTGAGATAATCATGTGATTTTTGTCATTGGTTCTGTTTATTGATGGATTACATTTGTAGATTTGCATATGTTGAACCAACCTTGCATCCCAGGGATGAAGCCTACTTGATCATGATGGATAAGCTTTTTGATGTGCTGTTGGATTTGGTTTGCCAGTATTTTACTGAGGATTTTCACATCAGTGTTCACCCAACAAACATATGAAAAACTGCTCATCATCACTGGTCATTAGAGAAATGCAAATCCAAACCACTATGAGATACCATCTCACACCACTTAAAATGGCAATCATTAGAAATCAGGAGACAACAGATGCTGGAGAGGATGTGGAGAAAAAGGAATGCTTTTACACTGTTGGTGGGAGTGTAAATTAGTTCAACCATTGTGGAACACAGTGTGGTGATTCCTCCAGGATCTAGAAACAGAAATACCATTTGACCCAGCAATCCTATTACTGGGTATATACCCAAACGATTATAAATCATTCTATTATAAGGGCACATGCACATGTATGTTTATTGTGACTCTGTTCACAATAGCAAAGACTTGGAACCAACCCAAATGCCCATTGATGATAGACTGGACAAGGAAAATGTGGCACATATATACCATGGAATACCATGCAGCCATAAAAAAGGATGAGTGCATGTCTTTTGCAGGAACGTGGATAAAGCAGGAAACCATCATTCTCAGCAAACTGACACAAGACTAGAAAACCAAACACTGCATGTTCTCACTCATAAGTGGGTGTTGAACAATGAGAACACATGGACACAGGGAGGGGAACATCACATGCCAGGCCATGTCAGGGGTTGGGGGGGCTAGAGGAGTGATAGCAGGGAGTTGGGGGATTGGTGAGGGATAGCATTAGGAGAAATACCTAATGTAGATGAGGAATTGATGGATGCAGCAAACCACCATGGCACATGTTTACCTAAGTAACAAACCTGCATGTTCTGCCCATGTACCCCAGAACTTAAGTATAATTAAAAAAAGAAAAAGGAAAGTGACACACAGAAAACAGAAGTGAGGTGCAACAGCCTGACTGGTTACAGCGTGGCATTTACCTTATTTGAATACAGTTTGAACAGTTGTTCATCTGTGAGTGGATGAAGTCCAGTGCTTGGTTTGGCTGGGGCTCAGCTATTGTTACAGAAGCACACTACTAGCTTAGGTTTTCAGTCTGCTGATGTTAAATCAAGTTTAGCCTAAACCTTCCTCCTTAAATATTTTAAGTTTGACATACAGGTTTCTGTGTGCATCATGAACTGTAACCTAAATGGAAGGGTAAACAGACTGTAACCTCCTATTCTGCCAATCACCAAGTTTTGGCCAAAGGTGGCCAATTGCTCAAACCAGATTCAAGTACGGCAGATACCACACTGTAACCAGTCCATTGCTTCTGTACCTCACTTCAGTTTTCTGTGTGTACATCACTTCTCTTTTTCTGTCCATAAATTGTCTTCCACCATGTGGCTACACTGGAGTCTCTTAGCCTACTTGGGCTTGGGAGGCTGCCCGATTCAAGAAATCATTCTTTGCTTAATTAAACTCTATTAAGTTTAACTTGGCTAAAGATTTGCTTTTAACACTGACCTACTAAGATAGGTTTGTTTCATCCATAAGAACTCAAGTATGCAATATGGAGGCTTTCTCAGGCCAGATTTTAGTTTGATTTAACAGAATGAATAGTGGAAAAGACACATTTCATGGGTATCCTAATATCCAAGAAGAAATCACAGTGCTATTTTAAACAAAATTAAACTGTTAGAGAAAAGTTCTGTCTCATTTTTCCCTCCTATTTGTTGAGTCCTTACCAGGTATAGGGACTGTGCTTTACCTGTATTCTTATTTCATCTTCATCAACCCCCTAAAAAGTAGATGACATGCTCTCTCCATCAAACCAAGATTTTAGAAAGTCTTTCATAAGGAAACCTGGAACTGACAGATAGTGGGGGCTGGGGACAGGATCTCTTCAGATTGCTGCTATTTCGTAATTAAAATAAGTTTTCATCTGAATGGGGAAGAGTCGTTAATGGAGGTAGGAGAAAAGAGAAAAGGGAACATAAGTTTTCCCAAAATGTAATGTCTATCATATTGTTCTCCTGCTCAGCAGGACTTTCCTTGGCTAAGAATTATGTACCCACTTCTCAGCTTCACCTCCAAGGCCTTCCACAGAATCACACCAGCGTTTCACTAGAGGCAACTTATACTTTATTAGGTTTTCTAAGCATTTGTTGAGCCAGGCATGGTGATTTGTACCTTTAATCACAGCTAATCAGAAGACTGAGTTTGAGACCAGCTTGGGCAACATAGTGAAACCATATATTAAAAATAAAATAAGTAATAGGCCGGAGCAGTAGCTCACGGCTGTAATCCCAACAGTTTGGGAGGCCGAAGGAGGCAGATCACCCTGAAGTCAGGAGTTCGAGACCAGCCTGTTCAACATGGCAAAACCCTGTCTCTACTAAAGATACAAAAATTAGCTGGGTGTGGTAGCACATGCCAGTAGTCCCAGCTACTTGGAAGGCTGAGGCAGGAGAATCGCTTGAACCTGGGAGGTGGAGGTTACAGTGAGCTGAGATTGTGCTACTGCACTCCAGCCTGGGCAAGAGAGCAAGACTCCATCTCAAAAATAAATAAATAATAAATAATAAATGGTTGACTAATTATAAATAAACTGAAATGCATAGCCATGTGGTAGTAATCCTAAGAGTCAAGAGTTAATTCTTGTATCTTATCAAAATGAAAGGTTGATAAGGAGGTGTCAAGTTAGTGAGTGGCCTAGAGTTAGATGGACTAACAAAAGGTTTTTCTATTTTCTGTTCATCTAAGTCAACCTCCAGTATTACAGATTTTTTTTAAAGAACTATTTATTTTTAAAGATTAAGAATTATTTTCAAAGAATTATGTCTTCAAGCATCATGAGCAGAATGAAATGCTCTTCTTGTGACAAAGTGAGTGGGCGGGCACTTCTGCAGTGCAACAAACCTATCCCCAGCCACACAGTCCAAAGTTATGTGATTGAAAGAGAAATTTGCATCTGATTGAAGATGCTTTGGGCTCGGTTTTGCTGTCCCCTCGCCACAGAAGTCTGATCTGTTCGGTCTGCTCGAGATAACACTTCACACAATTTAGGAATTGTGGTTTATGTCGAATGCCAATATATGTCAGCTTTCATGATGTTTAATATGGTGGGGAAAGCGATAGGTGTTTTAGAAATTAAGCAAAACCATAAATTTTCTGTTGGTGTATATAGTATATTCAAGGCTAGCTTTCAAGTACCTTCTCTCTTAAGTGTTTGATGTGAGTGAAAAGCTTCATCCATTGTGTGAGGCACACTAGGTCATTGTGTTTCAATTCCTCAGGTTGGGGAGAAGTATGGTAGAGTCTTCTCACTTCAGAAATCAAAAGAAAGTGCAGTACCTGCTGGGTAGGTATTTCCTGAAAGTTGCCAGCACTGTTGGCCAGACAGCAGATGGCTTCTTTAATGATGAAACCCAATTTTTCTACAGTGCTAATTAGTTAGAGAAAGATGATTTGAAAGTCTGCAGTACATTGCAGGAAATGTCTTTTCTGTCTGTGTTATTTGCTTCTAAGAAGCATGCAGCAATCACCTGAGTAGGCTCCAGTTTACTCTTTTTATTTAAATCACGTGACTCTTTATTTAAATCACAAGGAAAGGGGAAAGACAATTAATGAGGAAAAGGAGAACCCTCTTTCAGGATGAAACACTCAATTACAAGTGAAGCTATTTTTCTGTTTTCAAAAATCAGCCTTATTGTTATGTTTTGAACTATATATTTGGAACAGTCTCTTCAGTGGCTTCATATGGCATATGCATCTCAATTCATTTCTCTACAATCTCCACTGCAACTTGGAAAAACCAGATTACCCATTTGAAAGTTGATTCTGACTCTGAGCCTATCAAGCCAGCCATCTTGGTCAGAATTTACTAGGAAAAAAATGAATAAAAGTAACAGAAACCTGGATTTTTGTTCTTATCCCAAACCTGATTCATTTGTGACCCAGAGCAAGTTACATAACCTTTTATATATGATTCCTTGTTATATGGAATAATATGGTTCATTCCTACCTAACTTATTTGTTGAATAAACTCTCCATCCTGTAGAATTTCCCTGCATTCTAAACTCACTGATTCGGTCTTATGATGTCATTTAACAAGTCCCTTGGTTGTCTGTATTTCCTGTGAACTGGGGTAGCACTAGAGGATTAATCAATTCAGCTTTCTTACTTTGGTAAGAATCTTTCCTAAGTAGTGTTCTGTAGTACCTATTGCATTACATTAGGAAGCATATAAGGTTGAAATTGATTAGTGAGTTGCAGTTTTGCCAGCCACATCCATCTATTATAAAGTACCACATCAGCCCTTCACTTAATGGTTTTTTAAGCTACTGATGATGATTGCCTGATCCATTATTTGATTAGGGATTTCAAAATGATGACATCTTACTTCTGTCATTCCTTCTGTATTGATTAAGTGCCATTCTCTACTCACCTGCCAGGTTACTGTGAAATGCAGTCCATATAGGAAACTCAAGATAAATGTCTGAATTTCATTCCTCTTATTTACCAATTTCAGAACTTAGTTGGTGCCATAGGACTTCGTAAGATGACCAGTAGTGTCATTATCAATTCAGTGATTTTAACATATGTGATATGTTTGAATATTTTAGAATAATTACTATGTGGATGTTCAGAATATCTCACCTTTGGCCAATAGGAGTTCATTCAAGTTGTCTCTTAGTTTTTTTGTTTTGTTTTGTTTTTTACATAACCCCAAAACTTTGGAGAGCTTCTGGTACAACAGGATGTTCTCAGCTCATCTTCTGTGTTGTCTGCCCCATGACTGGAATCAGCCATTTCTCTAATAAACCCTGGTTTCTTTTACTGGAAAATGGCATTTAGAGACCATAATCTGACCACAAGGTGTGCTCATTGAAGTGGGTCAACCATTGCTTCTAGGCTCATATCAGCCACTTCCACCATCGGTAGCCCTGTTGTCTGCTTACCCAACTGCCAACAGCTAACTCATCCCCTTTGTCTGTGTCCACTAGGAAGAGAAAGGCCATTGGTATATAGTGAAATATGAGAGAATATCTTTATGACCTCAGCAGGGAAAGTCCTAAAATCATAATAGATATAATTAATACATTTGAGTATATCAGAATTATAAATTTCTGTATACCAGAAGATACCATAAACAAAATTTCAAACAAGCTATAGGAGAAAGTATCAGTAGCCTAAATATGATTAATATATAGATATCAACAAAAAATAACCCAGTAGAAAAGGGATGTAATATATAGACAACTACAGCATAGGAATGTAGGCTGAATAACATTTGAAAAGATATGAAACCTCACTTATAATCAAGGATATGCAAATCAACAAATTATAAGATGGCATCTTTTCACCTATCAGGTTGATGAACGTTTCTGTAACAGATAGCAAATGCCAAATGTGTGAGAAAATGCATCAGGTATGTTAACATAACATAACTTGGTGATACTTTTGAGACTTCATTTTAATTTTTGAAAAATGATCCCTTCTGTTCCCCATTATTCCCACCTAACCCCCAATATCCCCTCCAACACATACATACAAACACAAATAAATAGCACTAAAGGCCAAATTATATGCTTTCCACATTCTTATTAACAAGTAAGAACCTTTCACTACCAGTGTAACTCAAGTTCTGCAGTATAGCTAGTTCACCTTGAGACCTATATCTGTGAAACAAGAAATTCAGAATCAGAGTTAAAGATTTTTAAAGTGTGATTTTTATATTTTTCCTAGGAGAAAAAGGCATTTTTTACAATAAAGGGACAGTTGTTTAGGATAAGTTAATAAGAAAATGTAGGCCTGTGTTGGGAAAAAGTATTGATAGATAGGTGTTTTAGAAAAGCCAAAATGATTAGTCAGATGCCCACAGAAATGCCTATAGGTAATAAAATGTTAAAAATCTGAACACTGTTTGACTATATACCTTCTATTAGTTTCCTGTTGCTGCAATAAATAAATTGCTACAAACCAAGTGGCTTAAAACAACATAATTATCTTATAGTTGAGTAGGTTAGAAGTCTGACACGGGTTTTGCTTGGCTAAACTCAAGGTATCAGCAGGGCTGTGTTCCTTTCTGGGGCTCGAAGGGAGAATCCATTTCCTGGACTTTTTTCCACTTCTGGAGGCCACCTGCATTCCTTGGCTTGTGGCCTCTTCTTCATCTCCAAAGGCAGGAAGGGCGAGTTGAGTGCTTTTCACACTCATCATTCTGCCTCTTAAGATGTCATATGATAGCCCACTTGGATTTTATGATAATCTTCCTTTCTTAAAGTTAGCTTATTAGCAACCTCAATTCCAACTACAATCTTAATTCCATTTTGCCAAGTAATGTATTAGATTGGTGCAAAAGTAATTATGATTTTTTTCATTGCTTTTAATGGCAAAACCACGATTACTTATGCACCAACCTAATAAAATCCAATCACAGGTTTCAAGATTAGTAGGTGGATGCCTTTAGGAGACCATTCTGCCCAGTGAATGGGATCTGGGTCCTCCACCAGGGGACATCCCTTTCTGGGCTATCATTCACGCACCTGAAGAAACCTTCTCTTAGTTACTGCTTTCCATGCCAGGTACCAGGACTTCTTAACAAACAGGTGGTATTTGCTTGAACATAAACTAATCAGCACACATGCACACACACACACACACACACACAGAGAGAGAGAGAGAGAGAGAGAGAGAGAGACAGACAGAGAGACGGAGTTTCATTCTTGTTGCCCAGTCTGGAATGCAATGGCATGATCTCAGCTTACCACAACCTCTGCCTCCCGGCGGTTCAAGCAATTCTCCTGCCTCAGCCTCACGAATAGCAGGGATTACAGGCATGCACCACCATGCCTGGCTAATTTTGTATTTTTAGGAGGGATGGGGTTTCTCCATGTTGGTCATGCTGGTCTTGAACTTCCAACCTCAGGTGATCCGCCCGCCTTGGCCTCCCAAAGAACAGCTATATATATATATTTTTGAGATGGAGTTTCGCTCTTGTTACCCAGGCTGGAGTGCAATGGCACGATCTTGCCTCACCGCAACCTCCGCCTCCTGGGTTCAGGTGATTCTCCTGCCTCAGCCTCCAGAGTAGCTGGGATTACAGGCACACGCCACCATGCCCAGCTAATTTTTTGTATTTTTAGTAGAGACGGGGTTTCACCATGTTGACCAGGATGGTCTCGATCTCTTGACCTTGTGATCCACCCGCCTCGGCCTCCCAAAGTTCTGGGATTACAGGCGTGAGCCACCGCGCCCAGCAGAACAGCTATATTTTTAACTTGGAATAGAAAGTTTTTTTTTTAATTTCATCCTTTGTGTTTATGAGATTCTTGAATAATTAATTCTGCACGTTCAAGGGGTCACTTGGATTTTATAATGTCAGTGCTTAATGTGGGATTCAGAATATGCAGTTTTATTGGACCCCTATTTTCCTATGTGTGGACCTCAGTGGCTTGCCTTGTTTTTATTTGATAGAGACATTCCAGAATTTTTTAGTGAGTTTAACAAACATCCTCAAGAGGATAGTGGAGGTAGTATTCCAATATGACATGCATTGAAAATTCCTCTCTTTCTCACTTATATTTATAGTCTGATAGAAGATCAACAGTATACCAATTTAATCTTGCTGCAGAGTGACATTTTTGAAGCCATTAAATTTCCCGATAATGTGCACATGTGGAATTCAGCAGCATAAGCCAGCTGTGAGTGGGGAGCCACTATCACTAATGTCACTTTATTCCCATCTTGCTTGACTATGGATTGTACCAGTTTCATACTTCTTGTACCGTCACAGGTTCCAGTCCCTCTAGATTCATATTACCGTGATGTGAGAAATAAAACTAAACAAAGTATTACTGAGGATGACAGATACTGCATCTATTATTTTTATGGCTGACTTATTTCAGTACTTAAAGATCTTCAGTTGGTTTGGGGAATGGCGTTAGGTGTTCACATGAGCTGTGAGTTACTCCCAAGTGGAAGGTGTTTCTTCAGGAGGGAATCTATCTGCAGGTGGATTTTGGAGGGCAGAATGCGTCGGATGTGCAGGTCTTACTCTAGTGTGTGTTCAGGGAGCCCAGCTGAAAACATGGTTGAACTGATCCACATGGGGCATTCCTGCTCCAGGCTCAGGGACTGACAAAAAATGAGAGGGAAAGGCTGGGCACAGTGGTTCACGCCTGTAATCCCAGCACTTTGGGAGGTCGAGGCGAGTGGATCACGAGATAAGGAGTTTGAGACCATCCTGGCTAACATGGTCAAAACCCATCTCTACTTAAAATACAAAAAAATTTGCTGGACGTGGTGGCAGGCGCCTGTAATCCCAGCTGGTTGAGAGGCTGAGGCAGGGGAATCGCTTGAATCCAGGAGGCAGAGGTTGCAGTGAGCAGAGATCATGCCACTGCACTCCATCCTGGACGATCAAGCGAGATTCTGTCTCAAAAAAAAAAAAAAAAAGAAAGAAAGAAAAGAAAATGAGAGGGAAAGGAGGAAACAGAGCTTACAAGTTTTTCCTTGGGACGATATCTGAGGGACGTAAGGAAGGTGCCCCAGCAGGTATGTAATGAGAGACAGTAATGATTAAGTACATTTCAAGATTGACCTAAAGGCTTTTGTTCCAGAGCTGTTAAATTGTTATATGAACAATGTTAAATTCAAGTTATAAATGAAGTTATTTTAAAATATATGTATATGTGTGTGTATATATATTTATATTCCTCTTTATCACTTAGAAAAATTCAGAAATAGCCTGGGCATGGTGGCTAACACCTGTAATGCCAGCATTTTGGGAGGCCAAGGCGGGTAGATCACAAGGTCAGGAGATCGAGACCATCCTGGCCAACGTGGTGAAACCCTGTCTCTACTAAAAAAAACAAAACAAAAAACAAAAAACATAAAAATTAGCTGGGCATGGTGGCACATGCCTGTAGTCCCAACTACTTGTGAGGCTGAGGCAGGAGAATTGCTTGAACTCTGGAGGCAGAGGTTGCAGTGAGCCAAGATTGTGCCACTGCACTCTGGCCTGGGGGACAGAGCAAGACTCCCTTTCAAAAAAGAAAAAGAAAAATTCAGAAATAAAATATATATACATATTAAATGGTTAGGTGTTTTCAGCTTCCAAGGCCTTTTTCTTTCAACCACATGAAAAGTGGTAGACCATGGGATTAGGCCATTAAATGTGTGAGTTGTCCCCAAGCACTGAGCTGGAACCCTCAGGGTCATTAGACGTGCATCAATCAGTGTCTGTGTTTGTGTGTGTGTGTGTGTGTGTGTCTGTCTGTCTGTCTGTGATGCCTCTCTCTTATGTATAATTACGTTTATCATATATTTTTGTGATGAAGAGATAAGGTATTAAGATTAATCAGGCAAGCCGAGTAAGAGCAAACAAATGTTTGGTGAGCGCCTACCTCATGCCAGGCACCTTCTAACAATCCCACAGGGATGTTAGAATAGAAGATGCATAAAGCCCTGTCCTCACCCAGCTGGCTCATGATGTTTGCCCAGGAACATAGTAAAATACTCGTTGGCTAAGAACAAAAACAGTGGCTTCCAAGTATGTAAGGATAGTGCTTACTGACCAGAGATTCTTTTGAAATTAAAAAGTAGGAAAATGTTTCCTTTTAATCCATTGAATGCGCTACCGTTAGAAAACTTTAGGCACTTTTGCCTTCTCCAGAAAACGGCAGGCTCTATTCTTAAATTTTTAGTTCCAAAAATAAAAATTATTTAATATATAAGGATATTCGGTATATTTTTTTCTCTCACATGTTGGTTTAACTTACGATTTCTTGAATTTTGTTGCCATAAATAACATCATCATGACTCTCTTGTTTATTATAACTTGACAACTATTATCTCAGAGTCATGCAAGACATTTGTGTCAAAGGTTTGAGGTGATCATAGATGGTAATACATGTAATTTCAACTTTTTAAAAAGAAAGCCAACCTTTTCCAAATATTTGATTTTCAACTTGTAAGTTTGAGAAAGACTAATTTTTACTATAGTTGTATAATATGACTATTATTTGAGCCTCTCCAATGTGAAGTACACATGGTAATATATGTGTGTGTGCACACGTGTACCAAGGGATCGTGACAGTTACTTGCTGGAGAGATCCACACAGCTCTTTGCTGCTTTGTTCTGGTGCAAGTTCATTTGCAGACACCCTTACTCACCAGTGATTCATCATATGACGTCGTTACCACTAGGTCATCTGAAATAAGGCTAAAGTGATATGTGAATAAAATCCATACCAGTTTCTCAGTTGCCGAGGTGGAAAGATACATATCCAAGTCCTCCTCTCTGGTTTCTTTTTAGCCTATCAGCCTTTCTGAGAGTCCTGTCATTTGATTTCATCCTATGGTGTGAACAGGTAAACTCTAAAACAGAAGCCCAACAAAGATAAAAATCCTGACTTGTCTTAAAAAAAAATAAAGAACTGTTTATTGTGATAAACATATGTCTGTTACCTAGCGAATGGAGAACAGAGAGTGACTAGTGGGTAGGTCGCATGCACCCTCCATAGTGTGTTATCTGTAAGAGAGTGGACTTCTTAAGTGATGGTACAGTTAGTGATGTTAGAAGAGCACTTTCACCTTGGTCAACAGCTATAAAGTCCCAGCTGGAAACCTGGAAACTTTATGGAAATAAATAGACATAAGCAGCCATAAGTGTAGCTAGTGATGCCAGTGACAGATTCATAGAGATCATTTTAGCTCAACAGGGGAAAGCAATGCCAGATGTCTAAAGTTCTGTAGCCATGTGGCCAGGGACAGCTTAGTACCACTGTGCCTCGGTTTCCTTCTCTATAAAGATAGGGATAATAACGGCAGTTTCCTCATTGGGCTGTTATAAGAGTTAAAAGAATTAGTGAACATAAAGTACCTGGTGTGGCTAGTCTGAAGTCTTACCTACATTTTTGTAGTTATTATTTTTATATTGTGTTTCTGTCAACTGTTGTAGTTCTAGTGCTTTTGAATAGAAATAATTACTTTTGAATTGAAATAATTAATGTCAGACCACTATGTCTTTTTCTTAAAATTTTACCTTTAAATGCAACATGATCTGGTAATTCTTACAGATCCATCTTTGATGTGACAACCTCTTATTCATTCTGGTTTATTTAACCAGATCTTGTAATTTGATATAATATATGCATTGTTTGACTAAACCAACAATAATTTCATCCCTTCTTTAAGAAAAAATAAATACTTATTCTTAGTTCCAGCTCCTATTGCAGCCCTTAATTAAGTCTAAGCACACACTTAATTGTAGAAGCCAGGACCAGAGAGCCGTGTACCCTTTCATTCTTAGTCTATATGTGATTTACCTTTCTGCTGAGTTTTGCCAACCCTGTAGTATTTGAAAGGAAGATACTTTGAAAAACATCTTTTCTATGGGCAACGGTGATCTTGGGGTCAGTGCTAATAAGTCTTTCCGCAGTGACAATCTGTTGACATAACCTAGCATGGGAGAGTCTGTCACAGAGGGTGTGGGCAATCAGGCTCTGGTGAACCGTGGCCTGTGACCTTGAATGCCAGTAAACCAGGACTGTGAGCAGCATCCATATTGAATCCACTGATACCTATGGCAAACAGGCCCATCCATCCTGCTTCTCTCCCAGTTGCCACTCAGACCAGTTTCAGAGCGGGAAATTGGAGGAGACATGATTTCTTCTTCTTTCCAGCCATGTGGCACTTTGTTCTCCTAGTTGGCAGCAGTTTGTCCTACTGCTCTCCCATAGGACCCATTGCTGAAGAGTTCATTCTTCCCCATGTTTTCTTCATTGGTTGTGATTCATACCCATCATAAACATAGTAACTTGCCAAGAAGTTTTCTTCCATTTCCCTTATTTCCATTTAATACTTTTTAACATTTTTACTCTAGAAAAGAAATATTCAGGAAATATTAGAGTATAATAAGCATGAAGTGTAATAACCATTCCTTTAATTTGAAGTCACCCCACATTTCTCTCCTGTCCTACATTTATTCTACTTTGCAGTTCTTGAGCTATGACAGTTTTTTCTGCCTCCAATTATTTTTCTAAACTGTATTGCAATGTTTAATAAACTTTATTTATAGAGCAGTTTTTGTTTCACAGCATAAGTGAGCAGAAAATACAGAGTTCCCGTATAGTTCTTTACACTTCCTGCCAACACACACACAGAGTCTCCTCCTTTATCATAATCCGTAAGGCTACATTGCCACATCATTATCACCCAAAGGCTAAAATTCACATCAGGGTTCACTCTTTGCATTGCACCTCCTGTGGGTTTTGACAACTCTATAATGACATGCATCCTGCATTATAGTATCAGATAAATAAGATCACAGCCCAGAACCTTCTCTGTGCTCTGCCTGTTTATTCCTCCCTTCCCATTAACCTCTGACAATCACTAATCCTTTTACTGTCTCCATAGTCTTGCCTCTTCCAGGGTGTTATGCAGTTGGAATCATAAAATACTACATTTAGGTCTGTAATTCATTTTGAGTTAATTTGTATGAAGGGTATAAGGCCTGTGTCTAGATTCACTTTTCTGCATGTGGATGTCTGGTTGTTCCACCACCATTTGTTGTCCACTGTAGTTCCCTTGCTCCTTTGTCAGTTGACCGTATTTATGTAGGTTTCTTTCTGGTCTCTCTGTCCTGTCCCGGTAATCTATTTGTCTATTATTTCACCAACACCACACTGTCTTGATTACTGTAGATTTATAGTAAGTCTGGAAGTCAGATAGTGTCAATCTTCCAACTTTTTTCTCATCAGTCTTGTGTTGGCTATTCTGGGTCTTTTGCCTCTCCATATAGAATCAGTTTGTTAATAACGCTAAATAAGTTACTAGGATTTTGATTAGGATTGCACTGAATCTGCAGATCTATTTGGGAAGAACTGACATATGGACAATATTAAATCATCTATTTATTTAGTTCTTTGATTTCTTTCATCAGAATTTTGCAGTTTTCCTCATATAGTTTTCATACATATTAGTTAGATTTATGCCTAATTATTTCAGTTCTGGAGATGCTAATATAAATGGTATTACATTTTTAATGTCAAATTCCAATTGTTCATTGCTGATACATAAGAAAGTATTGACTTTCGTGTAGTAACCTTGTATCTTGCAACCTTGCTACTTTTGCTTATTAGTACCAGGAGCTTATTTTGTTGGTTCCTTCAGATTTTTTTACACAGTCATGTCGTCTGTGAACAAAGACTGTTTGATTCACTCCTTCTTAACCTGTTGATGTTTTGTTTCATTTTCTTGTCTTATGGCATTAACTAACTAAGACTTCCAAGAAGATATTGAAAAGTATTGGTGAGAGAGGACATTCTTGCCTTGATCTTAATATTTATGGGAAAGCTTTTATTTTCTCAACATTAAGTATAATGTTAGCTATAGGTTTTAGTAGACCTTTTTTAATCCAGTTGAGGAGTGTTCCCCTCTGTTCCTACTTTGCTGAAAACGTTTATCACTACTCAGTATTAGATTTTGTCAAATCCTTTTTCTGCATCTATTAATATGACCATGAGACTTTTCTTCCATAGCCTGTCAGTGTGATGGATTGCATTTATTGAGTTTCAAATGTTGAACCAGCCTTCCATACCTGAAATATATTCTACTTGGTCATGGTGTATAATTCTTTTTATTAATTGTTGGATTCCATTTGCTATACTTTGTTAAAGATTTTTATCTGTTTTCATGAGAAATTATGGTTTGCAGTTTCCCATTTTTGTAGTGTATTTGGTTTTGGTGTTAGGATAATATTGGCCTTTTAGAATGACCTAGGAAGTATTCTCTAATTATGTTCTGGGAGACATGGTAGAAAATTGGTATGATTGCCTTAAGTTTTGGTAGAATTTAACAGTGAAACCAACTGAACCTAGTGCTTCATGCTTTGAAAAGTTATTAATTATTAACTCAATTTTTTAATAGCTGTTGGCCGAGTGAGATTGTCTGTGTCTTCTTGAGTGAGTTTTAGAAGATTATACCTTTCAAGGAACTGGTCTATTTCAACCAGGTCATCAAATTTGTAGGTATAGCATTGTTCATAATATTCTTTGTTATCCTTTTAATGTCCGTGGGATCTGTAATAATGTCCCCTCTTCCATTTCTAATATGAGAAACCTGTGTCTTCTGTCTCTCTCTTTTTTTTTTTTTTAGCCTGGCTAGAGGTGTATCTTTTCAAAGTATCATCTTTTGGTTTTATTGATTTTTGTTCTATTGATTTCCTGTTTCTATTTCATTGATTTCTGTACTAATTTTTTTTTTCTTCTGTCTTCTTTAGATTTAATTTTATCTTTTTAGATTCCTTAGGTGGGAGCTTAGATTATTGATTTTAGATGTTTCTTTTTGTCTAATATATGCATTCATTGCTACAGATTTCACTCTAAGCACCTCTTTTGCTACATACCACAAATTTTGATAATTTGTATTTTAATTTTCATTTATTTCAAAATATTTTTTTTATTTTTCTTGAGATTTCTTTTTTGATCTGTGTTTTATTTAAAATGCATCTTTTATTTTCCAAGTATTAGGGGTTTTTCCAGCCATTTTTCTGTTACTGATTTCTAATTTAATTCCATTGTGGTGTAACAGCAGACATTGTATGATTTCTGTTCTTTTTAATTTGTTAAGCTGTGTTTAATGGATCATGATGTGTCTATCTGGTGAATGCACCTGGTGAGCTTGAATATAATGTGTATTCTGCTCTTGGCAGATGAAGGATTCTTAAGATGTCAGTAATATCCAGTTGATTGATGGTGCTCTTGAATTCAACCATGTCCTTACTGATTTTCTGCCTGCTGAGCTGTCCATTACTGTCAGAGGGGTTGAAATCTCCAACTGTAGTAGTGGATTCATCTATTTCTCCTTGCAATTCTATCACTTTTTTCCTCATCTATTTTGACACTATGTTATAGGTGGATACTTGTTAAAAAATTTTATGTTTCCTTGGAGACACTGACACTTTTATCATTATATAATGCTCTTCTTTATCCCTGGTAATTGTTTTTGCTCTAAAGTCTGTTCTGTCTGAATTTAATATAGCTTATTTCAGTTTTCATTTGATTAGTGTTAGCATGGTACATTTTTCTCCATCTCTTTACTATGTGTGTCTTCATATTTAAATAAGTTTCTTATAGATCATGCATAGTTGAGTTGAGTTTCCTGATCTGATAATCTGCCTTTATATTTGTTTATTCATTTATTTTTTGAGATGGATTCTCACTGTGTTGCCCAGGCTGGAGTAAAGTAGCACAAACTTGGTTCGCTGCAACCTCTGCCTCCTGAGCTCAAGCAATCCTACCAGCTCAGCCTCCCAAGTACTTGGGATTGCAGGCATTTGCCACCGTACCTGGCTAATTTTTGTATTTTTGGTAGAGACGGGTTTCACCATGTTGCCTAGGGTGGTCTTGAATACCTGAGCTCAAGCAATCCACCTCCCTTGGCTTCCCGAAGTGCTGGGATTATAGGTGTAAGTCATCTAGTGTATGGCCTAACTGGTATATTTTGACTACTGGCATTTAAATTATTATTGATAATGTTGTATATCTTTTTCTCTTTTTCTTTTTTTTCTTTGCTATTTTCTATTTGCTGCTCTTATTCTATTTCTCCCACTCTTTTACTGCCTTTTTTAGTTTTAATGGAGCATTTTATATTATCCCATTTCATCTACTTATTAGTTTAATGTTTTGTTACTTTTTTCAGTGGCTGCCCCAGAGTTCACATACATTTACAGCAAGTCCAAGTCTACTTTAAATAACACTATACCACTTCACAGGTAGTGAAAGTTCTTAAAATAGCAAAGTGTTCAATTTTCCTCTCCTGTCCCTTATCTCATTGCTGTTACTCATTTCTCTTATCCATAGCTATAATCGTCAAATACTTTCTTGCTATTATTATTTTGAACACACTTCTTGCAGCTGTATCAATTAATAATTTTTTAAAAGCTTATATTTTACTTTTAATAATTCCTTCTCTCATGTTCTTCCTTTCTCTTTGTAGAGACAAGTTTCTGAGCTATCATTTTTCTTCTTTCTGAAGAACTTTTTAATATTTCATGCAAGGAAGGTCTATTGGCAGATTCCCTCAATTTTATCTGAGAAAGTCTGTATTTTTCCTTCACTTTTGAGGGATAAATTCATGGAATACATAATGCTAGATTGGCAGCTTTTTCCTTCAACATACTGAATATTTCACTTCACTTTGTTCTCGTTTGAATGGTTTCTGAGAAGTCCAATGTAAGTCTTATCCTTACTTCTCTATAAGTGATTTTCCCCCCTTGGATTTTTTTCAAGACTTTATCTTTGATTGTCTGCAATTCGAATATGATGTTACTAGGTGTAGATTTTTTGGCATTTATCCTGCTTGGTGTTCTCTGCGCTTCCTGGATCTGTGGTTTGGTAAAATTAGAAAAAAATAATAGAAAAATAGTTGGAAAAGATCCAAAATGCTTGGAAGATAAGTGACATGCTTCAAACATCAGTTTTAGGAAATCGTTATTATTGCTTCAAACATTTCTTCTGTTCCCTTCTCTCTTCTCCTTCTTGTATTCCTATTACATGTAAGTTACACCTTTTGTAGTTACCCCATGGTTTTGGATATTCTGACGTTTTGTGTGGTTTTGTTTTGTTTTCTCTTGCTTTTCAGTTTTGGAGCTTTTTACAGAGATAATCTTCAAGCTTAGAGATTCTTTTCTCAACCATTTCCAGTCTGCTAATGAACTGTCACACGCATTTTTGTTTCTGTTACGGTGTTTTTTGTCTCTAGCATTTCTTTTTTGGTTTTCTTAGAATTTCCATCTCTCTGCTAACATCACCTATCTGTCCTTGCATGCTGTCTACTTTATCTATTAGACATTAGAGCTCTTAGCATACTAATCGTGGTTGTTCTAAATTCCCGCTCTGTTAATTCCAAAACCTCTGCCATAACAAGAGTCCAGTTCTGTTGTTTGCTATGTGTGTGTGTGTGTGTGTGTGTGTGTGTGTTTCATGAAGCTATACATGATGTATTCAATAACAGGAACTGTGGTAAATAGGCCTTTATTAACATAGTGTAAGGTGTGGGGGGAAAGGAGGTACTCTATAGTCATATGATTAGGTCTTAGGCTCGGAGAAAACTGGCAGTTAGGCGCTGGTAAACATAGCTTCTCTTACGAGCAGGCTTTGTTAAGAATAGAATAAACATGCTGACGTAAGTATTTCAAAGTGGCTTCTTCCTGGACACCTGAGGGTATTTGTCTAAATCTTCACTGTGAAAACCTGGTAGGGTTCCTGGAAGTAAAACTCACAGAAATGTGCAGGCCCCCTTAAGATTAATTCCCCCCGGAGTTATTACCTCTGAGACGTGTCCACACTGAGCCTCCAGCAGTTTGTCAGCTGCAGTTTAGATTTTCCTGGCCAGGTCTGGTTCTCTCAGAGGTTTGTGCTCCTGAAGTTTAGCTCTGGTAAGTTGTGATTCTCTGTATTTAGCTTTTGGTCCCTCCAATTTGAGAGGCAGTAGTTTGCCCTGTGACTTCAGTTCTCCGACACACCTAAGAAAAATTGTTGATTTTCAGTTTTTTCAGCTTTGACTTGTTAGGAAAAAGTGATGACTTCCAAGCTCCTCTCATGCCAGACTAGAAACCACTAAGTCATTTCTTTAATTTTTTATGTTCTATTTATAGATGTTGGTAAGAACCTTTTTTTTTTTAATTATTAAGGGCCTTTGAGATTCAGTTTGGAGATTGGAGATTAAAATATTTTAGGCAAATCATTTGTTGTAAGTCAAAATGAAAAATAAATTTACTGTGTCTTTATATAAGATTGCAAAGAAAATTGTTTCAACTTGTTTTCCTACACAAAAGACTTTGATCATTAAGTTCACAAAGCTTTTCTGATAGGTTCCAAGTTTTCACTTGAAAAAAGTAAGATCTGAAACACGAAGCTCAAAAGAGGGAGAAAGAAAAAGAGAGAAACTGCTATTTATCCACAATGATGAGACTCTTTCTCAATGTAACTCTTTTCAGCCATCTATGATTATGGACAAGAGCATTCGACCTGTACAGGGTACCTTGATTTATTGTTCTTCACTTTATTGCTCTTTTGCGTATATTGTATTTTTTGTAAATTGAAAGTTTGTGGCAACGCCGCATGGAGCAGGTCTGTCAGCATCATTTTCCCTATAGCGCTTGCTCACTTTCTGTCCCTGTGTCATCAGCCCTGTGTAAAGCATTGGCTAGGCGTTAGTAAACTTTTTCAAAGAAGCATATTGAATTCGGGGGTGATAGATGATGTGTAATTTGAAAGCAATTTGTGAAAGCTTATGCAGTGGCTTATACCTGTAATCCCAGCACTTTGTGAGGTGGGCAGATCACCTGAGGTCAGGAGTTTGAGACTAGCCTGGCCAACATGGCAAAACCCCGCCTCTACTAAAAATGCAAAAAACAGCTGGGCGTGGTGGTGCACACCTATAGTTTCAACTACTTGGGAGACTGAGGCAGGCGAATCACTTGAACCTGGGAGGTTACATTACTTGCCTGGCCCCAGGGAGACATTTGTGTTTGTGACAGCTGCTGAAAGGAAAAAGGTGGCTAATGTGTAGGGTTAATGCATGCAGGCTTGCAGAAGACATTGAGAGCTGGGTTTAGAAGGTGGTTCATGGACATATGTCCTGTGGATAAGAGCTTAAACCTGCAGGTGTCTGCCTGGACCTCTGTTTGATTTGAGCATGCTCTCACAGTCTTTACTGTGCTTCTTTTGTGTTTGAAGATCAGCAATGAAGTGATTAGTGTGACATCACTGAAATTAGTTTATGCATGTGGAGGATTACAAGGGAGATTTTTTTCCCGTATAAGCATAACTCTTATTGGTGCATATATGCCTCCCAGCCAATAGCACAAGAAGTGCAGTGGCTATCATTTCCTAACCTTTAGGATTAGAGGAATTCAAGCAAGAAAAGACAGAGAGAAAAGCCTAGTAAAGTTCACGATGCTTCTCTTTACAGGCTGAACAAAAAAGAATATTGAGGCAATTACTGGCATAAATCAGTCCAAAGAAATTCAAGCAAAAATAGGCATTCTGCCTGAATTGTGGAGCAGATTATCTCAGTCCTCCACTTCAGAATTCCTGGGGAGACCTGGCCTAAGACTGTTTTTCCAGTGATCTGGCAGATTCAGAAGTGGAGAGAAAATTATTTAAGTGCAGCTATGGAGATAGAGTCCAGTGCTGTCTCTGTCCAGAACATGTGTTGAGAACTCCACTAGTATGGCTGACTGGGAGGAGAGAGGCCTAGAGGGGGATGATCATGATCCATGCAAGGCCAGAGAGAGGTGGTGTCAGTGCCCAGAGGAGTCATGCCAGCCCACCTTTCAAAATCTGTGTGACTTTAACACTATCAGAGATGTTATAAGTGATTTTCATTTTTCTGTTTAAAAATGTATCTTTTTTCTAACAACTTTTAGCAATGAAAAGGCAACTTATTAATGAAAGCCTTCTGCCTTCAAAGTATGAAATTAAAATATTACCGTAACTACAGGCAAGAAAGCATTTGGATTATGTGTCATTTAGAAATGATAATAAAGATTATCCGTATGGTCTTATGTTGTCAGTGCCTTACATTGCATTAGCAATCACCTAATATGGTTGTGATTTTGATTATGTGGCTCATTTTAAATTCTACTGTGTTCTAGGTCAATCAGTGTCAAGATGATTTACTAGAAGGAGGTGTGGTTTTCTTTCATAGATGCTGCTAGGTGCTTGGGCACAATTAAAATATTTTAGGACATAGTATTTT
Source organism: Callithrix jacchus (assembly GCF_049354715.1). Lineage (NCBI taxonomy): Eukaryota > Metazoa > Chordata > Mammalia > Primates > Cebidae > Callithrix > Callithrix jacchus. Next base: position 54,867,042 of record NC_133514.1, on the reverse strand, counting down.
TGGTATTATGGTGCTGTGGGTGTTGAATACCTTCTCTTTAAGCATCTCTAATTCTAATCTTGTCTGTCTTGGTTACATAAAACAACCTCTGGTAGTAAAATCTATAAAAATTTGTGTTATCTGTTTATTTACATTAGTTTCCCTTAAAGTCTTAATGGATTTTGTACAGGTGTCAGTAATTTTAGATGATGAGATTTTGGTGGTCAGTAAGCGGGATGCAGAAGCTGGGATTAACCTGTGTCTCCAAAAGAATTAGAAATCTCTCTGCCTTTTTTGCATTCTCTTCCGCTGAAAGGGAACAATGAAGTCTTACTCCTGCTGAACTTTGCAGGGAACCCAACAACATGACATTTTTTAGCCTTCTGCTCTGTAGGGATTGACAAAGCTTGATGAGCATTAATTTGGGTTCATTTGGGTTTTGGGACAGGGTCATAGCCTTTTGAGAATTCGGAACTTTCCCTTGATCCTCCGACGGCCTAAGCTTTCTGAGCTCTGTAGGCTCTGTGTCAGGTTCTGCTCCCTGTATGCACATACTCCAGTTACACATTCTTGACTCCTCACCTAGTTCTGTTTAAACAATGTGCCTTTTAGACTCATCTGTTATTTCATTTTTGCTTGGAAAATATTTACTCAGGGGAGTCTTCTCTTTGACACTGTTTATGGTGATGTAGATAATAATTTAGTGAAAACTTAACTCTAGAGGTGTAAAAGCAGATTATGGTTGTGTTGTAGGAGATTAATTGGTCATTTTAATCTAGCTTATAGTAGGAGAAACATAATGATGTTTTGTCTTTCTGGTTGTTTGAGGGCATTGTTTATTTTTTGAAGATAGTACACGTTTTTGATCTCTGTATCTGCAGCCCGGCAGAGTGCCTGCCACAAAGAAGGCATCATGAATAGGATTAATTCAGTAGATGTCATTTCTGAACATCAGTCAGTATACATGCCAAAGCTCCGTATCCCATTCTAATGCATACCTACATAATTGAACTCTTTATCCTAAGGAAACTGGCCAAGAAGCGGAAGGAGACTATGAGCAGCACCCGACAGGAGATGACTGTGATGGTGAACTCAATGGACAAGAGCTATGCTGAGCAGGGCACAAACTGCGATGAGGCTTTCTCATTCATGGACACGCACAATCTGAATGGAAGATGTAAGTGCATATGTTTCTTGGCTTTTAATACATTGCCCTGGTTTTCCAAGAATCCAGGTGGTACAAGGGGATTGCAAAAAAAAACCTTCCCGAAGAATTTTTATGCCATATGTGTTTCTCCAGTCATTTTCAGTGATCCTGAAAACTCTGTGTGCCACAGATTGCTTAGCAGAGATGTTTTAAGGGTGATAGGACCAGGTCAGAGTCCAGAAAACCACAGTGAAGTTTCTGTAAAGATTTAGAGAGCAGTGACACGAGGCTTTCCTTCTCTAGTGGAAGAAGGCACCTGCTTCTCATCTTGTTTTGATCCTGTTTGTAAACTATCCAGGTGTGGAATTACAAACAGGAAGTCTGTTATACAAACAGTTCACTAAATGGCAGTAACAAGTTAATTGTTTATTTGTTTAGCTGACAGGTTCTGCCTTTATTATAGGGCTATTAGTGGCAATTAATAAATTCAACTGTATTTCAGCTTCACAAGTCTTACGTTTCACACCAGGTGCATAAACCAACCTCAGCTACTGCCTTCCCATACTGCTACCTGTGATCCAGGTAGAAGACATTATTTCAGGAAACTAACAATTTGATTGATTATATCAAGCACAAAAGGAGCAGTTGCTTTATCCCTGGTGATCTTCTCGGAAACCAGAGGGAGGTACCTCATTCTGTGGTTTAGGGCACACTTTGGTGAGTTCAAGGTTGGGGTTTCTGTATCAGACCGGAGCTCATAACCAGGATGTTGGTCAGCATGGGGATGGAATTAAAGTGCAACTGGTCCTGTTACCAAAAAATAATAATACTCATAAAGGCTGGTGGGCCTTCTGGCTGTGAGGAGCACAGAAATGGTATCTGGGATGGGGGCAACTGGGAGGAGTTTGGACAGTGTGGGCTGGTGTCCTGATACTCACTGTGATAAGTGTGGGCCTGCAGCTCCCCTCCACTCTTCCAGATCACGCTGTGGCCAACACACTTGCCTGCCCCTGAGACTCGCATTCTCCTACGCGCTGCTAACTCTGAAATTCAGTCTCTTCTATTTTTCTGCTTGTAGTGGCTGCAGTTGTCCCACTTTATCCTCCTACATCCGTTTGTACTACATGCACATGTGGCCCAGCGGAGCATGCACAGGTGCTGCTTTGGCGCCAGTGACCAGGGCAGCACTGTTGCTTTTATTCTTGGCCTTCTTTCTTTACCCTTCCCAGTCATTTTCAGTTCAGGCAATAAAAGCTGTGGGGTCTCAATGTACCCAAGCTCCTTTCCATTTTTTTCATAGAATTTTGCTTTTTTTTTGAGAAGGAGTTTCGCTCTTGTTGCCCAGGCTGGAGTGCAATGCTGCAACCTCGGCTCACTGCAACCTCTGCTTCCCGGGTTCAAGTGATTCTCCTTCCTCTGCCTCCCAAGTAGCTGGGATTATAGGCATGCACCACCATGCCCAATTTTGGATTTTTTTTAGTAGAGACAGGGTTTCTCCCAGTTGGCCAGGCTGGTCTTGAACTCCTCACCTCAGGTGATCCACCCACCTCAGCCTCCCAAAGTGCTGGCATTACAGGTGTGAGCCACTGTGCCCAGTTCTCCCTGCTTTTCTTTTTTTTTGTAGCAGATATTATGCTTTTCATTTAAAAATACACACACATATATATATGTATATATATATATATATATAAAATTTATTCAACTTCCATAAGAAAGCAACCTATGATGCATTTGTTGTGGGCTAGGATTGCAGATATTCCTTGAAAGGGACCACACAGATAGTTCTAATTCTCCAGTATTAATGTTCCCATTAATGTTCCAAATCTTGTATTTCATGATGAAATTCTTCAAAAGTCAGGTTACTTGTAATCACTCACCCCAAAAGCAGGAACCTTCTTTAGTAGTTCTAGGTGTTTGAAGTTTGAACAACAGAGAATATTCCCTTCTGGACAGGAAGTTTAATTAGGTAGTTACTTTTTTGAAAGTAAATGTATCTGTGGACATCCAAAAATGTTCGTGCACAAAGGACTACTACAGAAGTCAACAGCTTCCCAGCTCATCAGCCAGTAGACATTATTTTTTGCCTTCCTTCAATAAAACCAACAGAATGAACACAGCAGTAGACTTTCATTTTCCTCCCACTTGAACAATGAGTTCTCATCAGATCTCATCTGGTCGGGAGTGACCCTAAAGGTAGATATCCTAATAATCTCTTGATGCCTTTAAAATAAGACAGCAGTTCCTGGGGAGGAAAGATTCAGGAAAGATGTTCCTTAGACCACAAGGCTGCCAGCACCACACCTATGACAAGTGTGGGTATGCATGAGATCTTTCGGGGTTGAGAGAAAGTGCTGGAAGCTGCGAGGTGAGCAGTTTTTAGAAATGAGTTAAAGGGAAAAATGGGAAAAATGAAATTGGAGAATTTAAAAATAAGCATGACCACAGTTAAGAGAGTGGGGATTAATTTCTCCAGCAAAGCAAGTATGAGTTGTACTATCTGCTTTCATATGCTGTAAAAGGGGGAGAATAGCTACAGGTAGTGGGAATGGGTTTAATTTTTATGCTCAAAGACCAAAGAATTCATACAATATTTTAACAGGAAGGTGAAAATAAACACAGTTATTTTATATCTGCTGTGAACATCCTGACAACCACATAAAAATAGCTGCAGGTAATAAAAAGGCTTTATTCTCACTGACCCTGGCATATTTTATTGGTACTCATTTTTTTTCATTCTTATTTTCATCCATTGTGCTCTTTCTCTAGGCAGCTTACCATAAACATGCATTATAAGTATGACACTTTTCTATTTTATAAAAATACCTGTAAAATGACAGGCAGCCTGAGTTCTGGCCCTTGTTCTGTCACGTAGTGATGCTACACTTTAAAAATATAAACACAGGTAAAGGCACTGTTCTAAAGGGACTGCTCCTAGAGAGTTAAAATATATTAATATGTCATCAGAATAATTACCCAGTATGCACAGGGATTTCGACCTGCTTCCCATAAAGATAATGGTATAATTGTATACCATTGTCTCCTGATCAGGAACTCAGCATCAAACAGATCCATGTGACTACATCAGAGGAGTTACCATTTAGACTTAAATTTAACCACCTTAAGCAACTTTCAAGTCTTTATACTTTAATGAAATTAAACTTTTAAAAACACTAATCAATTAATACATTTGAAGAGGATTTTTTTACTTTAAAAAAATTTATTCTACCAAGGCTCTGTCATCCATGAAGATAGTTTTAAAATGTCTCTTAAAAATAGGAAATACCCATTTTTAATGAAAGCAGATAAATTGGATGGGATTGACTTTCCTGCTTGATAAAAGGGAGGAAGAGAATGTTCTAATTCAGTCTTGAGTATTTCAGCGGAATATTTTAAAGAAAAGCATTTTTGTAAGGATTTAAAAGACTAATGAACATGCATGGAGCACCACCTTTATTTTTCATAAAGCATTGTGGACTGTTCTCTGCATATCCAAATACGAGGAAGGAGAGGATTTAGCAAACTGCAGGAACATTGACATTGGGGATATTCTCCAAAAGCCATGTGTAGACACATTCTTCTACTTTTACTTGTAAAATTCAGCTTGGCCTGAGAGCAGATTTCTATAAGCAAAGGCCAGAAGTCAAAGTGGAAGTCTGATGAATTTCCCTATCCAAAATGGAGGCTGTGGCTGTGGGTTTTCTCTTTATTTGTGGGCTAAGAAAGGTCTTTAAGTGACAAAAGGTTGCTTGTCTTCTAGAAGACCAATAACTACTCAGAAACAACTGGGAATGATGATATTTTCCACGTAGACATTACTGAGTCCCAGAGTCACCATGGGTAGCATGGAGTCACTGTGGGTGGTCTCAGAGCATTTTGTGTTCAGAGTGTATGACCTGTCTGCTGCCCCTGACCAGCCTCTCTTTTATTTACAGCTGTGTCCTCACCATCATCTTTTACAATGAAAACAAATACACTGAGCACGTCGGTGCCTAATTCCTATTACCCAGGTAACAGATTTTTCCGTTGTCTCCTCTGTGCTCTCTCCTCGGCAGTCAGAATCAGTCCGCCCTGTCCCTGCTATCTGTGGTGCTTGAAGGGCTTACTGTGTTTGAGATGTTGTAACCCAGTGCTTTTCTACAGCTTTCTATGCGGAAAATAGGGCGGGCTGTTCATCAATCATTTACTGTTCTTTCTCTTTTTACTTTCTCTGCATTGACCTGCTTACGGTGTATGACAGACCCATTTGTGCCAACTGCAATTTTAGGTGAGAACATTTCCCTTTACCACAGTTTGTTGCAGGAGTAATTTAGAAAGTCAGCGGCCACTCTGTAGGAGATTGGAGTTTTAATTCTGTATAATGCAGTGATTATAAGCACGACACGGGGGAAGTGGGTGGCCTGGGGCATGGGGTGAAAGTAAGAAAAGAATTTCTCTAAACAGTCATTATTAATAAGAGGGGTTTACTGCATGTATCTTGGGAATGATGCCAACAGGTTCAAATGAACAATCCCAGCTCCAGTATTCTCCCTTTCTGTGTTCAGAATTTAAAATTAGGTCTGATCCCAGGGGAAAAAAACAAGGTGTCATCACTCACCTGTGTATTTTCCAAGAGCCGAATTTTGTCTTGTGTGATAGTCACAAAAGTGAAAATAGCTTATTATTTTCACTTATTGCTAAGCACTAAAAACTTCAATTTTAAAAATAGCATTTTTCGAATTATCCCAAATGTTATGCAGAAAAATGATCACAATGGAGTTTTGGCCCCCTACCCATCCTCAGTGCCACTCAGGGCACCCCCCGCCCCAGCATTCCAAAGTGTCTGTCACACAGTAGAATTTCAAAGGAGCTGATGATCTGAACAGCAAAATGACAAGATGGCACTTATAATCATATGGTTTATTGTGTGTCAGATGTCACTAGAAATGAACTAAGATGTTAGCCCAGTAGGGCAGAATGCATTTAAAGTATGAAATATTCCCAGCAGGGGGTTACAGAAAAAAATTCCGTTTGTCCAATGTAAGAAGGGTGAGGAGAAAAATGGCATTACCTGGCTGTGATAAGCAAACAAGCATGAGCTGCTGTTGCATTTGAGACGCATAAATAACCCGAGTGTATCACGGCTGTGTTCTCTTTCTACTACTAACCTTTCCGAAAAGGAGCACAACAAAAACGACTTCAAGGTATATAACAATTCATTGTAGCAAGAGTTCCATCCTCAGTTGTTCGACTTCTGCTTCCTAATTCACTTGACAAGGGTTTATATCTTTGCAACATAATTTTTTTCCCCTCTGCTTCTCTTTCTCTAAGTTGTTAACGATTTTTGTATAGAAGGTAATTTTTATTTTCCTAATGGTATTCTCTGGGCTTAAGCAAGTTTGTTGCCTGAGGAATAAATGACTTAAGAGAGAAGTTTAAGAATGAATATAAAAACAGAGTTTTTAAATTTTGCATCATTCTGATGGATAACAAAGCCCACTAAACCCTCCTCCCACTTTTAATACCAAATAAAAGGGAAAGAAAACTGCATTTTTATTCTTTTCATAAGTGAGGGGCACAGGCTAATCTTAGGCACCAGAACAATGTAATCTACATACAAATGACATTTGCAGAATCTTGATAGGCGAAGATTTGCGATTTCTTTGTGTGCCGTGGCATTCATTCTGAGGTTCCTGTAGTAGATGTTCTGACCTTGGGGGAGCTGTGAGTGGGGAGGGCTAAGACGTGCATTGTCAGAAGGAAGAAAATGTTCAGATTTCACAGCAGGATTAAGATAAGCTTATTAAACAAATATCATTCTTTAAAGTCGATGCTTTGTTATTATGAACATTAATGACATCTTTTAAAGTTGATTAGGTTTCTTTACTGAGAGGGAATCACTTGGACAGATAATTCAAGTAGCAAAACTGATGTACCTTGTGAAAAATAAGCCAGATAGGCCAATAACTGTTATCATGTAGAGCTTATATAGGTACCAGCGTCACAAATGACAGTACTTGGGAACTGCATTCCTTACACATTACTTGGTGCAATTGTGAATCTGTGTATTGAGTAATAAGGATTGGTGAGGTTACCACTTGAAACCAAATAAGAATATAAGATACATATCTACTCTGGCATTTTTGGGGGATAGTATCAGTTACAGTTTACACAAAGACAAGAAGAAATGTTTTGCTGTGAATCAGAGCTCAACACAATTAAATTCTCTAGCACTTTTAGCTTCACCTCTCTCATGCTAAGGTGCCCAGCCCTAAGGTACAGAGCTGGAGTACATCTATACTTCATTTGCTTGCAAAAATACAGATGATTAAATGGATGGATGGATAGATAGATAGATGATAGATAGGTAGATAGACAGACAGATAGAACCTACCCTACCTCAAAAATACTACATCTATTTCAACTTAAGGTTTTTCAGCTATTTTGTTAAAAATTCAAGATAATGCATAAAAATATAGGTAGAATTAATTTTCAGTCCTTAGAAAACCATCAGAACTATTAGTGAGAAGATTTATTTCTAATGTGCTCTTCTGCATTATTTTTAACTTAAAAATATGTAGAGGCCAGGCACTAGGTGCAAGCAGGTAATCCCAGCACATTAGGAGGCCAAGGCTTGAGGCCAGGATTGCTTGAGGATCTCTGGAAGGCAGGAGTTCAAGACAAGCCTCAGCAACATAGGGAGACCCCCATCTCTTCAAAAATAATAATAAATTAGCTAGTCATGATGTAATACACCTGTAGTCCTAGCTACTCAAGAGGTGGGGCTGCAGTGAGCTATGATAGTGCCACTACCCTCCAGCCTGGGTGATAGAGCAAGATCCTGTTTCTGAAAAAAAAAAAAAAAAAAAGGAAAATATTGTTGATGGGTAATTTTTAAACACATAAAGGAAATTAATGATAAATAATATATTTTATCAGTAATAATTCCTTTTTAAGTTAGAGAGAACTAATTAATCACTAATTTTAGTGAAATTAAGAATGTCTAGTAGTATAAGTGACCCAATTTTATAACAGCACACAAGAAACCCTCTATTCCCTCTTCCATATGCATGTACTAGATAATAGGGCTCTTCTTTGATGGACTTGGTAGTGTTTAAATGCTTGAAGACATGTTCCACACTAGTAATGAGGCCAAGATGGCATAATGCAGCACAGGATGATTACCTAAAACAGTGACAATGATTGTAGCTCTGTGGATTTAAAACTTCCAAGAATACCTAGCCCTGGGATCAGAGCATTGCTAGGTTGCTGGTATAGCCACGTGAAAGACCCAAATCATTTATGGGAAGTTTAGAAGGTCAGCCCACCATGGAGGGCATGTTAATTATGTTCATCCCATAAGGTACAAAACTGAGAGAACGAGAGAGGCACAGAGGGGAAACTAATTAATGTTCCATTTATTTTAGTATAAAGAACAGAACTTCCTGCTGGAGTAACTCAAAGCTCAGGGGATTCAGTACTTCAGCAGGGTTCCTGTATCCCAGTTTATAAAGGTTGGCAGTTGCCAGCAAGCAAATCTGATGTGAAAATTTCCAGGTTTATTTGTGACTTTTAAAATGGGAACATATGAATTGAGAAATTTCAAAGCAAATCCAAATGAAACAAAAGTCATAAAATCAACTTACCACCCTTTTTTATTTTGTCTTTGTGTCTTTAGCCACATTGTAGTGATCCAGGTGCCATTTCAGCAACAGCAACATAGCTACACACTTGTGTACCACCTTTCATGCCATGCATCCCCAGGTGCTTTGCGATGCAGATAGAAGTGAGGTTTCAAAACCAGGCCCTGCTAATCAAGCACCCTTGGACTAAATTTTCTTCAGAGCTGAACTTCTCAGTAAAAAATAAATAACATATGAATAATGATAGCTGAATTCCCTATTGATTACAGTCTGGTAATTTTTAAAACTTGAATGCATCTTTTGTATGATTTATATAATATTCTCATTTTAAGTGACTTTAGCATTGTATTTTGATAGTATCCATCCTCAATCATAAAACCGCTAAAGGGATTCAGCATTATGAGTTAACCTGTAGAATATGGAATTCTTAATCTAATAGCATTTTCCTGCATAAGACATTTTTAATAGCTACCATTTCTGCAGTTCATTAACCTAATTTACTAGTAGGCCTCCATTAAAGTATAGCCTCTTTAGGCTTATCTGACCAAATTTCAACATCAATTTTATAGTACAATTTGGTTGACTTGTTCAAGAAATTTAAATGAGAAAATGTGTTGAATACAAGTAAGACTTATTTAGACATTACTTGGTTCATGGGGGATGAAAGCAATTATGATACTAATTTTAAAGTCCTTTTTTGTTACTGAATACTTAAATTCAACACCTCCATCCTAATGTGATGGGAGAATTGAGGCTTTACCCTCTGACCACCTCTGAATAGAAAACTTAACTGGAAAGTGAAAGCATAAAATAAAAACTACCTGTAATTATGCACGCAATACTATTGCTTATGCCCTGTTTCCTTTTTCTCCTCCTTTTTTCTCCTGATATGTATCTTCTTAAAAGTGCCAATAAATGGTAAGTTCCCCGATTCGCCCCATGGAAGAGTTGTGGAGGGAGTGGGCGTGTGTGTCTTATTGGTAGATTCTGACGAAGCCAGCTGGTGCTGCTCTGTGCTGGCCTGCATGTTTGCCTTTGTAGAACATTCCATGTGTGATGTGCTGGTCCACAGTATTTTGTCAAGCTTTCTGATAGTGGAGCATGCAAAGTGATTCATCGAAACATTAACCCCAAACCAGGTTCCCTTTTATTTTTCCACTTTTCTTTGATTTCATGTATTAAGTCCACATTTCCATTGCTAGCTTGATAAGCCACACCATTTTGTGCACTTTTATTTTGCTCACAGAACATTTGTGCAGAGTTTATGTCATCATACAAACTACTGAACTAATGTTTCAAAAAATACAAGACTGGTTTTGCACCAGGTCTTGATGAAGTTTCAGGTTGAAACTTTCACAAACTTTAGCACTGAAAGGCTAAAGGGCTCTTCTCAATTAGCTTTGTGAAAGCAATATATCGTTTGGACTGCTTTGTAAAAACAAAGATTTCTGCGCATTCCTATCAGTATTACCAACCCCATTTAAATTTCTAAACATTTAACTTTTCTTTTTTGCTGAGCCATTGTAGGGAATTTTGCAGCCCTAGGTGAGGGGATACCAGGAGCCAGCTTCTTAGCATTCTCGGTGATGCTGACCTAGCTCCCTGGCTCTCCCTCATTTTCTCCCTGGCCTTTCTTTTCCTAGATGAAACCCACACGATGGCCAGTGATACCAGTAGCCTGGTGCAGTCCCATACTTACAAGAAGCGGGAGCCGGCTGACGTGCCCTACCAGACCGGGCAGCTCCACCCTGCCATCCGGGTAGCAGACCTCCTTCAGCACATCACGCAGATGAAGTGTGCCGAGGGCTACGGCTTCAAGGAGGAATACGAGGTGAGCACAAGCTCTGTGCCAGGGCTTTCCCATTCCTTATTGGACTCCTTGCCAGGTACTGTGCTCCCAAGTCAATCAGAAAGCCAAAGGAAACCCCAGCCTATGAGAGATGCCAGAAAGAGACCAAGTGCAGTTGTCCCTCAGTATTCTGGGGAACTGGTTCCAGGACCCCAGCATATATATGTCCAGGTCCCACAGTGAGCCCTGTGGAACCTGAGGATACAAAAAGCCAGTCCTCCAGATCCATGGGTTTTGCATCCCAAGGATATCATATATATTCTTTTCAATCTGCATTTGATTGAATCTGCGGGTGCAGAGCCCGGGATATCAAGACTCCACTGTATTTTATCCATGGATCCACTTTTATCTGATAGTAAAACTTATTACCAAGAAGTTCACATGTGTTACATGGAAAAAGGAAGAGCACTTTGCCTTTTACCTTATTCTGCATAAATATACAATGAAAACAGAAATTTACTAGGCTGTCTTCCCCTCCTCACCATTTTTTCCTCTTTTTTTCTTCTTCCCTCTGTCAGAATTAAGTTGTAGTTGATGTCTCCTTCCCCATTCTTGATCACCTTCCTTGGCTTTTCCCGTAATTATGATATTAAATTCTAATGATTTTGTAGTCATTATCTCAGGAAGAAACTGTCCACTTAAAGTAATTATAGACCAATCAGCAATGTCATGTGGTAGAGATCAGACAGCAGTGTAGGGACTGGCTATTGTCATGGCAGTGACAACCATTACTGTCCAGCCAGCCCAGAGAGCATGCCACTGTCTTGGGCTCTAGTGTGGGTAGCTGTCAGGGACATTCCTGAGAACAATGATGTTCTCTGAATATATATAATATAGGGCTTACCCCTTTCACACCCTGGGCCATTAGTTAATACTGTCAGAAGTTCATTCGAGAACTGAAGAAATTAATTGAAGACATCTGATTCAAAGAAATATGCCCTCCCTGGCGTGGGGCTCAGGGAGCTGAAGAGGAAAGTTGAATTGCTTTTTTATGTTATTAAAATTAATTTATAGTCATTGATGAAGATAAAGTAGCATGCTTACTCAGAGTAAAAATAGGATTATAAAAACGTGTATTTTTTTTAAATCTCAAAATGTGGTTCTGATCTCATATCTATCTAACTAGCTCAGAGTTGGGAAACATCTTGTCTGGAATTAGAGTATTTTTGAAATCTGTTTCTACCACCTGGATAGCTTGTGAGTTTCAAACTCTGTTTTTTTCTCTTCTTGTAGACACGCTCACAACACTTCATTTTATGCCCCAGATACTGCACTGTCTTGGGTTTAGCTCTTTTTCCAAACTTGATTGTCAAAGATTCATTACAGCAGTCAAAGCAATACATGGTACCTCTGTTGGCAGAGCCACTGCTATACTTCTTTTAGGAATAAGGCTTTGGTTCAAAGCAGACATAGATAACACTTTGCTCTGCTAACATGTGTGTACTGGTGTATTGCCAATGACCTCAGTTCAGAAGACTGTGAAGCCAAAGAATCCCATCCAGAACATGCCCCGGGATTTGATTAAAGTCCAGAAAATATTTTCTGTTGAAATTCTGCATTTTAGCAACCCTGAAATTCTTAGATTTAGCTTTAGCTATTCAATGTGTAATTCAGTGAAATTGACTGCCTTTGCATGTTTCCTTCTGCACTTTTAAAGTCTAGCTTAGGAATTAATAGGATTAAGAGTAAGACTTCCAAAAGCTTAATATTGTATGAAAGACAAAATTAGGTTATTGAGAAAATATAAGCCTAATGAATAGGGATGATGTCTAAGTTCTATCCGATATTCTGAATGCAGATATTGCTCAAATGTTTATTAAAGATGTTAATGTCAAAGAGATTCGTTTTAGGCTCAAATAACAATCCATGAAATAACCTGAGTCCAATTTTTCATGGACCATTTAAAAATACCTACTTCCTATAATGTGCTATAGACAATGCATATTTGAAAGATGTAGAAAATATTTCCCATTCAGATCTTCTGAATAAATATGATTTATAAGTATAAACTGAAATACCGTATACTCATTTTAAGCATATTATGACTGACAACTAATTTAGTTCCCAAAATAAAATGGTGTATTCACTAACTATGTCTCAGAAAACTTTTTCTCATTTTAGCTATTCTGTGATCAGAGAGGACTGCTAAAAAGTGAATACTTTTAAACCCTAAAACCATTATTTGTTTAAAAAAAAAAAGAAGGAAAGGAAGGAAATAATGAATAAAACACATATGCCAGAGATGAAATCAGGAACAAATGGAAAGGAGCTGTTGGGAGAAATATGAAATGGGCAGTTCTGTTAGGAATAATTCTGTCACTGAGTACCATGCCCTGTTAGGAATAATCCCGTTACTGAGTACCACGCCCTTTGTGCCGCCTTCCTGGAGGGATGCTGATGTTGTCTAGTGGGGCAGATGACAGGGAAGTGAGGAGTGGTGATGGTGGGCATGCGTGCATGTGCCGGGGCTGCAGGGAGAAGGGGACACCCCTTAAGAAGCCTGTGTCACAGAATGACATGCCCTGGTCTTGATGGAGGCACAGCCAGGCTTCTGGGAACTGGTAGTGGAATGAAAGGTTCCAGACTTCAAGTACTCATATGTCCCACTTTCTCTAACCCCAGGGAGATGTTATTCTAATGAGAATCTGGAAAATCCTTAAACAGTAATTTTTTTGAAGTTCACTTAGTTTTTAGACCTCTAACAAAACAGACCTCTTTCCATGCTGTAAAGTCTGCATCCTTTCCATGAACACATGCTCAGAGTCAAGAGTGTTGAGTGCTAACCGGTGTAGTGGGAGTCTCTGTGCTTCTCAGTGGGTCCATCCCACCCAACAGGTACTGAGAGGTTGTGATTTGGAACACAGGCTCTGGCACCAGACTGCCTGTATTCAAACTCAGCTCTGCTTCATAGCTGTGTGACCTTGGGCAAGCTATCTAACCTGTCTGGGCAGCAGTTCGCTCATCTGTAAATAGAATAATTATGGTATCGACCTCAAAAGGTTGTTGTGAGGAAGAAATCATTTTAATGTAGGTGCTAGAATTATATCTGGCATATGGTAAGTGTTCATTTGAAGTGTTAGCTAGTAGAAGAAAAAAATACTAACTTATAATAAGATCCAAGAGCAGAAGTTGACACCACGTTCTTTATGGGAAGACTTTATTATACTGAGGTTTCAGTAAAGCTGTCATCTCTGGTGCATAGCAATCTGAGGATGAGTGAGCCACATGTTGTAGAAAGGGGTTAGTACTTTTGCTTCATCCACAGGGCTAGATAATTTTCTTACCATGCACCATATATCATTAAAAATTCCCATTAACAAGTAAATTACAAATAAATAGGTAGATTTGATTCTGTTGGTTAAGATTTTAAGAACTGAGAAAATAAATTTTAAAAAATATATGTTGTTATGTTTTATTGCTATGATAGTGTTTCCATATCTAAGTTGGAGAGTCCTAAGGAATACTGTAACTCTAGATGGCATAATCCTCCTAAAAAATATCCATTACATTGGTGTCCTTGGCAAAGTAGGATTTGGGAAAGAGTTTAATTTTACCAATCACACACTGTATGTGGCACCAGAGATACAGAGGAGAACTGCTTCTCCTTGTCCCTGACGGGAAAGCTGACAGGGCAGGAGAAGGCAGCCAGGTAGTGACTGCAGTTTGTCCAGTCAAACCCCACACTCTTAAAAAGAGATGCAGAGGGGTTCTCTGAAGGCCAGTGGAGTCATCTGAGCCAGCCAAGAGCAAGGATGACTTCTCTCCTTGGAGATGAGTGGGAGTTGAGTAGGAGAAGGTGAAAGGGGACAGCTGTCCAGGTAGACGCAAAAACAGGAGACTGGAGTTCTCTGGGGAAATGGCAGGAGTTCTTTATGTCCATCTATATCCAGGATGGACTGGGCTGCAGGATAAGGGTGGTCAGGGCTCCAGTCACCAAAAGCACCTCATGTGTCACACTGAGAGGTTTTGACATCATTATAGAAGCATTAAAAGGGAAGAAAGACATCCAGGCGCGGCAGCTCACATCTGTAATCCCAGCAATTTGGGAGGCCAAGGCAGGCAGATTACTTGAGATCAGGAGTTTGAGACCAGTGTGGCCATCATGGTGAAACCCCATCTCTACTAAAAATACAAAAAAATCAGCCAGGCGTGGTGGCGCTTGCCTGTAGTCCCAGCTACCTAGCAGGCTGAGGCAGGAGAATGGCTTGAAGTCAGGAAGTGGAAGTTGCAGTGAGCCGATATTGCACCATTGCACTCCAGCCTGGGTGACAGAGCAAGACTCTGTCTCATAAACAAAAGGGGTGGGGGCGTGGGGAGAAAGACTCAGATAGCCTGAGTCTCATTCCCGTACTTGGATGGAGAGCTATTTAGTTTGAATAGCTCAGTATAAAAATATTATTTGTATGAGATACACAGGCAATTACTTAAAAGGTAATACCCCCAAAAAGTAAATGAGAGAGGGAAAGTATATTTTAAAAGTTCCTATTGTTCTGTTTCTATTCAAACTGCTGAGAAATGCTTGGCTTCAACAATCGTGAAGCAGTGAATTACTTCAGTACTGAAGCATCTTTGGGGATAAAATCTAAAGCATGACTGTTTGTTCCTATGACTCTAATCATCCCTGCAGCCTTGCTGGTCTTCTTCAGTCTGTATATATCAGGGAAAGCCAGTCATCCACGTTGTATAATATTTTTGAAGTAGTGATGTTCTCTCTGTTGAACACATATCAACCAATTCTTCTGTATCGTTTTCAAGACAGCGGTGTCTCAAAATTGACCTAAATACCGAAAGGATTCATTACTGATCAAGTAGCCGATAGAAGTGTGTCCAAACAAGAGCATACCATGCGGTGGGGATGCGATGGAGCAGAGCTCAGTGCAGATTTTTTTATTTGATTTTGTTCTAACAAGATAGTCATATGGCACCTCTCACCAGGGAGATGAAATAATTTGATTCAAAAGAAACTCAGACATGAATCACAATAAAGAAGTAAACATGCTGAATTGAACAGAAAATGGCATGTTGTCAACAGAGAGTGGTGCAGAGACCTCTGGAGAAAGACGGAGTGGAAAGGGCAAGTTTGTTTATGTTGCTGTGAGAGAAGAGCTGCCTGGTTCCTCTGACAAGCAAAGGGCAGTCTATGCTAAGCCCCCAGGGGATTCCTATGGGCTTCCCAGAAAGTAGAAGAGAGAGCGCTTTACTGGAGGACAGACAGGTCAGACTCAGCCACCCTGCCCCATACAGACTTTTGGGCCTTTCTCAGCTGGTGTTGAACCAGGAGATTTGCCATAATGCTGCAGCTCTGCCCTGAACCCTGACACCCAGCCCTAGACAAGGGTGTGCTGCACCCCTTGTAAGTGGCTTAATATCATGTCAGGCCCAACGTGGTGCTGACCCTATGGGAGTGGGGAGTGAGTTCCTCCCCCACTGTAGTCCCCAAAGGACATTGTTTATGCCTCGGTTTTTGAACTGATTCTAAGTCAAAATCAGTTCAAGCAGAAAGACAACCTTAAGTAGGAAAACAGCCAAGTTACTCTGAAAGAATATGTTTTGCTATAACCGTAAAATTAAGGTAAAGAAATGATGCCAATTGAAAACCTCTTCCAGAGAGGATGCTCTGCAAAACACAGATGGTACTGTTTCAGTGGCTAATAGTGTCACTCTGGGGCACAAACACTTATTTCCAATTACTAGAGCTGAAACTTATCAGAGGCTGAAGAAATTCTTTGCATCCTATTCTTCAAAAAAAAACTGTGTGTGTACATGTGCATATCTAAATATAAATATATTTAGAAAAGCATTATCTTTATCCCACCTACTTCTTTTTTTTTTTTTTTTTTTGAGACACTGTCTTGCAGTGTCACCCAGGCTGGAGTGCAGTTGCACAATCCAGCTCACTGTAACCTCCAGCTCTGGATTAAAGTGATTCTCAAGCGTCAGCCTCCTGAAAGCTGGGACTACAGGTGCACACGACCACGCCCAATCAATTTTTGTATTTTTAATAGAGACGGATTTTCGCCATGTTGGCCAAGCTGGTCTCAAACTCCTGACCTCAGGTGATCTGCCTGCCTCAGCCTCCCAAAATGCTAGGATTATAGGCATGAGCCACTGCACTCACCCCCACCTACTTTTCTTATATTATGCCTCTCTCTGAGGCACAAACACTGGTGATTAATTTTATAAATGAACATGAAGATTGTTTTTTTAGGTCAGTTTAAACTGGGGAATTGAAGACATTATGTCAGAATCTTCAGGATTAGGTACAGCCTATGAAGTTTTCTGAGGAACCTACATTTTCTTTAAACACATCATGTCCTTGTAGCTCCCTTTAGGTCTTTTTTAAACATATAAGTTGTATATCCCCCCTCAATCCTTCTCCCATTTCCTAAGTAAAACAGTTAATTTTGTTAAATGCAAGCTCAATGTTTTATTTTCTGCCTTTGTCTATATTTTATCATTAAAATGCCTCACCTATCCTGTAAAATATTCCTTTTTTTGAGACTGAGTCTTGCTCTGTGGCCCAGGCTGAAGTGCAGCGGCACCATCTCAGCTCACTGCAACTTCTGCCTCCCAGGTTCAAGTGATTTTCTCAGCTCAGCCTCCTAAGTAGCTGCAGCTACAGGCACATGCCATCATGCCCAGCTAATGTTGTATTTTTAGTAGTGATGAGATTTCACTGGCCAGGCTGGTCTAGAACTCTGACCTCAGGTGATCCGCCCATCTCGGTCTCCTAAAGTGTTGGGATTACAGGCATAAGCCACTGTGCCTTGCCCAAAATCTCACTCTTATGTACTTGCCTCCTCAGTGAAGCCAGCTGTTTTTGTGTGTTTGATGTTGCTACAACAGAATACCTGATGCTAGGTTATTTGTAAAGAAAAAAGGTTCTGCAAGCTGGGAAGGAGACAAGCGTGACACTGCCTTCTGCTGAGGGCCATGTGCTAAGTCAAAAGAAAAGAGGACACGTGCAGTGAAAGCGGACAAAACAGGAGGAGAATTGGTTTTTTTTAAGAGACAGAGTCTTGCTCTGTTGCCCAGGCTGCAGTGTAGTGGTATGATCATAGCTCACTACAGCCTTGACCTCAGCTCAAGAAATTCTCCCACTCAGAATTCTGAGTAGCTGGAACTATAGGCACGCACCACCAAGCCCAGCTAACTTTTTTATTTTTTTGTAGAAACAGGGTCTCAATATGTTGCCGAGGCTGGTCTTGAACTCCTGGGCTCTAGTAATCCTTTCACCTCAGCCTCCTAAAGTACTGGAGCTACAGGCGTGAATCACCTTGGCTGGAATTGCTCTATAACAACCTGTTCTTGTGGTATCTAAGCCACTTTTTCCAGAGCATGACTCACTCGTGACCGTGAGGATGGCACCAGCCCATTCATGAGGGATCTACTCCCATGATCCAGACACCTCCCAGTAGGCCCCACCTCCCAACACTGCCACACCAGGGACTGGATTTCAGCATGAGTTTTGGTGGGGACAAACAAACCATATACAAACCATAGCACCAGCATATGCTATAAAAAACAATCCCAGGAAGCCACCTGCTCTCTGCAAGGATCTCAGTTCTGATTCCCTGCCTTCAGATGCCCTTCCGTGGGAAAGGCCTTGAGCTGGGAAGGACAGGCCCTGGAATTTTGAGACCAGCCCAGCAGCAGGGTGCGGGAGGAGGGCACCCTGGGCACTGGTCTCTGCCTTGTTTGGAGTTGGTCGGCAGAGGTAGAATTGCACTCACTTGTCCAAGAGTTTTCAGAATGGTGCACAGCAGCCCCTTTGCTGGATTTTGCACAAAGAAGCAGGGGCAGGTGGAATCAAAGGCACTTTGTGTTACTCAGCTGACAGAACATTGCCTATGCACAGCTGGTTCACAGATTCTGTGTGCAGTCCAGAGAGGGAGGCGCCCCTTCCCTCACCTCCAGCCCACACACTTTTCAGATGTGCTTTTCAGTTCCCGCTTCATATTCCGAGGCACCAGCTGAGTCAATCAATTGGCATGATCAGTGCAGGTTATTTTCTGTCCCACAGGATACAAAACAAACAAACAAAACGATTGAAGGCTAAGGATGGGGAGCTGGGGGTGGGGAGGCACTGGCAGGCACTGTAAATGCATAAAGAATCACCACAGCTGCGCTTCCCATGGCTGCAACAGCCAAGTGATTTTTTCCTTTAATTATTATAGTGCTGGTGAGCCAGGTCCATAAGAAAATGGTAACACTTCTCTCTGAAATTTTGAGATGGCTTCAAGCTATTTGGGCAAGTAAAGTGTGTGTATTGATGGATACTTTCTTAGTGGGTGAAAGTTTCTGCATATTTTTTAATAATGCAATATAGAGAGTTGGTTTCGAGATGAAGTTTCGTTTATTTTTTTCTAATGTGCCAACAAAAAAGTGTGTTTATGTGTTGCCTGCTCTTCTCAGTCTGCCTGCTTTGGGACCTCTTTCACGTTAGCTAATTTTTTATGCAGTTTTCTTTTGCCCTTGCCTCTGATGACATCATGTA
Source organism: Callithrix jacchus (assembly GCF_049354715.1). Taxonomy (NCBI): domain Eukaryota; kingdom Metazoa; phylum Chordata; class Mammalia; order Primates; family Cebidae; genus Callithrix; species Callithrix jacchus. Next base: position 54,847,951 of record NC_133514.1, on the reverse strand, counting down.
CAACCTCAAACTTCAGAAAATTAGATTGAAAATTGTTATTTCCTACAACTGTCTGTGCTGCTTCTTATGATAACTCATGGCAGTTGACATTTTCCAATTTGTGTGAAGCATTTCTAGGCAACTGTCTGGTTTCCATTTTGAAGCTGCTTATTAGAATTTTCTTTATCTAACCTGAGAGAAGTTAAGCAGTTTTCCCACTTGTTAACATGCTTTTAGTGTCAGATGCCATTAGCCACAAGTGCCTTCTCAGAGGACCTGACCCAGAAGGGATAGTAAACGCGCCTGTGTGCCAGCATCTGCGGACCTTACGTGTGTCTGGTATCGGTCCTGCTTTTGATTAGTTTGATGATGACACCAGCCACTAACATGGTCAAACTAGATTTTTCACGGTTGCCATCGCCCCTGCCGCTCCCTCAGCACTACACCAGCAGGCTCAAGTTCCAATTGCTCTCTCTCCTCCCCATTTTCAGTGGCTCCCTCTTTCCCCTCCCCTAGGGCCTGCCCTGATCACTTGTCTGTGCCATTGGAAGAGTGCCCTGACTTATCTCACTACCTAGTCCTTCCCCTTCAAATCTGTCCTGGACTCTGCAACCAGTTTCCTTTGTAAGACGTAGATATCATCATGTTTAACTGATGATCAAAACTATGCTACTGATTCTTTCCAAAAATAAGAATCTCAGCATAGCATGTTCAGCCCTCTGTGTCACGACCTCACCCTGTATTTCAGGCTGTCACTGTAATGCAGCTGCTTCCCACCATGCAAGCTGTGCTCTGGTTCTGCTGATGTACTCACCACCTCAGGAGGCCTCTGGGCCATGCTGCAGGTTGTGGCCTCTGCCTGGCATGGCTTCTGCTCCTCCTTCACTTACCAAATCCCTTCAGACACAGCTCAGATGTAACCGCTCCCTGATCCCAATCAGAAACAACCATTCCCCCCACAGTCTCACAGCTCTGTGTTTGAATACTATAGTAGGCAGTAGATTAACTGACAGTATAGTAGGCAATATATTAATTGATTTATTCAGTGCATATTTGACAAACAGTGCTGTATATGTGCTGAACTGATTTCTATGTAGTTACACTTTGTAATTCATATTTGATGAATTGATTTCTGCATATTTAAACACATACACTTGTACATGGGGAAATGATAGAGATGGATAGAACTATTAAAAAATACAAGCTTAGGATGTTACAAATCGTCATATTTGATCAACTGGGCTAGCAGTATCCAGTCAAAAACACTGTACTGGCCAACTTGAACCTGATCAATACTGATCACCTAAAAATGGGAAGCATAGATATGTTTTGTGTAGTCATTTTACTTATTGAAAGCCAGCCTATGTTTAAAAATGTGAGTATAGACTTTTTAAAATTGTTTCTAAGACAGAGTCTCATTCTGTCGCCCAGGCTGGAGTACAGTGGTGCAATCTGGGCTCACTGCAACCTCCATCTGCCAGATTCACGAGATGCTTCTGCCTCAGCCTCTTGAGTAGTTGGGACTACAGGCATGCACCACCACACCCGGCTAATTTTTGTATTTTTAGTAGAGATGGTGTTTCACCATGTTGGCCAGGGGTCTCGAACTCCAGGCCTCAAGTGATCCACTCACCTAGGCCTCCCAAAATGCTGGGATTACAGGTGTGAGCCACCACTCCCAGCAGAGGATAGACATTTTTAATACATGTTTGCTTTACACTTCTTATTTAACCTTGTGGCAGAAATGAAATATATTTGGTCTTTGTCCCTGGTTCCTGTGCTGATCTCTTAAAACCTTTGGGATTTTATGAGTGATAAGAACATCTTTTACTAACACCTAACTTTATGCTAATAATGACTTAGAGTGGAGCCCTTAGCTAGCCTCAGGATGGGGCGGGTCTCCAGAAAAACCTAATGATTAGAGGCTGGAACATTTTCAGCCCCACACACCCACCTCCAGCAACGGAGGGTAGAGACAGCTAGAGATTACACTCCCTAAAAGCTCTTGAACAACAAGCTGTGATGATATTCTGGGCTGCTGAATGCGTATATGGAGGTGCTGGGTAGTGGCACATCCATGGAGGGCATGGAAGCTTGGTGTACTGGCCCCGTATCCAGTCCTACACTCCTCTTCATCTGGCTGCTTGCCTGTATCCTTTCTAATAAAATGTGTGTTCCCTGAGTTCTGTGAGCTGTGCTAGGGAATTAATTAAACCTAAGGAGGGTGTCATGGGAACCCTGATTTATAGTATAGGAGACAACCTACAACTGGGGAATGGCATCTGAAGCAGGGGGCCATCTTGTAGGACTGAGCCCTCAGCCTGTGGGATCGGACTCCAGGTAAAAGTGTCACAATGGAAGTGAATGAGAGGACACGCAGTTGGTGTCCACTGGAGAGTTGCTTGGTGTGGAAAAATTCCACACATCTGATCACAGCAGTGTTCTGTGGTGGGCTGAATGTGTGAGAGGAGGAAAAGCACTTTGGCTTTCCCTATCTCTTGCCAACTCCTAATAGAAGAAATGCAGAATTATTTAGGTGAGACTCCAATGCATTTCATTACAAAACTATTCCAAGAAAGAAACTCTGTGTCATCATAGACAGTTTCACAGCTTGTAAAGGTATTTCAGAGGAAAGTGAGGCTTTGAGGGTTGGGCTTTCCATAAGTCTTGCTTGGCTGCTAGAACTTTGATGATGTTGAGGGTACCTGCCCTTATCTAACAAAACTATATCAGCAGTGTGCAAAGAACACACACCGGGCCGGGTGCGGTGGCTCGCACCTGTAATCCCAACACTTTGGGAGGCCAAGGCTGGCAGATCACTAGGTCAGATCAAGACCTTCCTGGCCAACATGGCGAAACCCCATCTCTACTCAAATACAAAAAATTAGCCGGGCATGGTGGCATGTGCCTGTAGTCCCAGCTACTCAGGAGGCTGAGGCTAGGGAATCACTTGAACAGGGGGAGGCAGAGGTTGCAGTGAGCCAAGATCCAAGATCATGCCACTGCACTCCAGTCTGATGACAGAGCAAGACTCCCATCTCAAAAATAAAAATAAATAAAATAAAATAAAATAAAACACCACACAGCACATACAGGATAGATATTTCTAACCACAAGCCTGTTACATTACTATCAAACCCATTTTCCAGATGAGAAAATGAGTGAGAATTGAAGTAACTTGCCCCAGGCTGTCCTGTCTAGAGTTGCAGGCAGGCTGTAGCAACATTCAGTTCTTTCTACTGAAGCACATTACTTTGTGTGAAACTCCATGGAGACACAGACCTATGGAAATTAACCTTGTGTTTTATTGATGTGACTCATGATTTCATGGTAGGAATGTTAGTTTTCCTCTCTGCTGTTGTGTTTGCTTTGAACAGTGATTTGTCCTTTGGCAGAGGACCCATCCAGCCTGGGGCCCCGTGAACAGCGCCAACTCTGGTGCGTTTCAGCAGCTCAGCAGCAGCAGATGCTGCCCATTAATCTCACTCAGGGTCTCAGCTCTGTGACATGAGGTCACTGCAACATTGCTCCTCCCTGGTCTAGTTTCTCATTGTCTGAGTAATACAGGAAAATCATTCTGAAGGTACCTGCCAGTCTGGCTCATCTGACATGACCAGTTCTAGGCTAAAATCAAGCTACCGCTCTTGAGAGCCGTAGATTCCATGTGCTGTTCTCCCGGATTATTGTGTGGTTGCCAACCAACCCTGCAGCCGAAAGGAGGGAGAAGACAAGTTTGTAAACCTGAGTTGTGCTTGAAAGCCCAAGGTTTTCTAAAAAATCTTCTCTGGAAGTTGATGAATCTTTTTTCAATGGAATAATACAAAATACTGTGACAATCTTATTAACCCCATGGCAGAGCCAAGATAACACCTTATGCTTTGGTTAAATGATACAAAAAATAACCAGTTGAAAAGTCAATTTTTTTTCAAAGAACAGTGCTGTGTTATAGAAAGGACAGTGGATTAGGAATCAGAAGGCAGATGTGGGTCATGGTTCCCTTCTGCAAACTCTAACACTGAAATATTGAGGAAATCACAGAACTTTCATGGAGCAACTTCTATCAGTTGTGACAGCAACTATTCATGAAATGTCTATGATATTAACAATAGTATGGTCTCCTTAGAGATGCTGGACTTCCAGTTTGATGGGCATATTCTCATGGATGAAATGTTTTTCAGTGGGCAGAACTAACTGGCTGTTGGAGACCTGTGTGGGGACATACATGGCCATCACGTATGATCCCCATGCACCTCTGTGGTTCTCTGTGGCTGGTTCTGATTTTATTCCAAGTTTCTGAATGAGGTGTTTTCTATCCCGCTATGCCCTTACTATCTTTTCCTCCTATCTCTCCCCTGATTTCAGCCTCTTCCCATTCTCACTTCTAACCCCCACTCCATCTCCAAAACACTGTGAAGTCTGCATTGAGACGATATGGTAATAGTATTAGCACACTTTTGTATCAAATTCTTACAGTGTCTGAAATGTGGTTATGATTCCATGATGTCTCTAATCCCTACTGACCCGGCTCTTAAGAATCATGAATGATAAGGAAATAGATGGACTAAATGTTTTGAATCACTTAATAATGTTTCAAATTTTACAGTGTGTAAATTTGTATTATTGCTACATGTATCATTCAGACCACAGTAATATTGAATTACAGCCCATATTTTTGACCTGTCATATCACAGAGAGAACATGCTGACTTTTCCAATTTCTTCTATTGTGTCTTCTGAATATTTTATGTCCATGATTGAAATATAATAAAATTGTCCAGGCACGGTGGCTCACGCCTGTAATCCCAGCAGTTTGGGAAGCTGAGGCAGCTGGATCACAAGATCAGGAGTTCAAGACCAGCCTAGCCAATATGGCAAAACTGGTTGCTACTAAAAATACAAAAATTAGCCGGCTGTGGTGGCGCGCCCCTGTAATCCCAGCTACTTGGGAGGCTGAAGCAAGAGAATCTCTTCAACCAGGGAGGCAGAGGTTACAGTGGGCCAAGATCACACCACTGCACTCCAGCCTGGGTAATGGGGCAAAACTCTGTCTCAAAAAAAAAGAAAAAAGATTAGAATTTACCCATATTATTCATTATGCTATAGATTTAAAAAACTTCTTCACTCCCTTTATCTTCTATTACTGACCTTTAGGGAGACATGGAAAACCTTTTATCTATTTACTTCAGGGAAATTATATAAGATACTGAATAATTATAATGTATTCACTGTTAATTATAAATATACAACATATGTTTTTATATGTATTGTATTTATGTGCTTTAGGTAATTATGCATTTGAGTTCCTTTCCAATTTTATGGCCAAAATATTTTACTTAGCTGATTACTAAGTGTATTTTAAGCTTACTTCTTGAAACGTGAAAAGAATATACTATAAATCCAGTTAACACAATTTATATGGCTAAGGAGAATGGTTGCTTTTATTTTTTCTCTATTTAATGATGAAAAACAGTTGTAAGAGTACAGAGTACTTAATTTGTTTTTAAAGCTTTCCAGACCCCATTTTGTTGTTTTGTTTAAAAAGAAAAAGATAATTTTTTTTCAAAAAAAGTTCAAAATAAGGCATTAATAAAAGAAAAATTACCTATAACTCACTATCAATTTCCAATAATTTTTTGTCTAGTATTTTAAGGCATTAAAATCTTAATGTAAATAGTTTCTTATCTTATATTTACACTTAATATTATATCCCAAATGTTTCCTTTATCTTTGCTGTGAACACTGCTGTGAATAACTCTTTAGATTTACCTCCATTGCTTTCTAAAGATACATTTCAAGAGATGAAATTACTAGTTTGAAGTATATAAAATGTTTAAGATTCATTACATACTCCTGTTTTGACAGCCTGTTTTCATGAAGGTTGCATCAGCTCACATTCCCATCAGCACTCTGTAAGAATGGTTACTTCAGCTCATTACTAAAATGACAAACTTTAAAAAAATTTCCCAATTTTATATGTGAAAAAGGTTATTTCCTTCTTGTTCCATTTGAAGCTATACATGTCTTCATATGTTTACTGACCATGTGAAAATTTTCTTTCGTAAATTGTTCGTATCCTTTGCATCTTTATCTACTAGAGTATTATCTGTCTCCTACTAATGTGTGTAAGCTCTTTTGTGGCCTACCTTGCCTTTCTTCTATAGAAACATGTTGTTAATTCTCAAAATCTTTGTGTTTCCATGATTTTAAAATCACCTAGTCCAGGGGAAAGATGGACAATTCAGACAGTCTGTATAGTTTTATTTGAAATTGCATGGGATGCACTTATAAATCTTGGGAGAATTGTCTTCTTGGCAATCTTGGCTGTTCCTATTCATTAGTATGATTTATGCCTCCATTTGTTTGGATCTTCTTTAATGTTTTTCAGTAAAGTTTCAAAATCTTCTTTGTAAATCTTATACATCTTTTGATTTGATAAGATTAAAGTATGTCAACTAATTGGATGACCTAGAAGAACTGGATAAATTCCTAGAAACATCCAACCCACCCAGACTTATGCATGAAGAAACAGAAAATTCAAATATAGCAATAACAAGTAGGGAGATTCAATCACTAATCAGAAATATCCCTCAGAGAAAAGTTTATATCCAGATGGCTTTGCTGATGAATTCTAACAAACATTTAAAGAAGAATTAAGGCCAGTATTTCTCAAATGCTTCCAAAAAAATTGAAGAAGAAGAAATACTTCCAAACTCATTTTACAAGGCCAGTATTACCCTGATCCAAAGCCAGATGAGGACCCTATAAGAAAAGAGAATTAACCAATATCCCCAATGAATGTAGTTCCAAAAATTACCCACAAAACACTAGCAAGCCAAATTCAACAGCACATTAAAAGGGTCATACACCATAATCAAATGCACCTGGGATACAAGAGTGGTTGAACATATTCAGATCAACAAATATGATACCCCACATTAAGAGAATGAAGCATATAAATTATATTATCATCTCAATAGATGTAGAAAAGGCATTTCTCAAAATTCAACATCCTTTCATGATAAAAACTCTCAACAAATTGTATATAGAAGGAATATACCTCAATATATATGAAAGACCATATATGAAAAGTTTCTAGCTAACATACTTAACAATGAAAAGCTCAAAGTTTTGCTTCTAACAAGACAAAGATGCCCACTTAGCAATTCTATTCAACATAGTATTAGAAGTCCTAGCCAGAGCAATTAGGCAAGAACAAGACATCAAAGGCATCCAGGGAAGGACTCAAGATGGCGCTGTGAGAACAACCCAGGATTGAAGCTCTTGCTGGACACACAGAGAGGGTGAGTCGGGGAAGCATTTCCAGACGGATCTTAGTTGCCCACAGAACGGGGAAATTCCCAGGTATAAAAGAGACGCGGGACGCCAGACAGAGGTCTCCGCTGGCGTAGCCGGCAGCCGGTGCGGCTCCGGCCCGCGCCGGAGCGCAGAGGGGCTCCACAGCGCTCCATACAAAAGCGCACTGTTACGGGTGCCCTGTTGAACTGGCAAACTAAGACCCGAGAGGGCTGAACTTGAGACTGAACGGGTCTTGAACTGTGACCCAGCCCAGGAAATCCCAGGGACTCAGCGTTTGGGGGAGCGCAGTGCCACAAACAAAACGGCGATTCCAAACGCTCCCGGTGAATAGGTTTTTTTTTTTTTAAAGTGCAGCTCCGCGGGGGAGGGGTGTCAGCCATTACCGAGGCAATCAGCCCCTACTGAGGTACACGCCCATTGCTGACTCAGCCTGCCGCTGCCGAGGCAACCTGGTACAACAGAGAGACTCCGCCACAGGGCGTAGCCCGAGGCAACAGGGCGGAGACCACAGCAGGAGGGCGGAGCCTGCAGGAAAAGGGCAAACCTCACACCAGCAGGGCGGAGCCTCGGCAGGCAAAAAGTGACTAGACTGCGTCCTAGCTGGGCAGGACAGTGAGGCGGACACTCACAAGGAAAGCCCCAACCCCCCCCCCAGACAGAGCATCTGAGGAAAAAAAAGGGGTTTTCTTACGAGTTAGGTTGCAGCAGAACTAAACATAGCAGCCTAGCAGCCCTGAATGAACAACAGAGCTCACAGCTCAGCACTTGAGCTCCTACAGACTGTCTCCTCAAGCAACTCCCTGACCCCTCTATATCCATAAGACTGACATTCGGCAGACATCATCCTGGGACAAAGATAGCAGAAAAAGAAACTGGTAGCATCCCTCGCTGTTCCGCAGCCACTACAGGTGCACCCCAGAAAAGCAGGGCCTGGAGTGGACCTCAGCGGTCGTACAGCGAAGGGGCTAGACTGGTAGAAGGAAAACCAAGTAACAGAAATACTCCATCATCAACAATCTGGGTGTCCACTCAGAGATCCAATCAAAAAGTCAGTAACTACACAGATGACAGGTGGATAAATCCACAAAGATGGGAAGAAGCCAGCGCAAAAAGGAGGAAAACACCCGAAACCAGAACACCTCGCCACCTAGAAAGGACCAAAACTCCTCACCAGCAAGGGAACAAAGCTGGACGGAGAATGACTGTGACGAAATGACGAAATTAGACTTCAGAAGGTGGATAATGAGAAACTTTTGTGAGCTAAAAGAACATGTATTAAATCAATGCAAAGAAACTAAGGAACTTAAAAAAAGATATGAGGAAATGATAACAAGAATGGATAACTTAGAGAGGAATATGAATGAATTAAAGGAGCTGAAAAACACAATACGAGAACTTCGCGAAACATGCACAAGTTTCAATAGCCGAATTGACCAAGCAGAAGAAAGAATATCAGAAGTCGAGGATCAACTCAATGAAATAAAACGAGAAACCAAGATCAGAGAAAAAAGCGCAAAAAGGAATGAACAAAGTCTCCAAGAAATGTGGGACTATGTGAAGAGCCCTAACCTACGTTTGATAGGCGTACCAGAATGTGATGAAGAGAACGAATCCAAGCTGGAAAATACTCTGCAGGACATTATCCAGGAAAATTTCCCCCACCTAGCAAGACAGGCCAACACTCAAATGCAGGAAATACAGAGAACACCACAGAGATATTCCGCAAGAAGAGCAACCCCAAGGCACATAATCGTCAGATTCAACAAGGTTGAAATAAAGGAGAAAATACTAAGGGCAGCCAGAGAGAAAGGTCGGGTCACCCACAAAGGGAAGCCCATCAGACTAACAGCAGATCTCTCGGCAGAAACTCTACAAGCCAGAAGAGAGTGGGGGCCGATATTCAACATCCTTAAAGAAAAGAACTTTCAACCCAGAATTTCATATCCAGCCAAACTGAGCTTCAGAAGTGAAGGAAAAATAAAATCCTTTGCGAACAAGCAAGCACTCAGAGATTTTGTCACCACCAGGCCTGCTTTACAAGAGCTCCTGAAAGAGGCACTACACATAGAAAGGAACAACCAGTACCAGCCATTCCAAAATCACACTAAATGCTAAAGAGCATCAACATAATGAAGAATCTACAACAACTAACGGGCAAAACAGCCAGCTAGCATCAAAATGGCAGTGTCAAACTCACACATAACAATATTAACCCTAAATGTAAATGGACTAAATGCACCAATCAAAAGACACAGACTGGCAAATTGGATAAAAAGCCAAAACCCAGCAGTGTGCTGTATCCAGGAAACCCATCTCACATGCAAGGATACACAAAGGCTCAAAATAAAGGGATGGAGGAAGATTTACCAAGAAAATGGAGAGCAAAAGAAAGCAGGAGTTGCAATCCTCATCTCTGATAAAATAGACTTTAAAGCAACAAAGATCAAAAGAGACAAAGAAGGCCATTACATAATGGTAAAAGGATCGATACAACAAGAAGCGCTAACGATCCTAAACATATATGGACCCAATACAGGAGCACCCAGATATATAAGGCAAGTTCTTAATGACTTACAAAGAGACTTAGACTCCCACACAATAATAGTGGGAGACTTTAACACTCCACTGTCAATATTAGACAGATCAACCAGACAGAAAATCAACAAGGATATCCAGGGCTTGAACTCAGACCTGGAGCAAGCAAACCTGATGGACATTTACAGAACTCTCCACCCCAAATCCACAGAATATACATTCTTCTCAGCACCACATCACACCTACTCTAAAATTGACCACATAATTGGAAGTCAAGAACTGCTCAGCAAATGCAAAACAACTGAAATCATAACAAACAGCCTCTCAGACCATAGTGCAATCAAGTTAGAACTCAGAATTCAGAAACCATCCCAGAACCGCACAGCTTCATGGAAACTGAACAACTGGCTCCTGAATGTTGACTGGATAAACAACGAAATGAAGGCAGAAATAAAGAAGTTCTTCGAAACCAATGAGAACGAAGACACAACATGCCAGAATCTCTGGGACACATTTAAAGCAGTCTCTAGAGGAAAGTATATAGCAATAAGTGCCCATATGAGAAGAATGGAGAGATCCAAAATTGATACCCTATCGTCAAAATTGAAAGAGCTAGAGGAGCAAGATCAAAAAAACTCAAAACCCAGCAGAAGACAAGAAATAACTAAGATCAGAGCTGAACTGAAGGAGATTGAGACACGAAAAACCCTCCAAAAAATCAATAAATCCAAGAGCTGGTTTTTTGAAAAGATCAACAAAATAGACAGACCAGTAGCCAGATTGATTAAAAATTAAAAAAAAGAACAACCAAATAGATGCAATAAAAAATGATAAAGGGGAAATCACCACAGATTCCACAGAAATTCAAACCATCATCAGAGAATATTACAAACAACTCTATGCACATAAACTAGTAAACCTGGAAGAAATGGATAAATTCCTGGACTCCTGTGTCCTCCCAAGCCTAAACCAGGAGGAAGCTGAAACTATGAATAGACCAATAACAAGGGCAGAAGTCGAGGCAGCAATTAAGAGCCTACCACACAAAAAGAGCCCAGGTCCAGACGGGTTCACAGCCAAATTCTACCAGACACACAAAGAGGAGCTGGTACCATTTCTTCTGAAACTATTCCAAATAATCCAAAAAGAAGGAATCCTACCCAAATCATTCTACGAGACCAATATCATCCTGATACCAAAACCCGGCAGAGACCCAACAAGAAAAGAAAACTTCAGGCCAATATCCATGATGAACATAGATGCAAAAATCTTCAATAAAATATTGGCAAGCCGACTGCAACAGCAAATCAAAAAACTTATTCATCATGATCAAGTAGGATTCATCCCAGGGATGCAAGGCTGGTTCAACATACGCAAGTCTATCAACGTAATTCACCACATAAACAGAACCAAAAACAAAAACCACTTGATTATCTCAATTGATGCAGAGAAGGCATTTGACAAAATTCAACAGCCCTTTATGCTAAAAACCCTCAATAAACTCGGTATCGATGGAACGTATCTCAAAGTAATAAAAGCTATTTATGACAAACCAACAGCCAGTATCATACTGAATGGGCAAAAACTGGAAGCATTCCCTTTGAAATCCAGCACTAGACAAGGATGCCCTCTTTCACCACTCCTATTCAATATAGTACTGGAAGTTCTAGCCAGAGCAATCAGGCAAGAAAAAGAAATAAAGGGTATTCAAATAGGAAAGGTGGAAGCCAAATTGTCTCTATTTGCAGACGACATGATAATATACCTAGAAGACCCCATCGCCTCAGCCCAAAAACTCCTGAAACTGATAAGCAACTTCAGCAAAGTCTCAGGATATAAAATCAATGTGCAAAAATCACAAGCCTTCCTCTACACCAATAACAGACTTAAAGAGAGCCAAATCAAGAATGAACTGCCATTCACAATTGCTACAAAAAGAATAAAATACCTTGGAATACAACTCACAAGGAACGTAAGGGACCTCTTCAGGGAAAACTACAAACCACTGCTCAACGAAATCAGAGAGGACACAAACAGATGGAGAAACATTCCACGTTCATGGTTAGGAAGAATTAATATCGTGAAAATGGCTATACTGCCCAAAGTAATTTACAGAATCAACGCTATCCCCATCAAGCTACCATTGACTTTCTTCACAGAACTGGAAAAAACCACCTTGAACTTCATATGGAACCAAAAGAGAGCCCGCATAGCCAAGTCAATTCTAAGCAAAAAGAACACAGCGGGGGGCATCACACTACCGGATTTCAAACTATACTATAAGGCTACAGTAATCAAAACAGCATGGTACTGGTACCAAAACAGAGATATAGATCAATGGAACAGAACAGAGGCATCAGAGGCAACACAACATAGCTACAACCATGCAATCTTTGATAAACCTGACAAAAACAAGCAATGGGGAAAGGACTCCCTGTTCAACAAATGGTGTTGGGAAAACTGGCTAGCCATGTGTAGAAAGCAGAAACTGGACCCCTTCCTGACACCTTACACCAAAATTAACTCCAGATGGATTAAAGACTTAAACATAAGACCCGGCACCATAAAAACCCTAGAAGGAAATCTAGGCAAAACCATCCAGGACATAGGAGTAGGCAAGGACTTCATGAACAAAACACCAAAAGCATTGGGAACAAAAGCCAAAATAGACAAATTGGACCTAATGAAATCCACAGCTTCTGCACAGCAAAAGAAACAGTCTCTAGTGTGAATCGGCAACCAACAGAATGGGAAAAAAACTTTTGCAGTTTACCCATCTGACAAAGGGCTGATATCCAGAATTTACAAAGAACTCAAACAGATTTACAGGAAAAAAACAAACAAGCCCATTCAAAAGTGGTCAAAGGATATGAACAGACACTTTACGAAAGAAGACATATATGAGGCCAACAATCATATGAAAAAATGCTCATCGTCACTGGTCATCAGAGAGATGCAAATCAAAACCACGTTGAGATACCATCTCACGCCAGTTAGAATGGCGATCATTAAAAAATCTGGAGACAACAGATGCTGGAGAGGATGTGGAGAAAAAGGAACACTTTTACACTGTTGGTGGGAGTGTAAATTAGTCCAACCATTGTGGAAGACGGTGTGGTGATTCCTCAAGGCCTTAGAAATAGAAATTCCATTTGACCCAGCAATCCCATTACTGGGTATATATCCAAAGGACTATAAATCGTTCTACTATAAGGACACATGCACACGAATGTTCATTGCAGCACTGTTTACAATAGCAAAGACCTGGAATCAACCCAAATGCCCATCGATGATAGACTGGATTGGGAAAATGTGGCACATATACACCATGGAATATTGTGCAGCAATCAGAAATGATGAGTTCGTGTCGTTTATAGGGACATGAATGAATCTGGAGAACATCATTCTCAGCAAACTGACACAAGAACAGAAAATGAAACACCGCATATTCTCACTCATAGGCGGGTGATGAAAAATGAGAACACATGGACACAGAGAGGGGAGTACTAAACAGTGGGGTCTATAGGGGGAAAAGGGGAGGGCCAGTGGGAGGGGGAGGTGGGGAGGGATTGCCAGGGGAGAAATACCAAATGTGGGTGAAGGGGAGAAAGCAAACAAAACACACTGCCCTGTGTGTACCTATGCAACTGTATTGCATGCTCTGCACATGTACCCCAAAACCGAAAATGCTATAAAAAAAAGAAGAAGAAAAAATAAATAAATAAATAAAATAAAGGCATCCAAATTGGAAAAGAAGAGGAAAATTATCTCTGTTTATATGTAACAATCTCAGAGACTCCACCAGAAACTGTTAGAACTAATAAACGAGTCAGTAATACAAAATAAACATGCAAAAATCAGTTTCACTTCTATATAAACTATTTGAAAATGAAATAAGAGGAAAAATCATTTATAATGGCATCAAAAAGAATGAAAATGCTTGGAATAAATTTAACCATGGAGGTGAAAGATCTATAAACTGGAAGCTAGAAGACATTTATAAAAGAAATTGAAGATACAAATAAGTGGAAAGATATCCCATGTTCATGGATTGGATGACTTAATATTGTTAAAATGCCAATACTACCCAAACTGACCTATAAATTCAGTGCAATCTCTATCAGACTTCCAAAGGCATTTTTTACAGAAGTAGGAAGAAAATCCTAAAATTTGTATGGAACCACAAAATACCCCAAATAGCCAAAGCAATCTTAAGAAAGAATAAAACTATAGACATTATACTCCCTGACTTCAAAGTATATTGCAAGCTACAGTAATCAAATAATATGATCCTACCATAAAAACAGACAGAGAAAAATGAAATGGAATTAAGAGCCCAGAAATAAACTCACAAATACATGATCAACTAATATTTTATAAGAGTGCCAAGAATACATGATGGGGAAACGATAATCTCTTCAATAAATGATGTTGGGAAAACTGGATATCCATATGCAAAAGAATGAAACTGGATTCTGGTCTTAAATGCACAAAACTTAACTTGAAATTGTCCAAAGACTTAAACATCAGACCTGAAACAATAAAACTCTTAGAAGAAAACCTATGGAAATACTCCTTGACATTGGTCTTGGCAATGTTTTTTCCTCTGTTTGTTTGTTCTCTTAGGACCCACTGCAAAGCAATCAATGACTTTTTGAATATGAAACCAAAGACACAAGCAACAAAAGCAAAAGTAACAAGGTCTATATCAAAGTAAAACGTTTCTCCATGGCAAAGGAAACTGAACAAAGAGAAAAAGCAACCTACAGATTGAGAGAATACATTTGAAGACCATGTATCTGATAAGGGGGTTAACAGCCAAGATATATAACAAATTCATACAACTCAGAAAAAAAAAAAAAAAAAATTCCTAAAAATGAGCAAATAACCTGATACATTTTTCTAAGGAAAATATACAAATAATCAATAGGTATAATAAAAGGTGCTAAACATCACTAACCATCAAGGAGATGCAAATCAAAACCACAATGAGATATCACCTGTTAGAATGAGAAATCAACATAAGTGTTGGCATGGATTTGGAGGAGAAGGAACCCTTGTGCATTGTTGGGGAGAATGTAATTTGTTACCACCATTATGTAAAACAGTATGGAAATTCCTCAAAAGGTTAAAAATAGAATTACCTTAAAGAGACATCTGGACTCCTATGCTCATTACAGCATTATTCACAATAACCAAGACATGGAAACAATCTAAACGTTTATCAATAGATGAATGGATAAAGAAATTATGGTATGCATATATAATGGAATATTATTCAGCCATAAAAAAGAAGTCTACCCTGCCATTTGCCACAACATGAATGAACCTTGAGGACATTATGTGAAATGAAATAAGTCAGAGAAAGTTAAACACTGTATGATTTTACTTACATGTGGAATCTAAAAAGGTCATAAAAACAGAATAGAATGATAATTGCCAGGGGGTGGGGGATTCGAGGAAATGGAGATGTTGATTAAAAGGTACAAACTTTAGTCATTAGATGAAGAAAGTCTGGGAAACTAATGTACAGCATGGTACAGCATGTTGTCTATAGTTAATTATACTGTATTATATACTTGAAATTTGCTAAGACTTAAGTAGATCCTAAATGTTCTCACCAAACACACAAAAAGGTAACTAAATGAGGTTATAAGATGTGTTAACTAACTTGATTGCGGTTATCTTTTCACTATTTATGTTATATGAAATGTTTTAAAAATTTAGTTTGGCAAGTACCCTTAATTGATTAACAACCAGTTATGATTGGGTTAAGATAATTTCCTTCCATCCCTGGTTTATGTGTATTATTTACCATGGATAGATATAGAGTTTGATAGGATACTTTTTAGCATTTTTTGATATACAAAATACTTTTGATTTCTCTTCTTTGGTATGTTAACATAGCAAGTTAATATATATATGTAATTTATATAATTAATATTATTATATATACCAAGAAGCAAACCCTTTATTCTTGGGATAAACCTAACTTAGTCATGATATGTATTAAACAATGCTGAGTGCTGTTAACTGATCACTTTTTATTAATGTTCATAAGCAAGTCTAATCTGTGAATTATCCTTATTATATTTCCACATTGTGATTTTAGAATTAAAATAATATCTATCTGCTTTTAAAGATGAATGGGATTACATTATGTATTTTTTATTCTCTTAAAATTATCTTAAGTGTTTAAAAGTCACCTATAAAACTGGCTAGATCTGGCATTTTCCTCATGCTAAAATTTTAGATTACTACATTTTTTTCAACAGTTAATAGGACTGTTACAGCTTTCTCATTTTTCTTGAGTTAATTGATAGTTAATATTTTTGCATGAATTTCTCCCTTTCATCTTTTTTATTTAGAGGCATACATTTCTTAATATATTATCTTTTAATTTGTCTTTACTGGTTTCTTTTTTTTTAATTTTCAATATTTTATTTTTTATTAAATAATTTTACATACTCGTGGGGAACATATTTTTATATGTACAATGTATAGTGATCAGATAAGGGTAATTAGCATGTTCATCATCTCAAACATTTATTTATTTTTATTACACTTTAAGTTCTGGGAAGTGGGTGTTGAACAATGAGAACACATGGAAACAGAAAAGAGAACATCACACACCAGGGCCTGAGGGATGGGGAACTAGGGGAGGGATAGCAGGGGGTGGGAAGATTGGGGAGGGATAGCATTAGGAGAAATACCTATGTTACTCATGTTTTTTTGTTCCTTTTTCATCATTATATAGTTTATTTGTGCCTTCTGTCTTTTTTCCTTGTCCTGCCAGAGGTTTGTCAGTTTTATTAGTCTTTTCAAAGAAATAACTTTTGTCTTTGTTGATCTTTAATATTACATTTTTTTAAATTTCTTTTATTTCTGTTCTTTATTTTCCTCTGACTTTCTTTGAGTTTATTATTTTCTTATTCTTAAATAAGGTGCTTAATACATTAACTTGCCATCTTTTTTCCTAATATAAACATTGATTTGAGAGTACTGATTTTTCCTCTAAGTAACTGTTGTCCTGCACCCAATCAGTTTTGACAGATAGCATTTCTGTTATCAATGGCTATTAAATAGTTTTTCGTTTTTATTAGGATTTATTTGACCCATGAATTACTTACAAGCATGTAAGTTTATGAGTGTGTGTTTTAATTCTCAGTGCATGGGAGATTTTTATCTTTTTATTAGTGATTTCCAACCTGATTATGTTAAGTACGATCATAGAAAATCCATTGCGATTTATGAACCTTAGTTGGAGCTGTATTACATGGCCAGGTTTCTTAAATATGTTATGTATTCTTAAAAACAATGTTGAGCACAGTGTTTTATATATTTTTTTAGATCAAGCTTTTGTTCAGATTATCTGTATACTTAATTTTTGTCTATTTAACCTATCAGCTACTGAAAGAAGTCTGTTGAAAGAGGTAATGTATTTTGAAGCTATTAGGTAAATACAAGTTTAGGATTGCTATCTTTTAAAGTGAATCCAACATTTTATTATTAAGCACTGATAGTATTATCTTCAGTAATGTTTTTCTTTACAGTTTATTTTGTCTAATTTCAATATAACTTTCCCAGTTTCCTTCTGGTTAGTATTTTTTCTAGAATATATTTTCAACCCCTCTATTTTAGTGGTGTCTCTTATAAATAACCTATAGCTAGATTTTATTCCAATCAAGTCTAACAGCTTTTGCCTTTAAATTCCACCATGTTACCACTCAGTCCATTTTAGTTTACTGTGATTATGCATGGATCTCTCTACTCTTGATCTTTATGTGAGCCCCAGACTGCTGACTCATTTTCCCTTTATGAATTGCAGTTGTTCTGAAAGATGGGATTATATGTTCCATACCCTCTGCTCAGTTACCTCCTCTTTGCTACTGCGCTGGACTCATCATTCATCTCTCTCTTTTGTCACTGCCCTGAAGCCTAGACTTCAGCCAGGTGCATGCATTTTCCTCCGTAGCTCCTATTCCTTCTTGTTTTCATTCCACTACTGAACCTTCAGAGCTTTGTTTAAAAGCTCTAATTTTTAAACAAGATCCTCCCAGTAAAATTATATTCTCAGAATTCAGAGGTTGCGGGGATTCAGCAGTACAGTAGGAATCATTGGTATATGTGGGTCTTTTAAAGTTACATTTGCGTTTCTAGACTGCCAGCATTTAGAAACAATACAACTTGTCCTGTAAGTCTGATGAGCAGAAAGGAGGAGAAAATGGAGCTGGCCAAACAATTCAGAACTGATGGAAAAACAGCTTGCTCAAAGCCCCATATGGTTTGCCCATTTTCCTCTGCCCTTTTGAAATTCCTCTAAACATTAGTTCCAACTGTCAGCATGCAGTCCAGTAACATTTTCATTTCGATACTGCAGCTCTCTGCAGTGGGGAGACAACTGACCTGCTCCAGTGTGCTTGAAACCATTGTCAGTGTTCCCAGAAGCACCGGGTAGCGCTGGTACTTCTCCTAGTAGTTGGAGCATTAAGCTCACCAGTATTGCTCACTGTCATGCTGTTCCGTGCTTTGTTGGTGGGGAGTAAATCTTGTATGGAGTTTTTAGTGCTTTATGCTTTGTTTAGGGTCTTGATATCCAATTTCCATGTTGGACTTCTTGTTTATAGTTTGGCACAGATCTCATTAATATTATTGACCTCTTAACCATTTTAAAGAGCCTCAGATAGGCTGCAGAACATGGAATTTGATCTATTTTTCACTAAATAAAAATTTTAAATTTATGTGTTTGCATTCTAGCTATGACTGCTGCAATGGTCAGATAACTTTAATGCTCTTTAAAAAACTGCCAATATTTGACATCAGTGTTCCCATAAAATAAATAAATGATTCTTCATAATTGCTTTTCTAGTGCTTTTCCCATGTGACTCTTTTCCATAGTTTTCACTCCAAAATTGTTTGAGTAGTGGCTGTCATGATTCTTCTGAACTGGCAATTATGTCAAGACCATTTAATCAGTGCCTGAGCTGTGCTGGCATTGCTCTTGGAAGGCCATTTTTCAGAATGACATCCCCCTAAGCATTTGTTAAATAATTAGACCTGTAAACTTTTCCCACGAGGACTCTCAGAAGTTCTGCTAGACGCAGAGCCTTAGGGACACAGCTCTTTGCACAGCCATAAGTACCAGAACTCTGTTAAGCAAAGTTCAAAACTTTGAGCTAGGGTGGCTAAGAGTCACAGCTTTCTGTCCTCAGGAAACATCCATCTAATGTCCTTGTTGAGAGCTTGCATACATAATTAATCGAGGAAGAATTCACTGGGATTTTGACTGACATCAGACACCATTCCAGCATTGCGTGTTGAAGGATTACTAGCAGGTTTTCCCCTTAATTTATGAGACATATATGATTATCCTTCAGCCTGCAGTCACTGTAGGAAATGTGTTTCTTCTGCAACCTGCAATTGGTAGGTGCTGTAAGAAAATAACTGCATAAAAATTAGTGCTAGATTTTAAAATTGTTATTAAAAGGATTATAAAAATCAAAGCATCCCTCTTTCAGTTCTGTCCATTTGATTTATAAGGAGGCTAAAAATGGAAACATAGATTTCAATGGGGCCAGGTGTGGTAATTATAATTTTAGCACTTTGGGAGGCCAAGGTGGGGGGAATCGCTTAGGCCCAGGAGTTTGAGGCTAGCCTGGGCAACACAGTGAGATCCCATCTCCAAAACATAAGAAGTTTGCTGGGTATGGTAGTGTGCACCTGTGGTCCCAGCTACTCGGGGTCTCAGGTAGGAGGATTGCTTGAGCCTGGGAGTTTGAGGTTGCAATTAGCTATGATCGTACCACTTACCACCAGCGTGGACAATAGAGTAAGATCCTGTCTCAAAAAAAAAAAGATTTCAGTGATTCCAGGAAACTCTGTTGTGTTTAGAGCTTTATAGGTAGGTAAAGGGATTATTCTGCTGTTTGAGGCATGAATGAGGTCAGAAATCTTCAGCCTTTTCCTGAGGATTTTCTCATGCTGCCTGACATAGGGCACCATGAGGAAGTTATGGTTGCCTGCGGTTAGCTTTTCCCTCCTGATGGACCTCTCAAATCATCCAACTTCTTGAGAAAAGGGATTCATTTCTACTTCATAGGACTGTTGTGAGAATGACATTTTGTGTATACATCTTTACATATGCATCAATATATCAATAAATGTTTTCACTGTGTTCTAGAACTGGGTCCCTTCATTCTTGGATCACTGCCAGTGTCTGATCAATTCAGTCATTATACCACCAGGCTATGCTTTCCTGAGTCACACTGAAATATTTATTCACTTCCCTGTGCTTAGAAACTCACGGTACCTAAAGCCCTGAGTGTTTATGACCCCTCATCAGTGAGCTTCATCCCACCTCCCTTATATCCTCTTGTTCTATGATAAAAGCCTCTTGCTTGGGTCATGTCCACATGTTCCCTCATTTCCATGCCACTGTCTCTGTTGCCCAGACTGGAGTTGCAGGCATCACTTGCCTCTGCTTGGAGCCCATTTCTCTTCTCTACCTTTCCAAGTTCTTTAGGTTGGTTTTACTAGGACCAGCTCAAATCCTGCCTCCTCCTTGAAGTCTTCTCACCCAACCCATCTATCCCTCACTGATTTCTCCTTTCTCCACACTTTCACAGCATGTTGGAGTCCCTGCAGCATAATTCAGTCTCGACTTGCTACCTCTTTGTTTGCTGCCTGTTTCATGAGTCTTATAACTGGACCACATCTTCTTTAAGTAGGAGGCCTTCAGTTCTTTGATCTCCACACTGTCCATTTTGGACAAGGAGCTCTTTACAAGATTATCATATGATAGGTCAACATAGACCAGTACATAGACCAGAAATGCTGAAGTTTAACAACTGATCATAATTTCTTGGTTTTGAAAATGTTTAGTACCAGGTAGTGGACTTCCTCATGGTGGTAG
Organism: Callithrix jacchus; assembly: GCF_049354715.1. Classification (NCBI taxonomy): domain Eukaryota; kingdom Metazoa; phylum Chordata; class Mammalia; order Primates; family Cebidae; genus Callithrix; species Callithrix jacchus. The sequence continues at coordinate 54,827,209 of NC_133514.1, read as the reverse complement.
ACAGAGAAATCAACATTTTTATCCTAAGAGCAGTTGATGTTATTGACTATTAACTATGGGCTGGGCACTGAGTTAATCACTTCCAAGTATGATCTCACTTAAGGGTCAGCACAGCCCTCCTCCCAGCAGACGTGAGGAAACTAACACTTAGAGAGTTCCATCTCATTTGCATGTCACCACACTCATGAGAGGTACTCGGATCTGAATACCAGGACCGCTGACTCTGGGGCTCATGCCATTTTACAACAAAAAATACAGTCTCCATCCTCATCCTCCCTTTGCTTTGGGCCTGTGAGACCTGAAGGGGTGGAGGATAGGTTGGAACAGGGCTTCTATATACATTAGATACCAAAATGCAGCTTGACAACTTTCTCCTAATTGTGAATGACAGAAAAAAAAGGATGATTTGTAGAGATTTGTCAAAACTGTAATTTTTTTTTTTTGAGATAGTCTCACTCTGTTGCCCAGACTGGAGTTCAGCGACACGGAGTTGCACTGCAGCTTTCAAAGGGTCCAACTGATTCTCCTGCCTCAGCCTCCTGAGCAGCTGGGACTACAGGTGTGCGCCATCATGCCTGGCTAATTTTTGTATTTTTAGTAGAGATAGGGTTTCACCATGTTGGCCAGGCTGGTCTTGAACTCCTGGCCTCAAACGATCTGCCCATCTTGGCCTCCCAAAGTGCTCCGAAACTGTAATCTTTTAAATTTTTTTCCAAGATATAAAGAAACCGTAGAAATGTTGAAAATTGAGTTTACTGATGGCACAACTATGTGATATTGATGTTAGGAGTTCCATCATGTAAAGTGGCTTAGTTTTATTTGTGTTGCTTGTATAACTTTGACTTTAGTTGAAGTCAGACTTACCTAGTGTTGAAAGTGAGATCTGAGCACAAATTTGCTGGAGTGAACACTGAAGAGTCACTATAAAAGGCAGCCAAAGGAGAGCAACATGTATTTTTCTTTTGCACTTAAATGTCCTGATACTTTTTTGCAATAAGTGCAGTGTGATCACATAAAGGAACAGTGGAGAAGAGATATTGAAATTCTTTATCAATGGTTGATATATAGAAATAAACATATTTCCAAAACTTAATATTATAATTATATAAACTTTCCAATCTAATTAAAAATCTTAGAGTAGAAATGAAGCTTGAAAATAAGCACTTTTTTTTAAAGTTTGTTTTCTCTGCACATGTATTTCTGTGTATTTCATGTTCTCATGACATGAAGGTATTCATGGAAGGTATTCTATTGGTTATTAAAGCTATGCTACTAGAAGAGCTATACATTAAACGTATTTTCTGTTACTAACACAGTGAGGTGCCTTTAATGACTTCACACAACAATGATTTAAGTGGAAAAGCCAGTATGTTGTGTGTATCTGTAAGTACACATGAGTAGGAAGAGAAGTGGGCTAGAAGAAAAAAAAATAACTATGGAAAAACATAAGCATATCTACAAAGTAGGATTTTGGTTTCTCAATCTTTAATATTATTTCATTCCCAGACTGTGAACGGGTGGCACACACTGATTCTTTAGCTCTTTTTTGGCCAACCCCACATAGCTATGTCTCCCTACCTACTCAAATATCACCTGAGAAACTACCTGAATTGATCTCAAATGCATCTAATGAGAAAGGGATTCCTGGTTTATTTGTAAAAATAATATCTATACAGCAGACAAAGTTGCTTTAAGGTTTTTATTTGGGGAGCAATGCAAAATATTAAAGCATCTGTTGTCTCCGCAGCTGAACTTTTCTAATATTTTTACAGCAGCTAATTTAACTTGAGTGCATGATTCCAATGAAAGAATTCGTAGGATAAAAAGGTAGAGCTGAAATGTATATAAATCCTTGGTATCCTTGTAGATCTGATACACTCCCATACTTTCCTAAGCTTCTGCAAAACGGAAAGTGGAGAAGCAAGCATTTTGCAGAAAACTAAATTATACATGAAGTCATTAAACCTCACCCTTCACTTCTGATTGAGGGATTGCTGCAGTCATCAGTGAAAGCAGAGGTAAAATGAAAAAATAAATAAATGAAAGACCTGATCGCATTATACATTTCAGTGGAAATGTGATTGCTTAGAAGTTCGTTTAGGTATGTGCAAAATTGCATATAGCTGCTGAAAATAAGAAAGGGGTCATGACACAGAGCATCCTTGTGAACCCAGAATCTAACTGTCACATGTGTGGGGTACAGAGGGCAAGAGGGAGGGTCACCTTGGATGCTGTGCTACAAGTGTGCATATCCCAATCAGCCCAAACTCACTGAAATGTTTACTTGTTTTCTTGATTTGTTTTTCCACCCAGACATGCATTTATGCATGTAACACACAGTTTACTTCTTTTTCTAAAGGGGTTTTGTAACTGCCTCTTTGAAAGCATGTCTCAATTGACAGACTCTTTTGGAAGGTTGTGATATCCTCTTTTTTGAAGATTATAGATCCTAGAAAATGGTCACTTCCATCAAGGATGGTCTAAATGTGAGCATTGTGAAAGAATAACGATGTAATAATGACCTCTGCCAAGGTCATCTTCCCCCCGGTGATGAACGTGAAATGGAAAAGGCATGAAGTCGGCATCCGTGCAAAACTTCATAGCTCTCAGGCCTGATGTAGTAGGCAGGGCTGGAGAAATAAGAAGAGGCCTTTTCTGACCCTTAATTAAATGCTGGGACTTTGCAGATTGCTGCTGGCTGTTTAGCCTCCCCATATAGTTCTTAATTAATTCTACCTGTGTCATTACAAAGTAAGCCCTACCTGAAGAGTGGGTTAACAGCCGTGGTAAGCTCCCTGGACTGCATTTTCTTTCACTTGATGCTGTGTCTTGAAGGATCTGGCAGTGGGGTGGAGCTGCGTCTAGAAGCAAGCCTGTTTTAATTAGCATATCACAGGTCCACAGTAGTGAGACAGAATGTCTCCCTGCTCACATGAACCGTGGCTTGACTAAGAACTCAGTGATAATGACACCTCCAAAAGAAATAAAACATATGAATGTTCACTATGGAGAGGACATTCAGAGAAGCAGAGATTGTGTGTATCCAGCACTGACTCTCAGCCTGCAGAGGGAGAGCCGTGCCTGCAGAGTTTGCAGTCTCCTGGCCCTGAGATGACATCCCGGAAAGCTTTCTGCTTCGTTTAATCCAACCCAGTGCTCACCACACAGTCTCAGCTCAGGCGTCTGGCTTTCTAGATAGTGCTACTGGCTAGGGCACAGCAGGCACAACAGACACTTGGAAAGAAAATCTCCCCATTTTAAATTCGTATGTTGGCATTCAGGGTTACACATCAGAGTCGCTTCCATTTAATGTGTGTGCAGCCATGACTGGAAATGATGCGTCTCTAAGAGTGGGAAGTGAATGCGTTTGCTAGGGCTGCGAGACTGGTTGGCTCACACAACAGGAAGTTACTTTCTCACAGTCTGGAGGCTAGAAGTTCGAGATCAAGGTGCAGGCAGGGTTGGTGTCCTCTCCTCATACCTTGGCTTGCAGGTGGTCAGCTCTGCGTGCATGCGCGGGGGTCTCTGTGTGCCCTACTCACCTTTTATTAAAAGGACACCAGTCATATTGGATTAGGATCCACCCATAGGAACTTAGTTTAACTTAATTACTTCTTTAAAGGCCCTGTCTCCAAATACAGTCACATTCTGAGGTACAGGGGGTTAGGACTTCAACATATTGATATGAATTTGATGTGGGGGGGTTCACAGTTCATCCCATAACACTAAGGAATCATTTCTTTGTTCAAGAATGCTGATAGATCTTGCAATTTGAGACCCAACCAAGGTTAGGCCAGGCAAGGCATCAGCCCCATTGGTGGGTCCCCTGTGAATCACCACCTGAGCTGTCCAAAGTGGTAGCTCCAAGGCTCTTGTGGCTATTTAAATGTAATTAATTTACATTAAATGTTAAAATTCAGTTCCTCGATCATCCCAGCCTCGTTGCAAGTGCTCAATAGCCACAGGTAGCCCTAGCAGCCATCATTTTAGACAGTGCAGACTCAAACATTTCTGTCAACCTTGCATTCTTGTTCTGGAGGGGCCAGGCACGATGGCTGTGCAGTGATTAAGGGAATTCCACAGCAAGCACCTGCAGCTGCCTAAAGCACAAAGCATGCCCAGCTCTGTGCTGTGGAAGTTACAAATTGGGACGCCAGCCCCTGTTAAGGCAACACAGTCTAATTGTGCCAGTAAAAATGACATTAAATCTCATATATTAGATATGTGAAGAAAACTTAAGTAGCACATATTAATACCCACGATAGAGTTTTGAAGGAAAAAGGACCAACCAAAACGAAAGTAGAAAATATGTGGAAAAGGTAGATTTGAGCTGAGTTGTAATGGTTACACCAGCTTTGCAAAGTAAGTGAAGGAAGGGTCCCCTGCTTGAGGCACATCATATCCCACAGGAGCTGGAACACAGCAGGTACAGAAGCCAGGTGTTGTCATGCTTTTTATCTGAAACACACAATGACGTTGTGCTTCATCTCTCCTTTTCACTTTTTAGTGTCTCTTGCTCCTTCTCAGCCTTCCCTGTGCGTTTATCGGTGCTGTCTTGAGCTCCTGGACATCCTGGCAGATCCACTGTGCTCTCTTCCTCTAGAAGCGTTTTGTTCCTGGTCTCTCCTCCTCCACCTACAGCAGGATTCTTGTTGCAGGGATTACTGTAGGGACTCCAAAATCACTTGAGCATGGCCCTTCTACAGTGACAAAAATCTGTGCCATGCAGTAGGATGGCCACTGCTCCTTGTGGTTCTGAGCTAACTAAGTGGCTGTGATGACGGAGGAATAGAGCAGGGGTGCTTGACAGCACCATAAACAAAGAACCTTCAATTGGGGAACTTTACTGCACCATAAACTAAGAACCCACAGCTTCTTTTGCTTCACCTCTTTCAGCAACCCTGACCTTTCTCTAGTGATAGAGAAAACTTTCAATAACCCTAAGAAATGAGTGCCACCTCCCTCTTCATTCAGTTAGAAGTAGAAGTGGATTGACATCCACAGACCCCTTGAGGAAGGCACCTCCTAACGTAGCCAGTGTTGATACAAACTCTGAGATCACTGATTCAATGTTGATTATTCAATATTAGATATTATCTAATTTGGTCATCTAATTATCAGACATTACAGATACTTGCAGTGTTTCATATCAAGTTTAAGTTATTTTTTCAGGACTCAAGGCTTGGTGGAGAATTTTTAGCCATTAAACCAAAAGCACTCTGCATTAAAGAAGAAAATCAAGAAATTAGACTTCATTGAAATTTAAAACTCTTGCTGTGTAAGAGAATGAAAATACAAGCTGAAGACTGGAGGAAAATATTTACAAACTACATATCAGACAAAGGATTCATATCTAAAAAATATTAAGAACTCTAAAACTTTAGTTTTAAAAAATCCAATTAGAAAAGAGCAAAAACATAAAAGACACCTCACCAAAGAGGATGTACAGATGACAAATAAGCACATGAAAAGAAGTCAGTGAGTCAACATGATCAGGTGACAGGAACATGAAAATTATGACCATGATGAGGTATCATCACACACATATTAGGGCAGCCAAAATAAAAAGCAGAGACAATACCAAATGCTGGTGAGAATGGAGAGAAACTGTAGCTCTCCGAAACTGTTACTGGGAGTGTGAACTGGTACAGCCACTTTGGGAAATCATTAAGCAGTTCTTGAAAAACTAAAACAGAGGCCGGGCTCACACCTGTGATCCCAGCACTTTGGGAGACTGAGGTGGACAGATCACCTGAGGTCAGAAGTACAAGACCAGCCTGGCCAACATGGTGAAACCCCATTTCTACTAAAACTACAAATATTAGGTGGGTGTGGTGGCATGCACCTGTAATCTCAGCTACTAGGGAGGCTGAGGCTGGAGAAATGCTTGAACCTGGGAGGTGGAGGTTGCAGCAAGCCGAGATCACACCACTGCACTCCAGCCTGGGCAACAAAAGCCAAACTCCATCTCAAAAAAAAAAAAAAAACCTGAAGGAGATTTACCACCTGACCCAGCAGTAGCACTGCTGGGCATTTATCATTGATGTGAAAATTTTTATCCCCACGAAACCCTGTAAATAAATATCCATACAGCTTTATTTGTAATCCCCCAAAACTAGAATCAAATTGTTCTTCCCTAAGGGAAGGGCTAGACAAACTCTGGTACATCCATAACGTGGAATATTACTGAGCTGTCAAAAGGAATGAAAATGATATAGACAACAACTTGGATGGATCTTAAGGGCATTGTGCTCAGGGGGAAAAAAAAGCCAGTACTTCATGATTGCATTTGTAGGGCCTTCTTAAATTTTACAGAAATTATAAAGATGAACAGTAAGACTAGTGGATTCCAGGAATTAGGTGCCTGTTCAGAGGTTCCACAAGGAAGCTTTTTGTGGTGATGGGATAGTTCTGTATTTGATTGGAGATCTACACTTGAGATGAAATGGCATGGAACAATACACACACACACTGGACCAGCTTCAGTTTCCTGGGGTACAGTTATATGAGGTGTAATCATTGGGGAAAACTGAGGAATACATGGAAGCTCTCCATTCCATCCTTGTAACTTCCTGTGACTCTAGAATTATTTCAAAATAAAAAGCTTTTTAAAAACTGTTCATTAATATAATTTAAAATTTATGTCAAAGTTATTGGTTACCAACATAATGATTCTAATAATAAGGTTAACCTTAAGTTTGAAAGATGCTGGGGTCTCTTTTCATGAGCATAAGTTACAGCTGTAATGACAAAATGAGGCAGAATTTGTGTCAATTAAAAGGCTTACATCTATGAGATATTTTGGGTAAAAAATTTTGGCATAGTATTTGGAACACAGAGAACTGCATTTGTTATCTTGTGTTATTATTAGTATTATTATTATTATTTTTTGAAACAGGGTCTCACTCTGTTGCCCAGGCTGAAGGACTGTGGTGCAATCGTACCTCACCCTAGCCTCAACCTGAAGAGATCCTCTTGCTTCAGCCTCCTGAGCCTGAGTAGCTGGAACTATGGGCATGCACCACTATATCCAGCTAAATATTCTTTTATTTTTAGTAGAGGCGGGGTCTCACTGTATTGCCTAGGCTGTTCTTTCTCCTGGCTCAAGCAAGCCTTCTGCCTTGGCTTTCCTAAGTGCTGGGATTACAGGTGTAAGCCACTACAGCTGGCCACCATTGTTCTTATTAATACTACTGAATTGATCATTTATTGTGATTTCACTAAAAGAATTCTTACATAATCAAAATCATTTGAGCCTGCATCTTTTCCTTATAACATTTCTTGAAAAAAATTCAGAGTCCCTTTCAGGAATTCTCTTTGCTGAAGCAACAATATCTAGCTATCGTGTGAAAGTCCATTCTGCTAATGTGGGTCCTCCAAGGGCTTTAAGATCTTGGCTGTTTGCATTTCAAAATTGACCCCCGAATTTACTTTCATTTATTTTCAACTCTCTTGCCTTCTTGAAAATGTTTTAAGGCAGTACATCTATTAAACATGAAGCATCTTACTTTTAGTTTAATCCCAAACCTTGTAGTTCTAAATGAAAAAAAATTGAACCATGTGACCCTAAGGTTTTAATCCAATATCTGGTTGTTTTGAACTGGGGCCAGCTCTTCATTTTTTAAAGCATCAGCAGATTCTAAATACAATTTTGGGCCACTTCCTTTTAGCATCTGACCTTGGTTCACTTAAACTAATTGTTATCCTTTTAGCAGATTGTGATTCTGAAGGGGAAAGAAACACTAACTATAGAACGTTAGAGGAGTTTTTAAAATTTTGAGTGTAATGCCATCCATGTAAAATGTCTCTTTTCGGTATTACTCTGTGAAACGTGATGGTAATTTATTCAAAACTCGACTGGGGTATATAATTTAAAAAAAACATTTTAAAGAAACAAGTCTCAAAAATATTAAATTTGAATACATTCAGGATGCATGAATCTTCTGATATATAATTATTGTGTATTTTTCCTAATACAGAGCTCCTCATCTGTTCCAGGTAGATGCCAGCTACTGAGGATGTGAGAGACTCAGCCCTTTCCCTTGTGGAGTTTGTAGTCTGGGGAGGACATATGTTTGTGACTCTAATGGCCTGTGCATTCTATAGACATTCTACAAGTTATACACCTTATACTAATAACATACCAATTCAATGGCACTTTATATGTGCAAGCCAACATGGGTTTTTCCTCTGCCATTCATTGGTTTTAATACAGAGAGCAACCCTGTTAAATAATTTAATTATAGAAATTCTACTGTAAACATTAAAAAGCAAATGTAGTAACTTACCTGTGGTCACACAGTTAGGAATCAGTCAGACTGGGATTTAAGCCTGAATCTTCTGGTCCTATGTCTCATTCTTTTACCTTAGCAGCACTTAAGCCAGGACAGATGGTGAATCCAGTTTTCCCCAAGTGTGAGATGCAAACAACTGATGATGTACAAGGAGATTTTTAGGAGGCCCACTCACAGGGAATAAGCTAAACTGAATCACAGGTGAGAGAGTGATTGGCTTTCCCGTTAGGTGTCTTTCAGTGCTTTTGATTCATCAGAGAACCTTGGTTTGAGGCAAGCGTTCTTTGCACCTCTCTCAGCCAAAGCAGAAGAGGCCTCAGGCTCCGAGATAGTTCGACAGCACTGCCTGGCTAGATTGAATACTATTGCTTCATTTTTGTTCTCTCAACTTTTTCTATTATCTTTACCTGAGGTAAGAGTTCTTGGCTTGGCCGGTCGCAGTGGCTCATACTTGTAATCCCAGCACTTTGGGAGGCCGACGCAGGAGGATCACTTGAGTTCAGGAGGTCAAGGGCTGCAGTGAGTTGATATCACACGGCTGCACTCTAGCCTGGGCAACAGAGTGAGACTTCGCCTCAAAAATGATGTAAAATTTCATTTGCAAGTACTGTAAATGTATTTACATATACAAGAGTTGAATTTATATCACTCAATAACAGAGGGAAGTGGTGAAGGTGTACATGAGTGACTAAAATTTGGAAAGACCTCATGAGTTGCTGCTGAGTCCCCCTGTGACTGCCTTTGTCACCTGCTGCCAGGGATTCTCATTTTCTCCTTCCCACCTGCTAACTGCAACTTCCCAATCCCAAAGGATGTTAATGAGATGAGTAATGTTTCAGGGGAGTAGATTCAGATGACTATGGCATTCACCTAAGATCTACTGTGAGATGATGAGCTCTCCATTTTGAAAAGTGAATTGGTTCTTCCAGGATTTCCAAGGGTGACTGTACCCATTTCTGACTACAGATGAGTGGTCAGCACCACGTGGAACCTTCCGCCATGCCAGGATTTCTGCTCCATACTGGTGCAGCCTCATTGTTTTACTTATTTAGAATCTCATCTTTACTCTTGCAGACTAAGGCTGACTGCCAAGACTTCCCTCACAAAAAGGAGTCCATGTGATCTAAAGTGAGAGTATTTACATTCTTCAATAAGATATGACATTTGACTAACAAAATCAGTCTTTAATTAAATAAAAGGAGAGCCTCTATGACTTCACAGATAACTTTGGGTTACAATGTTCCATAGAAGTGTTTGCTTTCAAGAAAAGGCATTGAACTTTCTGGCAGAGTAAACTGAGATGTAATAATTTTTCACTAAACTGTTTGAAAAGATAGTTCTAATCTTATTTTCTAAATTTCTAAAAGAATTATCTATTCTAAATTTGATCTTTAGTCACCATGACTTAGGTATTGCAGGAAGAGCCTGGGAATTGTGCTGATAAGTTTTATAAATAAATAGATGTCAAAAATAAGAGTCCAAACTCTCACATTAAAATTCCTTTTTCTGCTATACTTATTCATTTCCAAGCCTGTCATCTCTAAAACAAAAACAAAAACAAAAAGTATCCTTAGATTTTCAGTCACATTTGATGGAGTTTATGTGCTCTGATTTCTGAGGTGAGGACATTTTAAAACTGCACAGCTCTCCAAGAAATACCAGGAAGAGGATGTTTGCTTAAAAAGAAAAAAGGACAGTAATAAAACCCCCACCCAACTTCCAAATGCTGTATCGAGTCAGTGAAGGAAAATACAGAGCCATCAGGGGAAAATTGGAAAAAATTATCATGGAGACAACAAAAACATGTAGTCAAGTCAGTAAGGATGTAGTGTCATCAAGGTCTCAGGTTTTCATATTAGAATGAGAAAGTAACAGGTGGCCTTGACAGGAGCACTGGCTGCATGCTGGGCTTCACACATGTTGAGTCTCACCGCCCTTCACTTGGCCACGGTGTCAGGAGGGAGACTTGCTCAGTTTTCAAATGGGAAACTGACAGGTGCCCTGATGCATTTTCAACAGCTCATTCTGGATCAAGCGTATAAATTGTAGAGTGCCAAAGTGACCAGTCAGGAAGCTACTGCAATAATGCAGGCGAGAGATGGGTCGGAGGCTGCTCTCCAAAGGAAGGAGCAGTTGAATTTCCACAAAAACATCCATCTGTTCTCTAGATGGATGATGCCTTTTCCAAGGAGGTATTCTTGTGCTCTCTGAGGATCTGGGTGCATCTGCACAGGCTCACTGTCAAAGTCAGATGCAGAGATGAAGGAAATTACAGCTCTTGAGTAGTGTGAGCATCCCAAACTCTGGCAATATCTGTGTCAGAGGCAAAATGAAAATTGCTGTCTCTCTGAAATGTGGGGTGGCAATCCTGGAGACAGGACCTAAGCCTAGCATGACTTATGGAAACGCAGATACTTTCAGCTGCCTCTAAAACAGAGCCGTCCTCTTTGGGGGACCTGTGACAGATTGTTCAATGATATCACTATTTTGACACCTTATTAAATTGTCATGGCCTCTTTGGGTTTGCAAGGGCACTGCAGTGAGGACAGGGACAGATCCAAGTTCCAGAATCTTCAGATATTGATTTCATTGATATACATGCATATCAAGAGATAGGCAACTGGAAAAAGTCAGCTTTGGCTGGGTGTGGTGGCTCATGCCTGTAATCCCAGCACTTTGGGAGGCCTAGACACTTCAGGTGGATAACGAGGTCAAGAGATTGAGACCATCCTGGCCAACATAGTGAAACCCTATCTCTACTAAAAATAGAAAAATTAGCCGGGTGTGGTGGTGTGTACCTATAGTCCCAGCTACTCTGGAGGCTGAGGCAGGAGAATTGCTTGAACCCTGGAGGTAGAGGTTGCTGTGAGTCGAAATTGTGCCACTGCACTCCAGCCACCATTTCCAAAAAAGAAAAAGAAAGTCAGCTTTGACCAAGTTTTATCTAATAAATCTAAACATGTAGAAACCCTTCAGTTCAGTTTCTCCAGGACACCATCCTTATTCTGTAAGAAGCAGCAGAGACTCTCACAGGAAGAAGGAATCTGGAAATGTAGCCTTTGACTTCCAAACTGCTGAAATACTCTTGTGATCAGCCCTTGAGAGCCCCTGAAGGGGGATGCCAAGGAAACAAGGACTCCCTGAAATGCAACTGAGCACTTCATCATGGGCAAGATGACAGAGGCACCCAGCCCCAAGAAGACATTCCAGATAAGGGGGAGCCCCAGGCATGGCTTAGGATGTAGGTCTCTGTTACTAAACTGTTTTCTAGGGAACAAAAGAAAAGAGGAGTGCAGGCCAAGAAAGGGTTGAATATCCCCTAACACCCACCCTCTGCTTCTTACAATTAATGCCCCATTGACACTCACTCCTCTCTGCGTCAGTCTCCACTATCCCACGGAACACTGGCCTTGTCCATGGAGTCTTCAGCATCCATGAACATGTTGCAGTTATTGTTTTCATGACTGTTTCCCTTTGCCACTTACTTAAAGGATATGTTTCTTCACTCTTACCACTTGATCAGTGGTTCTCAACTTATTTCTGCTCCAGTGCCCTTGAGGGTTGTGTCACTTCATTAGCAGGAGCTGACTACTGCAGTGATTCTGAAGGTGGGAAGAAAGGGGACGTTGGAAATTGGGCAAATTTGAAGAAAAAGGCAAGTTAATTGAGGTTCCCTCCAGGATGTGCACACTCACATCACCAGGAAGCATCACTATGCAAATGGTGATAGGACTGTGTCACCAAACTGGCTCGTTCCATAAAACATGATAACCAGAAATACTTGGGGGCTTAAGACCCACGGCTTGGGTGACTTCAGAATGCCATATTCACTGTGCAATGCAGTGGGCACAAAGCCACAGATTCTGAGCCAGCTTTGTGGCCAAATGGAGGCACACTGAGTTCAGAGTGGAATGGCCTTGGCTCAGGTCCCAGCTCTTCTGCTTACCAGCTGTGTGATTTCAGAGGAGCCACTCAATGTCTTTGATACTAAATTTTCTTATCTATGGAACAGGATTAAAATGCTCACCCATGATAGAGCTTCACAAACCTCATAAGCAATGTATTGATCAACAGGAAATATATGGCATTGCTCCAGAAAGTCACTCGTAAAATCCCTCATTCAGAGTAATATTCAGTAGAATAGGAAACATATTCTAAAACTCAGACATCATGGGGACTGTTTCAGGGTATGAAAACATTGTATATATGTATTTTTAGGCTGTAAACCTCAATCCCATTATCAAAAGAGAAAGAGATAATTGGTAAAGGAAGGTAATTATGCAATAAATATTGCCAAGATCATGGATGGGTGTTCTTAATCCTGCAAAATAGAAAAATTCTGCACAATTTCAAATTGTGTTAAGTTGCAGTGAAAAGTGGCCAGAGATTAGCAACTTCTTTAAAAGATCAAGGAATGTTAACATTTAGATTCCAGTTTGTTTAAAGACCTAGTTCATGTGTCTAGATTCTTGTTTTCACCCTATCCTCACCTTTCTTACTTTTGAAGCATCACATATTCCTTTTGACTGCCTTTGTTCAGGACACTGGAGAATGACAGTGACCAGCAAGCACTGCCACCACTGTGCCTGAACTTCTGGGGCAGTCTGCTTTGTGGCTCATCAGGCAAAGTTAGGTGTCTTCAGTTGCTTTAGTGCTATAGCAATAAATAGTTTATATGGATCTAATAAAATGCAACGCTTCAAAGCACCAGAAGAGAAGTCTGAGCAGAAAACAAAGAAAGTTCACAGACTTTGCATGCCCCAGTGAGTTCATCTTCCTTCTTTCAGGTGACAATTTTAGTCGTTTTACGTGCACAATTTTATTCATATGAGAAAGGGAGGAAAAATTCTATTTCAGAAGCATCTAAAAAACTTGACCCTGCACTGCCTGAAAACATACTGTATATTATGTACAGCCTTGACCTGCATCCCTTTCTTTCTGGCAGCTTTTCTGTTGAATAGGATTTTTTTCTCCTTTTTTAATATCTAGGAGCTGTGGCATTTTTAACAGACTGCATCATTTTGGAGTAATGTTCTCTTGAGGTGGGCAACTGAGATGTATAATTATATCCTGTGGAAAATGATGGTGGTATGAGGGGTGGGGAAGGAGGTTTTTGAATCACAAAAACATGTTTTCTATTCAGAAAAAAATGATAGTATGCAGGATGTTCAATTTCCTTCTGCTCTGTGCCCATGGAGAGTGCAGCATCTTAAAGCAGGGAAGTCATTGGTATTCACTGGAGCTTGCCTGGTTTCATTTTTATTGTTTCGGAGACTTATTGCTCTTTCAGAGTGGTTCCCAGGTCGGCTGCCTCTTTGCAGCATACATGAGCTTAGGTAGTCAGAGGAAACACTTTAATTACATTTTAAATAGAATAAAAGCGTAAGTATATTTATGAAAATTCTAACAGAAGGTGCAGTGAGACCATTAACTTAAATCCCAAAAATATATATAGTGTTTTTTTCATAATAGAAAGTTCATAGTTGGTGTGTTAAATTATGCCTGCATGTTTAAAATCTGCCCTAAACACTAAATATTACCTAAATGTGCATATTATATTCAAAATCCCAGCTATAAAACTTGTGCTGGGAGCAGGGGCCATCATTGCCTGCTTCCCACACTTGTCCTTACGTTGCTGCTCTGCAGATAGGACATCCTCAGGAGCTGAATGATGCTCTTAGCCTTGGTTCCCTCAGCCATCCCTTCTGCTCTCTCTCATTGAGCCACTTGTTCAAAATTATGCCTGAGCTTTGGTCGAATTTGATTTTAGCAAGCCTGCCCATAATTCTGTCAAGGCAAGACTCTGAGGTGAGAGATAGAGGAGGAGTTGGAGGTTGTGCTTAAACTTGAACGTAAGGATTTGTCTCAGGCGGAGAGAGATGCAAGGAGAAGATAAGCAAAATTTCCCCCCAGAGACCAGAAGCACTCGTTGGCATATGCTTCGAAAACCCATACTCCAAAGAACAAAGTTCTTTTCTTTCTATCAGCACTGGGAGGATGCAAAACCTGACTGTCTTTTTTTTAAAACAAGTTTGAGAGAAACCTTTCTTTTCTACAATATAAATTACATGGTGGTTACTTCCCAAGAATATTGGTTTAGAGTAGAATTCTTCTTAAAGCATTCAGTAATTCAATTTATGTAATTTTAAAAGAACAGGCATAACTTTTGACCTCGTAAAAGTTAGGTAAAGAACGTTTTATTCTTGTCCAAAGAAAAATGCACAGAACATCTTATAAAATGTGCATTGACTTTGCTTAATTAATTAAAAGATATTTAAAAGTGGAAAAAGTATGTGAAAAGGGACATAATAGAATAACTGCATAGCAAAGTTACACATAACCCAATTTTACTTGATTTTCCTCAGGCACAATTTACTGTTGCCTTTATTAGTGATTATGTCCATCTCTGTATACAAAAAAAAAAAAGAAACAAAAGGAAGTAGGGTGAACTCACAGAGTCATTAGATAATCCTCAGTCTTTCTAGGGAAGGAAGAATAAATGAAGTATGTCTGCCACCTCTGCAGCTGCACATCTGTGGCAGTTCTGGCTGCAGACTAGACATGAAGCAGTATTTTGAGGCACTAAAGGCAGTCTTTCTATCCCAGTTACTATAGTTGCTCTGAGAATTTGCTAGCCAGGAAAGTAACCAGAGGTACACAGTCTGAGAGAACCATGTACCATATCATGGCTTCTCTGAATACTCAGTGGCTCCAGAGCTACAGATACAGTTTTATTGTCTTTTTTTTTTTTTTTTTGAGACAGTCTTGCTGTGTCGCCAGGTGCCAGGCTGGAGTGCAGTGGCACAATCTCAGCTCACTGCAATCTCCGCCTCCTGGGTTCAAGCAATTCTCCTGCCTCAGCCTCCTGAGTAGCTGGGACTACAGGTGCGCACCACCATGCCCAGCTAATTTTTGTATTTTTTAGTAGAGACAGGACAGGGTTTCACCATGTTGGCCAAAATGGTCTCGACCTCTTGACCTCGTGATCCACCCACCTCAGCCTCCCAAAGCACTGGGATTACAGGCGTGAGGCTCCGTGCCCAGCCTAAAGTTTTATTTTCTAACTAAAAATTTAAACAATTGATTTTTGTCTCACTTTAGGCATAAGAGGGAGTCTAAAGTGTAAGGTAAATATTTTCTTAGACATCTTGAAGGTATATGCTAGAAAAAAGTCCTAACATTCAAAACTGGATTCATTTTAGGAAAAACATTTTTAATCTCCATAACAAAAGGAAATAAAATCCAAGGCAACCAATCCCTTTTCTCTCTGGGCTCCCATGGGTATATTACCTATTTTCCAAGCCAGGCATGAGGACACGTGGCCTTAATAATACAAATGTATCCATGGGAAAATTGCCTATATAATTGGGAGGGACACTTACAGAAAATGCAGGACACAATCACCATATCTTTATGGAGTCAGGAGACTGTGCCATTTAGCTGTGGAGGCACTAGTTACCTGATCTTTTCCTCAGACCACCTCTAATTTTGTTTTGTGGGGTTTTTTAAATACATTTGGACATTGATAGTGATTCATATAATGCCTGGATAAGAAGGTGGGAGTCTCATTGCAAGAATAGCTTCCATGCAATAGCTTTTCCTGCAATAGCTTCCATGGAATGAACACATGTCATGTATGAGAAGAAGAATTCTTGTTTTGTAAAAGTAATCAATAAATTTTAGTTGACCTTTTTTATATTCTCTTGTTGTAGACATTCTTTCAGAGACAAGCAGAGATAATCTTGGTATGGAAAACAATTGTTGGCCATATGTATTTAAGTTGACTTACTACTACTGTTTTCTTCTCAAGGTCATTGAGGGTGAGGGTGGTAGAGAAAAAGCAGTGGATAAAGAGTCAGAAAACACTGAGTTCTGATATAGGTTGTGTTAGGAGCTGTTGAGGTGTCTGTCTTCATCTCATGTCCCTCAGCTGTAAGGGACAGCTCATGTACTCTTCTCTAGTGAAGACCAGGAGAGATGATGGACTCATTCATCTGCACATATTTGTTGATGCTCCCATAATAAGTAGTCAGAGATGGATAACACTTGGGCCCCATCCACAGGAAAACATTCTGGGAACTGTGGTGCTCAAATGCAGTATAATCGGTTATTATTTCATTTGTGGACCATGTCTGTTTCTTGGTCACCAATTACATGAAAATAATACAACTAAAATAACTGTTTTTAAATACATGGGCTATTGGCAGTCCTGTGATAACCACACAAATGCTAAAGAAACACAGCTGTGATGTGAGCTTTGTTCCCCACAAGGGAGCCTCTGTGTGTCCAGAGAGGGTAGGGACCGTCATGTGGCAAGGGTCCCCATGTGAAGGCCCAGGGCATCTAGGGGCATTTTCTGTATGAGTTGAGGCTGTGGGTTTACTGGAAGACTTCAAGGTCTCTCTCAATTTTCTTCTTCCATCTTCATACAAAAAAACAATCTGAGAACATTTTAGGTGGGTGGAAAAGGCAGAGGGAAGTGAAATTGGTAATTAATCATGACAAACTCAAAGTAGAATTAAATTATTGGAAGTCAAATCATAGTTATTACTCAACTATAAAATTATTGTCATTCATAGAGTAACAAAGACACTATTCAAAAAAAGAGTATCTGACTTTAAAATCCCTGAAGCTATTTTAAAATGCATGTTACATAGCAGAATAGAAGTGAAATGTTTGAATAAATCCCCTAAATATATAAAGGTCTTGTTCTAGATGGAATTAACTAGCAATTTTTAATGATAGTATTTGTATTAATTTATTAATAACCAGAAAATGTTTTTATTTGTATCTGCCCTGTATCATACAGTGTTTTACTTTTGATATTAGTCCATTCTCATACTACTGTGAAGAAATACCCAAGGCTAGGCATGGTAGCTCACTCCTGTAATCCTAGCATTTTGGGAGGCTGAGGCTGGTGAATCACTTGAGGTCAGAAGTTTGAGACCAGCCTGGCCAACATGATGAAATCCTATCTCTACTAAAAATACAAAAACTAGCTGGACATGGTGGCACATGCCTGTAATTCCAGCTACTTGGGAGGCTGAGGCACAAGAATTGTTTGAATCTGGGAGGCAGAGATTGCAGTGAGCTGAGATTGTGCCACTGCACTCTAGTTTGGGTAACAGAGTAAGACTATCTCTCAAATTTAAAAAAGAAAGAAAGAAAGAGAGAGAGAGAGAGAGAGAGAGAGAGAGAGAGAGAGAGAGAGAAGAGAGAAGAGAGAGAGAGAGAGAGAGAGAGAAAGAAAGAAAGAAAGAAAGAAAGAAAGAAAGAAAGAAAGAAAGAAAGAAAGAAAAAGAAAGAAATAACCAAGACCAGGTAATTTATAAAGGAAAGAGGTTAATTAACACATGGTTCTGCTGGGCTGAGGAGGCCTCAGGAAACTTACAATTGTGGTGGAAGGGCAAGGAAATATGTCCTTCTTCGTGTGGTGGCAGCAGGAAGAGTGCTGAGTGAAGGGTGGGAAAACCCCTTATAAAACCATCAAATCTCATGAGAACTCACTGTCTATCAGAAGAACAGCATGGAGGTAACCACCTTTGTGATTTAATTACCTCTCACCGGGTCCCACCCACAGCCCATGGGGATTATGGGAACTACAATTCAAGATGAGATTTAGGTGGGGACACAACCAAACCATATCACTCTTCAGCAAGTGATGCATAGTGTGAGTCTATTAATACAGCCATTCATATATAGCACATCTGATCCTGCCGTGTTTTTGAAATGATCAAGTATAAGGTAAAAACTATTAAATATGATAATAAGGTGTCACCTATGATCAAAACTAAGGGACCTTAAATTAAGATGAGCAGATTAAACCTCTTAACTCTTATGCTTGTAGTGTTATTTTTTTCACTCTTCTGTGTTGTGTTATAAAATGGTGTTGATCAGCTGTTTTGTTGGGTGGATGTATGGAGGACAAGATCTGAAGCCTGAGGGCAGGACAGGCCTAGGGCTGGGCTCTTCTCCAGCCCGTCTCTGATGTGAGCTCGGTAGTTTGGTAACAGCAATATCCATACCCTGCAGGCCACAGAAAAGGTGTGGACTTGACAAACTATGGCAGAATGAAATCTGCAGGCTGTGGATAGGAAGGCTTTCTAAGCCTTCGAGCCTCTGGCACATTTAAGCTGCAGAAATACAGCTTCATTTTGAGATCAAAGCCAAAATATACTATAACCAGACACCACAGTTATTCATTCATTCAGTAACTAATTATTGGATTCCACACAGCCCACAGCCTGGTGGCAGAGACAGACATAGAAACAACAGAGGATGCCAAGCACTGTCCACTTAGTGGTCAGAGTTCTGTGCAGCACACAGGTGGGCATAGGGGGCACAGATACCCCATGATGTCTGTGAGCAGTGTGTCCTACTGCAGCATGCTAAGCAACAATTTACCTCATGAGGGAGAGTCAGACTCATAAAGAGGAATAAATACATTCTGCCTAGCAACAGACTAATCTCAAAATACTGTAAGTGGTGGAAATGGCCAAGATGGCTGAAGTTCACAGGTGAGGTGGAGACTGGGGAGGAAGGAGGACCTTCTGTTTGTGAGAGAACTTGAAAGCCACCCTGGGGCACACCTGAGAACACGAGCCCCTAACACCATGTACTCCGGCCCCAGAGTATTCCCGAATGGTGCTCTCATTCATCTGGTCTCCCTTTATCTCTTCTTCTTTCCCTCCCTCTTACTTCCCAGTGGGTACCAGGAAGTATATGAGTACTGTGGCCAAAACAAGAAACAGTTTTACTGAATCTTCTTCACTTCCATCCCTTTCTCATAACCTCCTCACATAGTTGACCACATAAAGGTAAAATGTAATGTGAACTAAAGTGGAAATAAAAGTCCCACATATTTTTTTATTTGTCCACTGAGAGTAGAGGACATTTTCATTACAACTTGAATTAAAAAATGACTAACCTAAAGATTAAAGACCCCAGGCATCAAAATGCCAAATCCCTAAATAAGTGGACATCTAAACTCCATTAAAAGTGAAAACTCGGGAGAGAGATCCAAGATGGCAGTCTAGCAGCAGCTCAGGGTTGCAGCTCCCAGTGAAGGCACAGTGAGTGAGTGAACGCCAGACCTCCAGACGAATTTTTGTTGCTTACAGACCAGGAGATTCCCAGCGGAGGAGCCCCACAGGTCACCAGCGTGACTCTTTTGGCCGGTGCAGCTGTTTTGCTGACATCTGGCGCAGTGGTTCTCAGTGCGGAGTATGCAGTACTGGGTGCCCTTTTAGTTGGCATTTGGAGCTCCAAGAAGGCAGAGCCACCCATTCAGCTGATTGAGAGGGGGACTGAAGCCAGGAGCCAGACCGGGAGATTCCCAGGCAGAAAAGCGCCACGAATCTCAGTGCCGGTTTCAGCCAGCATGGTCACTGCACAGGAAATTGCACAGATATCCCAGCGCCTTTTCGATGGGCAGCTAGGGCACCTGGGAGAGAATTGACCGTTCAATCAGGAAAAGAAAAAAAGGGGGCTCCGAGGCGGGTAGCCAGGTGATTGGGCTTGGCTGGTCCCACCCCACAGAAAAACAGCAATTGGAAACGCTGATGGTTGAGAGTTTCACAGCAAGCATAGCTGAATCCGGGAAGGTCCAGCTCTGTGGGGGAGGGGGTGCCCACCAAAGGAAAACAGAGAAACAGAAATAACAACACCACCAACAAACTGGAGGTCCACTCAGAGACCCAATCTGAAAGTCAGCAATTACAAAGATGACAGGTGAATAAATCCAAAAAGATGGGAAGAAACCAGCACAAAAAGGCTGAAAACAGTCAAAATCAGAATGCCTCTCCTCCTTCAGGGGACCGTAGCTCCTCATCAGCAAGGGAACAAGGCCTGATGGAGAATGAGTGTGATGAATTATCAGAATCAGGCTTGAGAAGGTGGAAAATAAGAAACTTCTGTGAGCTAAAAGAACATGTTCTAACCCAATGCAAAGAAACTAAGAACCTTGAAAAAGGGTTTGACTAAATGCTAACAAGAATAGACAATTTAGAGAGGAATAGAAGTGAATTAATGGAGCTGAAAAACACAACATGAGAACTTTGTGAAGTATGCACAAGTTTTAACAGTCGAATTGATCAAGCAGAAGAAAGGATATCAGAGGTTGAAGATCAACTTAATGAAATAAAATGAGAAGACAATATTAGAGAAAAAAGGATGAAAAGGAATGAGCAAAGTCTCCAAGAAATATGGGACTACGTGAAAAGACCTAATTTACATTTGATAGGTGTACCTGAATGTGATGAAGAGAATGAATCCAAGCTGGAAAATACTCTTCAGGATATTATTCAGGAAAACTTTCCCAACCTAGCAAGGCAGGATAATTTTCAACTCCAGGTAATACAGAGAACACCACAAAGATATTCCTCAAGAAGAGCAAACCCAAGGCACATAATCGTCAGATTCACCAGGGTTGAAATGAAGAAGATGCTAAGGGAAGCCAGAGAGAAAGGTCAGGTTACCCACAACAGGAAGCCTATTAGACTCACAGCAGATCTCTCAGCAGAAACCCTGCAAGCCAGAAGAGAGTGGGGGCCAATATTCAACATCCTTAAAGAAAAGAACTTTCAACCCAGAATTTCATATCCAGCCAAACTAAGCTTCACGAGCGAAGGAAAAATGAAATCTTTTGTGAACAAGCAAGTACTTAGAGATTTCATCACCACCAGGACTGCTTTACAAGAGCTTCTGAAAGAAGCACTACACATAGAAAGGAACAACCAGTATCAGCCTTTCCAAAAATATACCAAAAAGTAAAGAGCATCAACATAATGAAGAATTTACATCAACTAGTGGGCAAAACAGCCAGCAAGCATCAAATGGCAGAATTAAACTCACATATATTATTATTAATCCTAAATTTAAATCGACTAAATCCCCCATTCAAAAGACACAGACAGGCAAATTGGATAAAAAGCCAAAACCCATCAGTATGCTGCATCCAGACCCATCTCACATGCAAGGATACACAAAGTCTCAAAACAAAGGGATGGAGGAAGATTTACCAACCAAATGGAGAGCAAAAATAAATAAATAAAAAGCAGGAGTTGCAATTCTCACCTCTGATAAAATAGACTTTAAAGCAACAAAGATTAAAAGAGGCAAAGAAGGACATTACATAATGGTAAAAGGATCAATGCAACAAGAAGAGCTAATGATCCTTAATATCTATGCACCCAATACAGGAGCACCCAGATATATAAGACAAGTTCTTAATGACTTATAAAGAGACTTAGACTCCCACACAATAATGGTGGGAGACTTTAACATCACATTGTCAATATTAGATGGATCAACAAGACAGAAAATTAACAAGGATATCCAGAACTTGAACTCAGACCCAGAACAAGTAAACTTAATAAACATTTATGGAACTCTCCACCCCAAATACACAAAACATACGTTCTTATCAGTACCACATCACAGCTACTCTAAAAGTGACTATATAATTGGAAGTGAATCACTCGTCAGTAATTGCATAGCATTTCACAGGTTTAAATGAATATTGGTTGGCTGCTTGTTTGTTATTTTCCTCCCTTATTCCTTCCTGTCTCCATTGTTAAGCACAATTATTGTCATAAATACCCATTTTTAGACTGCAATCTAGCCTGGGCAATAAGGCAATACTCCCCGTTCTCTCTCCCTCTTTCTCTTCCTCTTTCTTTCTCTCTTTCATTCTTTTTTTTCTTTCTTTATCTCTTTCTTTCTTTTTCTTTTTTTCTCTAAAAAAAGAAAATACGAAAACTCAGGCAGAGATTATTACAGGATATTAGCCTGGAAATTATGAAGTTGTGTCAGCTCACCTACTCTCATGTTTTAACCAAAAATAATCTTTCATCAATTGCAAATAGAAGAAGACATCATTATATCTCTTACAAGAATATTGAAAAATTATAATGTCATTAAGAAATTGAGAGAAATGTTAACTTTTGTATAGTAAATATTCAGGTGGGATGGGGCTGAACATGTGATCGTTTTTACTGGGTTGTATAGAGAAATTGTGGGTTCACTCTAGCCTCCATCTCTGCATTTGTAAGAGAGTAAGTAAAGGAAAACAAAGTATAGAAAAGCTAACTGAAATATTTAGAATATAATATAGTATAATAATCCTTTATCTCGTTCTTGTAGAAATTCTTTCCTTCTTGACCCTTATTCTATGTTTTTTTAAGACCATACTCCATTGTTAAGATCCCTCTGTTTACTGCACCAAATTGTAATGCACAGTGTCACTTTGCCTTCCTTCTAGAGCTTCTTTGAAGGGCAGTCTGCACCATGGGACTCGGCTAAGAAAGATGAGAACAGAATGAAGAACAGATATGGGAATATTATTGCATGTAAGTGTCGACAGTGTCATTGTGCTATTGTAGAACTTCCTTTTCACATCTGGTAAGATTAACCACCAGGCTCATACAGAAGAAATTTACAGTGCAATTACCACCTTCATCCTTCTAGAAGATCTGGTGTTACACTTATACTAAAGAAAGGAATAACTATCTGAATACCCCCACTTCATCGTTGTACTCTTGCTGTGGGCCCTGTTTTACTTTTAGATTTAGGTTTGGGTAACAGGTAACGTGAAAATATCGAGAAGGAAAATGCATTTTGGATGGAGTAAACATAAAAGTCCTAATGTTTCCCAGCTACTACGGGAGAATGAATGGAAATAATGATGCACCACATGATGCAAGGAGCTTGGAGTTCTCTGCAAACATTAACTCATTAATCCTCTGGACACTGGGTTAGGTAGGTCAGTAATAGCCCCATTTTAAGGACAGGAAACTGAATCTCAGAAGTTAAATGATACTCCCCATATCACAATACTCATTAGCAAAAGAGCTAGGATTATAGCTTAGAAGTTCCCAGTGCCTGGGAAACCGAATGTTACCAATCCTTAATGCCTTGGATGGTTTTTAAGTCAAGCCCAGCCTCATTAACGTTCTGTAAACAATGCTGCGATGAATGCTGGATTGATGAAACCCCTTCTCCCAGGGCTCGCACTATCCATCCCCTGTGTTAAACTGCTATCTGTCATCCATGACTGCATCAAGGCACTGACTGGGCCCACTGTAGTCACCTATCAGAATTAATACTATTTATAAAGATGCATACATTTTTAAAAAACAACACGACAATGCAGATTAGGCCAAGAGAACAGTTTGCTCATCATGTCTCATTTCTTATGAGAGAACAGACTTGGATGGTTTGATTATGCCAGGGAAGTGATCTATTAGCTTTATTAATTGTGAAAGTGCTGTTAAACTGTCTTTGCCTGAGTTCACATTGCTTAGTGTGACAGTACAGATTCTCTAGCAGTGCTGCCACAGAATTTCCTATGACTGCAGAAATGTTTCGTGTCTGTGCCGTCCCAGACTGTAGCCATGAGCTACACAGGAGTAGCTGCACTGCATACTTGGAATGTGGCCGTACAACTGAGAAACTGAATCTTGTTTTTGCTGTTCAAGAGTTTGACAACATGAATTTAAAATTTTATTTAATTTTTACTATTTTGAATTTACATAGTCCATGAGGCTAGTGGCTACTAATCTAGTTAGCACAGATTTCAATGTGCTTTAGAAAAAGAAACGGGGCCGGGTGGGGGCGGTGGTGGTAGAGTGGAGCTTACGCATGACACAAAACGTCCCAATTGAGCACGTGCTGCTTTCCCTCTGGCCATCAAGAAAGCCAGATCACCAGTGTTGCCAGGTACAAATGCTAGCTTCATGTGTCTTGTAGGTTGGTTTTAAAGCATGCTGTATTTACTAGCACTGGAGTGGTCATGTCACAGTCCTTTGTAGGTAGGAGATGCTGTCCTGAGGTCTAGGACTGATTACTCCTCAGTGGATTCCATCAACACTTGTGGGATGCTTTCTTGATATGGACACTGAGGACACAAAGGTCATGGAGATGAGATGGTTGGTGCCCCTTCCCCCAGGACAGACCCAACCAGGCAGAGTCATCGCTGTGGCAGTAGTCCAGTTCCTGGTACACAGTGCTCCAGAGTCTTGGAGAAGGAAAACATGCTTTCTTGGTCTATCTAGACCCTTCCAAGTTCCTTCATTTTCTCTGGGAGCCCACTAAAGCTTTGCACTGTTAGAAGAATCCAGATTTCTCCTGGCAGTTTACAGGATCCTTTTCGGGAGTCCCTTCAGCTCTGCAACAAACTCACAGAGATTCTTGGAAGTGAAACAGGGAATCCCCTTGCCAAACCAAGTGGAAGGAAGGGACATTGCCGAGCCTAAACTTCATCGCTGTAACATCACTGATGTGGCCTCATGCTGAGCATACAGAATGCAGTGTCAAAAGATGTAGCCTTGGGTATGCTGAGAGATCTCACTGCCCTTTGCCCAATATAACACTGAATCTGCTTCTTCCCAGTGTATAGTTTAATACCTCCTCTTGGGACACTTGAGATATATTTTTGAATCATGAGTGAAAAAAGCTAGCATTTGCTGGGCACTTACATATGCCAGACACCACACTAAGTACTTTGCACATATGAACTTGCTCACTTCCTGTAACACCATGAAATAGGTAATATTTTTGTATCTATTTTATAGCTGAGGAAATTGAGGGATAAAGAGAGTTAAAGGGTTTCACAGTTAATAAGGTATGGAGGCAGGATTCCAACCCAGGAGCAGCTGTCATAACCACTGCCTAGTGGGTGCTGGGGTGATTGGTCCCACTTACTTGGTTTTCACCAGGTGTGGTGGCTTATACCTATAATCCTAGCACTTTGGGAGGCTGAGGTAGGAGGATTGCTTGTGGCCAGGAGTTGGAGAACAGGCTTGGCAACAAAGCAAGACTCTGTCTCTACCAAAAAAAAAAATAGCTGGGCATGATGGCACATGCTTGCAGTCCCAGCTCAGGAAGCCGAGGCAGGCAAATAGGCGGATGGCCCTATATTGATTGTTTCCTTTCTAGAAAATGTCTGCAGGCCCCCCACCATGTTCCAAGCAGATTTTCTCCTTTAAACCTTCAGGGATTCTGGCCACTTTGTCTCTACTTGATCCTTGTGGGTATTTGGTGTACAGCTATTTGTCACAGGAACACTGAATTCTATTTCTCTATCCATTCCTCGTCACAGCTGGACAGAGAGTATGTGCATAAAAGGGTTCGGTAATCCATCTCTTCATTCAATAAATATTTATTAATCCCTTTCTTTTGCCAGACTCTGTGGGAGGCAGTCCTATAAGAAGATAGTGAAGGCCGAGGTGGGTGGATTACCTGAGGTCAGGAGTTTGAGACCAGCTGAAACCCTGTGTCTACTAAAAAGGCAAAAATGAGCTGGGTGTGATGGCACATGCCTGTAATCCCAGCTACTCAGGAGGCTGAGGCAAGAGAATCCCTTGAACCTGGGAGGCAGAGGTTGCAGTGAGCCGAGAACACACCACTGCACTCAGCCTGGATGACAGAGCGAGACTCCAAAGGTTTCAAAAAAAAAAAAAAGATAATAAAACACAAATGGATACTGCCCTCCTAGCAATTACAGTCTAGTGCAGGGGGTTGGCAAACTTTTTTCTGTAAAGGATCCAGCAGTAAATGTGTTAGCCTTTACAGGCCAATCTCAGTCTCAGCTCAGCTTCTTGGCTCTGCTGTTTTCATGCAAAAGCAGTCACAGACAATACGGAAATGGATGGGTCTATGTTCCAGGAAAAATTTTTTTCAAAAGCAGGCAGCGGGCTAGATTTGGCTCACAAATAGTAGTTTCCTGACTCCTGGTTTAGTGGAGAACAGATTCCATGAGGGCAGCTTATCTCTACCCCCAGGGTACATTTCTACCTCCAAGATCATGTTCAACTCTCAGGACCCTGAACTTAGGATCAATTTTTTCAGCACCCCAAATATAGGTATCAATGTGATTTGTGTGTCTGGCACAATGTTGTCAGAGGTGGGATGGGTTTAAATCTACTTCCTACCACCATGAATATTCGGTCTGTTGCCAGATCCGGCTAAGACATGCATGAAGTAATAGATCTCAGGTCCATAAATAATTGGAAAATGTATTGTGGGGACACCACTGGGGACATCCAGGAGAAGGGTGAGTGGATGAGGGGCAAGCTGATCAAGAAAGACCTTTGGCACAAAAGAGAAGGACATAGGGTTTGGAGATAGGAGGAACAGTCTGGAGTCCTTGTCCTACCGCACACTGGCTCAGTGACCTTGGGTGAATCGTGAGCCTTCTCAGTGTCAGAATTTCCTGACAAGATCATGTGTTGTAGAAATGAACAGAAATGCCACATTAAAACAACACTGATCGTTGTTACCTGAAAGAAAAATCCCACATCTTCATTACTTCGTGTTATTCTTGAGTTTAGCAGATTCATTACTTCATTTAAAATGGAAAAAAAAATCAGCATGTTGAAGTCTCAGATTCATAAGCAGTGAGCTGGTCAGTAATTCAGGGACCATCCTGCTCCTTACTGGTGAGCACTTCTTTGTGTAGTGGCCTGGTTCCGCCCAGGTGGGACTCTGCTTCCGTTTCCGGGCATTGTGCTTGGCTGTCATTTAGCCATGACCTCCGAGGCTACATCTTCCAGCCCTCTCCGCCCTCCATCCCATCCCTTCCTGGTGCTCTTTTAGGATTTCTTTACTGGGTTTTGTTATTTTTGTATCTTCGTTGGGACTATGTCAAAAAGAGACTTCTTTGTCCAGCCTTCTAATCTTCCTCTCACCTTTAGTGGTGTCCTGAAGCCCTTTCCTGGGCATAGGCCTTCCTCTAGTTTGCTGTTGCCTCCTATACCCTCACACACACAATGACCCACACACAGATAATGACCCCCACAAACATAATGACTCACACGTACATAATGGCTGTTTCTTTATGGGCATAGTGAATAGTATTACCATCCCCTGCCTAATTATGTAATTGTAGAAAAGTCAGTTCCACTTCCTGGGAAGTCTGCTTCCTAGAGCCTAAGACTTGGGATAACACCACTAACTAGGATGAGGAATTGGGGATTCAGGCAGCATATCTTAGAAAGATTGTTAGTGCTTTTCACAGAACACGGAAGTGGTGTAATGATCACATTCGTTGTTTTGCAGCAGTGTTTGCATATAAAATAGTTGTAATGGTCCTTAAAACTGTTTATTGGCTTTTGCTCTTAAGTTAGTTAACTTTTCCCTTATTTACACTATAAATTTGCTAAGCTAGTCCCTTCCAAATATAAACCAACACCCTATCCACCATTACGGCTCCTCCACACAAAAGCATAGTCCTCCTAATACTCTCAACAGTTCCTAATTATAATTAACTCTAAGCTTAAGGCACACACCAAATCTCCCTGCTAACGAGGCAGCGGCAGCCCCCTTGTAGCCGGCTCCTCTTTCTAGGGACTGGCAACTGAAGATAATGAGCCAGAATCTGCAGAAGCTTCCCAGGCTCTCTTCCTTCTGTCTTCTATTCTTTATTCAATAAGTATGTATTGATCTGCCATGTGCCAGGCTCTGTGCCAAACCACAGTCATTCTTTCAACAGATATTTACTGAGTGCCTGTTATACACCAGGCACTATTCTAGGTGTCAGCGACAGAGCAGGGAGCAAAGCAGACAGGATGCTGTGCTGGTGTCGTGCTACACCTTCTTGGGGGGGACAGGAACGATCGCTGAGTGCAGGGTGTGACACCTGTGTTAGGAGGTGAGCACAGCAGGGAAAATGAAGCAGGGAGGGGAGATGGGTCAGAGTGGGTGATGTTTTTAGATTGTGTTCAAGGAAAAGCTTCGCTGAGGGGAGGAGATGCCAACCAGGACTTGAAGCAGGTGAGAAAGTGGAGTAGTGTGGCCACCCAGGTGGCCTGGACAGCAGGAAAGCCTATGCTGCTGGAGCAGTTGGGGTGGAGTAGGCAGAGATGGGAGATGCAGGGACTCTGGGGTGACCGCAGGAGCAAGAGTTGACAGAGCCTCTGCCCTCTCATGGTCCTGGGAGATTTTGTGGGGGAGGTGGGGGTGATGTAAGGGATTACAAAATAAAATTCAAGTTAAGGGCACAGAAGGGGTTAGCATGGTACCATGAGAATTTACAACATGGGGACCAAGTGAAGCGGTGTGGGAACACCTCCCTGAGGATGGGACATGGAAAACAACCCAACAGAGGGCACGGAGCAGGGAGGATGCTACAGAATTGGGGGTAGGGGTCATGTGAACAGACACTATCATGTGGGGGAGCCCCTTGGGTCTGAAGAACTGAAGGAAGGCTGTGTAGCTAGAGCTGAAGGGATGGGGGTAGGAGTTGGAGGGAGGGAAGGAGGGAGGTGGAAGCCAGACGTACAGAGCCTTCTGGGGCAGATTGAGGACTTTCATCTTTATTGTAAGAACAAGGGAAACTTCATTAAAGGGGTTGGGAGGGGGTGTTAATCAAATTTCGTTGGAAAATTTAGATCTGACTGCAGAGAAAAATAGGTTCTAAGGGAACAGTTGTTGAGGAATTTCCAGTATGATGATGTTGGCTAGAAAGAAAATAAGTCAGTGAATTCATAAGAAGTAATGGACCCAACCGAAAGATGGATAGGATGCAGGGTGAGGAAGACAGAAGAGCCAGAGATGACGCCTGCACGTCTAACTGGCCGAAGGATGAATGGATAGATGGATGATGGACAGTTGGACAGATAAACAGATGGAAGGATGGGCCATTTAGTCAGATGGACAATACTGGAAGGGAACCAGATGTGGAAGGGAGCTCAGGTGGGTATGAGGTCAGCAGCAGCTTATGAGTTTGGTTTCGGGACATATTGAGATGCTTTTGAAACATGCAAATGAGAAGCCAAGCAGACAGTTTTGTAGACTGCTGTGGAACCCTAAAGAGAGGAGTCTGAGCTCAAATATAAACCAATGACCCATTTCACGAGTCATATGGGTGGTGGTAGAAGCCATCAGCAGGAGGAGGTGATCTGTGGATGGAGCGAGGAGGGTGTATAGAGCCTAGGACCCAGCTAAAGGGACTTTAATAACAGGCCTTCCTGAGACAACTGCTCAACTGGTGCAGGGAGCACTGTCTCATGGAGAGAAGGAGTGCTGCTAGTATCCTGTTGGTAGATCGTACAGCAGAGACTCTGATGTACTGCTGAGGACACAGGGTCCCTTCTGAGGTGGGTTACCATGCCCTCCTACTCCATTTCCTTACAGCGAGGTGTGACTAATCACTGACTGGAACTTTGGACCTACCCCACCCTGCCAGATTCTTCTAACCAGTGAGCCAATCTTGGTTGCTCAGGTTGAAGGCTTCACTTTTCTAACATTTTTTTTTTGGTAGCAGTTTGCTTCCCTCTGCTAGTTGAATGACTTCAACAGTGTCTTTGAAGCGAGGGAAGTAGAGTTTAGTGAGGTAAGAGTGGACTGGCAGGGCAAGCTTTTGTCATTAAATTCAGGTGGGCCCCAGTAAGAGAGAAGCAGATGGACACAATATGTTTAGGAAGGCATAGGGTTAAAAAAATTCCTGCCAGGATTCTGAAGAAGAAAGAGAGAGCTCTGACACAGGGATTAGGTTAAACAAAGAGTCAGACAACAAGGCAAGGCCCAGGTGAAGCCAACAGAAGAGGAGAATTCATTCGGAGCCACCGGCATCAAACTCAAACTTCCTGCTCAGAACCTGCATGGCAGGGCTGGGAACCCAGGTGGAGACAAGCAGGGAAACTGCACTGGAGGTGACGTCTCCACTGGCTAAGGCACCAAGCACTTCCTGAGTTGCAGGCACACTGGGTCTCCTGCAGATCCTACCTTGAAACAAGCACAGCTTCAATCCTTGGCCTAAATGCAGCCACGGGAGGAGCAAAGCCACTATTTGCAAAAATCAATTGTAATTAAAATTAATTTCCAGCCTTCTCTCAGAGGCCAAATGTTACTTAGATCATTGTGATTCCAGTTTACCTTATATGTCATCAGTATGTGGCAGAGAGAAAGAATTGGTTAGAGGTGAAAGATTATCAGTGACATACTCCATTTCTGCTGCTGTGGGAATATCTAATCACGCACAAGTTAAAATTGCATGGCTATTGCCAATATCTGTCATGTTTAATATGAAAGTGTTAAAATATTTGAAGCTACTTGGAGATATTTTTAAACGTAGTGTTCCCTGATGGAAAGGGCATAAGTACCCTGTTTTAGAGACTTAGGGTGGAGCATAGACCTGCCATCAATCTCACACTACCCCAGTCCAATGCATGCCTGTGTATGGGGGTGGGTGGTGCGGGGGGAACCTCAGCGAGTTACAGTTCTTCAACACCAAGCAGTTGTTTGTTGTGACAAGGTCTTTATGTGCCTGTTTCTTACCCGAAAATATCAGCTTTTCTCTGTTTCATCTAGAAAAGGCTTTTTTTGAGAGATATGAGAGGAATAGCAAGTAGTTTTTATGCAGATGGAGTTTCTCAAAGTGGCAGAGTTTGTTACATTTCTTGATGGGGTAACATTGAGTTGTGATTATGATATAAATATAAGTTTAATTTTGATCATATTCCAGTCATGCATGGAAAATAGGTTTCTTTTTCTCCATTTCGTACACATTAAAGAAACTTTGTACACTGTGGAAAACGGGGAACATAGCCTAGAATCTCACCATCCAGATTCAAACCCTGCTAACGTTTTTTTCCTGTTTCATTCCAGTCTTCTTGTTTTTCTATCTCTTATAACTATTGACTTTATTTGTTTATTTTTGCTGTCTTTGTACTTCAGTGAGAATAGATGTGTTATTCTCTTTCTGCTTACAAAGATAATAGAAACCTTTTAGACCATTAAAGTAGTACATAAAATCATAAAAATGATAATAAAAATCACTCCAGATTTTATTCCCAGCAGAAACCTCATTCTTCCAGTTATCCCACAGTGCATACTTACACGTACACCAATGCATTTGATTATTTCATGTAAATAGACTCTTAGTAGACACGCTGTCTTGTAGCCTGCTCCTCTTCACTCTGTAATATGTCTCAGAGATCTTTCCAAGTAAATAAATTAAAGACGTAGTAATCCTTTTGAATGATTGTATCGGATTTCTTTGCTTGTTTGCTCACCATTGATCAGTTTCCTGTTTATATCATTGAATGGTTACCAAAGTGGTGTTTGGGGGAAAAAATCTGTTTTAGAAATGCAGCCCTCGGCATGGATTCACTAGTGTCGGAAGCATCTGGGGCAAAAGTGAAATAGCACAGATGAAAATATTCAGGTCTTGAATTAAGTCATTGGCAGTAATAAGACAAGTGATAGCTAACTTTCAAGTACTTCTTATTATATATCAGCTACTTACTAATGATTACTACTAATATTAACTCAATGCTTACAAAACTCTCTAATATAGGCAGTATTGTTATTCCAATTTTACAGTTTGGGAAACTGAGACACAGAGAGGTCAGGTAACTTGTCTAAGGCCACACAACTGCAGAGCAGCAGAACTGGAATTCAAACAGGGATTCTGGCTCCAGAGCCTGGGATCCTAACCTCAGTGCTTCATTATACAGAAATAGGGATAGGTCGTTGAGCAAATGCCAGGAGATTAAAATGTAGGAGTTATTGAAGAGCATTCAGCATGTCTTCAGACCTTTCTCCTGTTTCCTTTTTAAAACACCTCCAGCTCCTCTTCCCTGAAAGATTGGCTGCTTCAAGTTTTCAGTTCTGCCTGCTGTGCTGCTCCCCAGCAAGCATACTGGCTCTTTGTGCTTTGAAGATTTTATTGGTAAACTTCAACAAGGATGTTGCTTTAATTCACAGAAAAGGGGGAAATTTTTTTAAGGGGAACGAACTGTGCTGTGTTCCACCTACCTGATAATACTATGCATTACCATACCTGGTCTTCCCAGTCGTCCTGGGAAAGTAGCCCATTGTAACCCCCTTTTACAGATGAAGCTCAGCAGGACTTCAGATTTGCATAGAATGCATGTGAGTTGTAGAGTCAGCATCAAGTCATGGTCTCTAAGACACCAAAGCCCCTGTTAGTTTCATTTCCTGCGAAATGTGAATGGGAAATGGATTTGGAATAATCAAGGAAAAAAACCGATGCTGGCAGAGAAATACAGATGGTAATTAGTAACTACAGCTCAGGTCTTCTCAAACTTGGCAGACTCTGTCCCCCAGAAATACCAGGTCCTCCTAGTATTGACCCTGTGGCTTTCATGGTCGGTAATTGACCTGTTGCTAATCACAAAGCTGATTGCATATTACAAATCTTAGGCCTAGGAAGTTGAGTTTTCCAAACTTTTTCCTCCTTTCAACCCCAATGGCTAGACCCTGGCCCCGAGAAAGGGCCCCTCCCAGCTGGTAAGCCTTCAAAAAGCAAACCTACAGAACAGGGCTTGTCAGTGGACAATTGGTATTTCTTTGGATTCTTTGTCTGAGTGACTCCCACATTTGCCAGATGCCAGAAATGTCCGTGAGGAATTTCCTCATAAAAATTTGGTATGATTTAGCCTCAAGAGTATCCCAAGAGGATAACTGAGTTTTCCTAAAAGAATGGTTGATACATATTTATTTTTGTAATTGGCATCTGACTCAAGGTAAATGAAAGAACATATGGTGAGGGGCATCCATATACTGATTGATTTGCCCCAACAGTCTGTTTCTGTTGTTTCCATAATGATCTGAGAGGTTTGTTTAAAAGAAGACACATAAGAATCTACAGTTTCTGTGCCGAGTCATTCTTAAATGTACAAGCAGCTGAGTATAGGGTGGACTCTGGGGCTGGAAGAGCCAGTCATTTGACTTCTATAGCATTAACATTCACTGATTTAACGTGGGTGATGGTGATACTTTCCCATATCTTGTATTCTGGAAGGCAGAGGGATTAGCTTGAGAAGTGCTGATCTGTTTCAGCCAGGAAATGCAGTCATGTAATGACCTGCCCACTTTCCATGGGCAGAACACAAGTCCTGCATTCTCTACCCCAACTGGATACCTTCTAGAGAATAACCCATTCTCACTACTAACAGATATCTCCAGGGCTTGGGGTAGATTCACTAGTCAGTGTTCACCTATCACTGAAACAAAAATACTTCATAAACTACATAGCGTATGACTGTTATCCTCTATTAGAAAGCTGTAAAGGCTGGGCACAGTGGCTCATACCTGTAATCCCAGCACTTTGGGAGACCAAGGCAGGCAGATCCCCTAGGTAAGGAGTTTGAGACCAGCCTGGCCAACATGGTAAAACCCTGTCTCAACTAAAAATATAAAAATTAGCCAGGCATGGTGGCAGGCACCTGTAATCCCAGCTACTCAAGAGGCTGAGACAGGAGAATTACTTGAACCCAGGAGGCGGGGTCCGCATCAACCCTGCCTTGATTTCATCAGGGGAAGGGAATTCACCCATGTCAGGAAAATCTGCCTAGCAAAAGAACCCACAGGGCTCTAGGCTGCAAGTACATGAATGCCCTTTCCTAGGACATCAGGGACTAGAATATGAGGAGATGTTATACAAACGACAGGTGGAAAAACTGGATTTTTTCATTTTTGGAAAAATATACATAGCATTAAATTTACCATCTTAACCATTTTAAGTTCAGTGCCATTAAGTTAAAAGAAAAACTTTAGGCAAATTAAATTTAGTCAAGTTTATTTGAGCAAAGACAAATTCATGCATCAGGCAGCCCTCAGAAACAGAAGAGGTTCAGAGAGCTACATCTAGAAGTGTTAGTGGCAGGCTTTTATAGGCCAGACAGAGAAGCAAAGTAGACAGATCACCCAATTGGCTACCACTAGGCATCTGCCTTATTTCAGCATGGTGCAATGAGTTGGCTGCCTCATTGGCTGAAACCCTTCCTGTTACATGTATCCCCTGGCACATGGTCCAAAAGAAATAAACTATGAACTATAAGTACAAGCCACATGTATAATATCAAATTATCCTTAAATCTTATAGCCACACTAAGAAACAGAAAAATAAATTACTTAAGTTTAGTAATATATTTTATTAAATCTAGTAA
This sequence comes from Callithrix jacchus, assembly GCF_049354715.1. Classification (NCBI taxonomy): domain Eukaryota; kingdom Metazoa; phylum Chordata; class Mammalia; order Primates; family Cebidae; genus Callithrix; species Callithrix jacchus. The sequence goes on along the minus strand of NC_133514.1, from coordinate 54,793,002 downwards.
GTTCTAAATGTCAACTTTTCAACCTGTAGTCAGTATAAAAAACATAAATGAGATATTTTACATTCTTTTTATCATACTAAGTCTTCCAAGTTTGTTGTATATTTTACACTTACAGCACAATTAGGATTAGCCCATGTGGCTAGAAGATACCCATTAGACATTACAGATCTAGAGGATATAGTAATATTTTGCCTGGTTTTTAACTTTATAGAAATGTCACATCTATCTGTGTTATCCACTATTGTAGCTACTAGCTACATGTAACTGTTTAAATCTAAATTCATTAAAATTGAATTAAAATTTCAGTTCCTTTGTTACTCCAGCCACATTTTACATGCTCAATAACTAGTGTGGCCTTTGTACTGGTGAGCACAGGGACAGGATGTTTTCATAAGCACAGAAAGTTCTACTGGACAGCATTGGCATATACTCTTCTGTGTATTGCTTTGTTTTTGTTCAACTATGTTTATATGATTTGTTTAAGTTGTATGTAACTGTGGCTTGGTCATTTTCATTACTCAGTAGCATTCTACTTTATTAATATAATTTATATCTCCCTTCTGTTGATGGACATTTGGATTGTTTATACTTTGTCTACTATAAACAATATTGCTTCAGTATGTTTCAAGATGCACACAGCATCCATTTCCTCATGGCTGGGTTGTAGGGTGTAGATGTCTTCATCTTTACTAAATAGTAAGTTGTTTCCCAAAGTGATTGTACTAATTTTGATTTCCGCCAGCAGCATATGTGAGTTCATATTACTCCACATCCTCACCTGAACTTTGTGTTCAGACTTAAATGTTTTGCCTTTCTAGTGAGTATGTGGTGGTATCTCATTGTAAGCTGGGCTTTTTTTACTTACTCATAAAAATAAATGTATATTGATTATATTTTTACCAGTATATATTTATACTATTATTTTCATAGAAGTATGCACACAGGAGGTAAAGATGAATATAAGACACAGCTGCTCTTAAATAGTTTTTGTTTTTATAGAGGCAGGGTCTTGCTCTGTTGCCCAGGTGAGTGCGTGGTGCAATTATAGTTCACTGCAGCCTCAAACCACTATGCTCAGGCGATCCTCCTGCCTCAGCCTCCCTAGGACTACAGGTGTGCACCACCATGCTAGGCTAATTCTTTTTTCAATTTTTATTTTTCATAGAGACAAGCTCTCTAAAATAATAATAATAATTCCATGGTTCCCAGGCTGGTCTTGAACTCTTGAGCTCAAGTTATCCTCCTGCCCCGGCCTCCCAAGTAGCTTGGTCTGCAGACATATGCCATCACACCCAGCTAAAGTATTTTTGATCTGTGGGAGAAATAAGACATATCTATAGATAACCATGTATAAGAGCGGCAATACGTAAAATCAAAGGATTATTTAGGGAAGGAGAACTTATGGCCAACCACCTGCTCTGTATCTCTATTCAGATGGTAAACACCTCAAATTAAATATATCCAACACTGTGCTCCTAATTTCTAACCAACAACCCCAAGCTGGCTTTTCTCCATGGTTCACATCTTAGTCAAAGGCACCGTCCTCTCCTATTTCTCAGGTCAGAATCCTAGAAGTCATCATGATACCTCTTCTTATCCACAATAAGTGAACTGATCATTGTTGTCAGTCCCACCACCTAAATACCCCTCAGATTCGGCCCTGTCTACGAGCCCTCTCTATGCTAAGCTACCATTGATTCCCCAGGACTATTGCAGTAGCCTCCCCATTGTCTCCCCACACCCACCGACCCAACTGAAGCCCTTCCCCAGTTCACCCTCAACAATAGTAGGCATCTGATGAAATGAAGCATGCCCCTCCCTGTGGCTTCCCACGGTGTTCAGGATGAAGATCATAAGCTGGCCTTCCCTCCTCTCTGTTCTCATTTCCCACTACTCTTCTCCCCGGCTTCTGACAGCACATTCCCCATACCAGCCTTCTCTGGTTTCCTGAACATGCTAGATCCTTCCTACCTCCTGGTCTGAACACACACTATCTCCTGGACTTGAACTTTAGGAACTCTGCCCTCTCTTCTTTTTATCTTCATGGATTCAGCTTCAGCTTCCCTTTCTTAGAGAATTGTTTGCCAGCTCTTCAGAGTAGGTTAGGAACCATGCCATTCACTCTCACAGCCCTCTGTCCTTTCCAACTTTGTGCTTGTCAAAATCGTATTTAAATCATTATTTATGCAATGACTGTTTAATGTCTTTTCCATTGCCTTAAGTCCCATGAACTCAAGGACCATGGATATAACTTGCTTACCACTACATATCCTCAGTACTTAGCATGGTGTTTGTCATATAGCAGATACTCAAAAAAACACTGAATAAATGGCAAGGCCTTACTGAGGAGGGGCCGTGTGAGTTGAACATTGAAAAATGGGCAAAATTTGGACAGTTAGAGATGGGCAGGAATGAGTAGATAAGAGATTTCCAGAAGATGAAATAGCTCAGTATTCTGACAATATTAGACAAGCCTGAATTAAAACTAAAATTTAGGCTGGGCATGGTGGCTCACACCTGTAATCCCAGCACTTTGGGAGGCCAAGGTAGGTGGATCACCTGAGGTTAGTGGTTTGAGACCAGCCTGGCCAACATGGTGAAACCCCATCTCTACTAAAAATATAAAAATTAGCAGTGTGGTGGTGTGCGCCTGTAATCCCAGCTACTCAGGAGGCTGAGGCAGGAAAATCACTTGAACCCAGGAGGCAGAGGTTGCAGTGAGCTGAGATCGTGCCGTTGCACTTTAGCCTGGGCAAAAAGAACAAAACTCTGTCTGAAAAAAAAAAAAACAAAGACAAAAATCTGAAATTTAAACTTAAAAATTTTAAAGTATGGACCCATTCAAGGTATCTTGGGTGATTTTGGCCCACCACCCATTCATTAGCATGGGGAAGAGTTCAATCAATCCTTGTTGCTCCCTTGCTGTGTGTTAGGCAGGGTTCTTGCACATGCGACTGCAGCCTGTGCCTCTGGGCTGTGATTGGAGTCTCTTGGAGTTGGGAATGTGGCTCTGGGGAAAGGTACTGTTAGGGACGTTCAGAATGTATGTGACACCATCTTTGACCACAAGGCATTATAATCTAATAAAATCAATATTTTGAAGAAAAAAGATACTACCATGCATATAATGGCAAAAACCATCTCATTCTCTTAGGAAGTCAGCTGTATATGTGTCTTATAGATTTCTCCATCCTGAGGGGAGTAAGGGCAATTGAATCTGGAAAAGTAACAACCAGGGTGAATTTTGGGGTGGGGGTAAACTGAACTGAACTGTAGGAAATGATGGTAAAAGCCTACTTCAAAGGCTCTGTTGATAGGACATAGGAATTCAGTCTTGGTGGAAATCGACATCCCTAAAGAGAACCTTCCAGGATAGCGTGAGCAGCCTGTGGGTGGTGAATCACAGGGAATGAGCAGCACTCATCCTGAGGCACTTAGAGAAATAAAACGCAAAAGAGGGGATTCTGACAAGGGAGTACAATCGATCTTCAAGACAGGCCTGCTTCTTGAGATCGCACGGTTCTAATGCGGTCCGTAAACTGCCTTTTGAAAACCTGCCCAGGGAAAGCCCGAGTATCCAGGAAGGTGAACCTTGTGGAGTAGCCGTGGTTCAGTTCTAGGGTGCATCTTTCATCTTAAAGCTCAAATGGCATTGTCAGTGCTTTTGGCACCCCTCTGTGCAATAGTTGCATGTAGGCACTGGCTCTCCTAAGAAACACAAAAGCCATAACAATCTACATATGTCCAGTGTATCAGCTCACCTCCCCCAGTCCCCAATAGGGGCAAAACATATATAGGGAACCACTGGGTTTAAGCAGCAAAATGTGTCCTAGGAAATTGGTTCTTAAAGCAGGTCGCCATGAGGAAACATTCTGACTTCAAGTGAGTCTGTTCCTGGGGTTGCTGTTACCTGCTTGGACATCGTCTATAAAAGCAGCGAGAAGGAAAATGTGGATGTCAACTACATAGCACATGAAAATAGTAACTGACATCTATCCATCGCTTCCTATATACCAGGCTTTGTTCTGGTCTCTTTATGTGTACTATTTTAATGCTCATAGTAATCCCACAAGGTAGGCACTTTTCCTCTCCATTTTACAGCTAAGGAAACTGAAGCACAGAAAGATTAAGTAACTGGCCCAAAACCACACTTGGAGGATTCTAACCCACCAGCAGCAATTCTCACCCACACAGTCGACCCTGGAACTTGCTCATCATAGTCTCTTTTGAGCATCCCATAGTCTCCTTTGAGCAGAGCAGGAAGACACGACTTCCTCTCAGCTTTTCTTCTTCTCTGGCCCAGCTTGTCACCACATTCCAGATAAACTTATTGCACCCTGACTAATGGTGAGGCACTGACATGAAATAATGTGACTACCTGTCATGAAGTGGAAAGCCCCATCCAGGAAGGAACATTAGAAAATTGACACCAATTTCCTTCTGCCCTTACTATTGACAACAGACAAAACATTTACTCAAAAGGTTGTTAAACTTCAGAAACCGATGTGAAATTTTGACTTTCACCCATTAGCATTTCAAGGAATGTGTCCAGGCCAATACTTGCTCCAGTGACCGGGGAGGGATAAAATGGTCTGTCATCTGCTGCTCTCCTGACTCGCGTCTCAAGCTGTGGACTTCATTTCTCACCCACCAACCCAAATGAAATGTTGAGTAAAGTTAGCATCAGAACAAAAACTGTAGCAGTTTAGAAGCAGGGTCTCCCACTGCTCCAGCAACATTGGAAGTGAAGTTTTGCAAAATGTTCTTATCAGGCTCTCCTGTGCTTTCCTTTCAGAGCAGCTGACTTTTATCTATTCTGAATACTGAGTTTTAGCATACATTTTAATTGGAAAGAAGGGTCCCTCTGCTAAAAGGAACAGTAACTTAAGTAAATACTTTTTAAAGGATGTATTTTTCAAAAAACAAAATGCATTTTTCATTTCTTCAAAAAATATTTTGGGGGTAAACCTGCTCTGTTCCAGGCTCTAATATAACGGTCAGGGATAGAGCAATGAATAGTGCTGGAAAATTCTGCCCTTTGGGGGTCATTAGTACATCCCTTTTTTTTTCAATTTTTAATTTTTCATTTCAGTAGGTTTGGGGGGAACAGGTGCTGTTGTTTAGTTACAACATCCATCACCTGAGCAGTGTACACTGAACCCAATGCGTAGTCTTTTTTTTTTCAACGTGTAGTCTTTTATCCCTCTCCACCACTCCCTCCTTTTCCCGAGTCCCCAAAGTTCATTGTTATCATTCTTATGCCTTTGTGTCCTCGTAGCTTAGCTTCCATTTATGAGTGACAACATACGAAGCACATGCCTTTTGAAAATGTGGATTTGGGGCCAGGTGCTGTGACACCTATAATCCTAGCATTTGGGAGGTTGAGGCAGGAAAACTGCTTGAAGCCAGGAGTTTGAAACCAGCCTGGGCAATATAGCTAGACTCCATTTTTGCTAAAAAAAATTAAAGTAACAAATAAATAAAATACAGCATACATTTTCAAGGAAATAAGATATATCAGCAGTATTTGCAGATAAATATTTTTACTTAAGAAATATTTAAACATAGTTAATGAATACCACAAATCTGAATCCCCTATAGTACTTCTCTGACAATTTATGTTTTCATTGAATCCTAGACACAGCCCACTTGGAGGCAGATAGTGTCATCCCCTTCTCCAGATGAGGAGGCTGAGGCTTGGTGGCCTTATTGCCTGGCCTGTGGTCACATGGTAGATGGCAACAGCTTTGCTCTTGCCAGCTGATGCCTGCAGATACAGAGATAGGACTTAAGGAACTCACCAGTGACTAAGGCTAGGGTCATATCTGCACATCCCAGAAGCCTGTGCTGTGAGTTTATAATCATCATTTGTCAAGCTGGGTGTCACAGGAAACCTTTGACATCTCAGGGTTTTTATGGGATTTAGTGAAGTTGCTCAAACTTCCAATCCAATAACTAATTCTGTTTGTGGTTCACAGGATTGTATGTAAAAGTCTCAAACCTTTGCCAGTAGTTTAGACCCATCAATGATCAAAGAATAAGTTAATGAGATTTACTGTAAAATGTAAAAAATTATAAATCCTTTTCAGTCTTAATAGCAAAATAGGAAGTAGAAGGTGTGAAGTATTCTTTATCTTTAAAGCAGGGTGTATGTGGGTGATCTCTATGTAATATGCTTACGTTCTGGGGCTCAGAGCCACCTACCAGATTGCTTTTATAAATTGTTATTTTCTTTCCCTTTGCAGACGATCATTCCCGGGTGAGGCTGCAGACAATAGAAGGAGACACAAACTCAGACTATATCAATGGCAATTATATTGATGTATGTATTTTATCATTTTTTAATTGATATGTAATAGTTGTACATATTTTGGAGCTCTGTGTGATACAGATATACAGTGCATAATGATTAAATCAGGGTATAAAACTCAGTAAACTCAACCATACTGGCTTGTACCAGATCTTGTGTCTGCTGTACGATTGTTGGACATACATTGGGCTGGATCTAAAAGTAAACACATGAATATTGCCCCACACACCACAGAACTTAACTGTGAAGGTATGGTCACTCCTTTCCTCAAGACAGCCCATTTGTTGGTGACTTTCTCTGTAACATTCTGTGCTTTCTTTGCCATCCCATGCTTATGTGGACTAAGAAAATGTTATTTCCATTTTTTTTGTCAACAGCTGTATTATTTGACACTTAAAAAATCTGTTTGCATATTAATGGGACAAAACTCTCTAATTCCTAATACGGTGATTTGCAATCCCTTGTCATCACTGCACTTTTAAGTTGTCTTCAAAGTAGTCTGCAGCTGTTCACCAGGACTTCTAATGCAAGCAAGATATGTCATTAATTATGTAGGCTGTTTAATTATTGAAGACTGCCTCTTTGTTCATTCTGCATCATGTTAACTTAATGTTTTACATTAGAATAAATTCTTTAGGAGACAGCATGTTTTCAGTTGAAAGAATGAATGAAATCAAAAGTAGACTGAAAAATCAAGGGAGAGTTGCTGTTACCTCCAAGGCCCAAGTTTACATTAAACAGATTTCTGCTCCCATGTGGTTCTGAAGGCATACTCTGTGCTTGGCTGTCACGCTATTTCTTAGTCTATCAATACTTCCATAGACAGGATTGATGCATATATATGGATTGTTCTGCTTTCTTGGTTGAATATTACTCAGATGCTAGTAAAAGTAAATAGCATCGGGTCTATTGAGGGGAAATAGGGAAGGGACAGCGGGGCCTGGGGAGTTGGGGAGAAATAGCATGGAGAGAAATGCCAGATATAGGTGAAGGGGAGGAAGGCAGCAAATCACACTGCCACGTGTGTACCTATGCAACAATCTTGCATGTTCTTCACATGTACCCCAAAACCTAAAATGCAATAAAAAAAAGAAAAAAAGTAAATAGCACCACAATCTCTAAGAAAATTACCTAAAAATAACTATGAGAATGTTGTGCTTAGTGCTAATTGGACAGATTTGACATTTTCATTTATAGATTTGTGGATGGGGACTCGGGTATGATTATTTAAAGAATAGTTCATATCTCATTCATCAAATGAACACCCCTGACTATTTTGATAACAACAAAAACCATACCCATTCCAGGTTTCATTTATTTTTTATTAAAGCAAGTTTTCTTCATAAGGTGCATCGCACTTACTCCTTTAATCAGCAGATGTTTAGTGAGTACCTCCTGGGAGTACTCAGGTGTTCCAGACAAGTTATCTCCTCTTGACAGTCTCCCAACTCAGAAGCTGAGAAGCTGAAATGCAAGTCTCCAATCCACTTACGTCTAGGTCAACTGCAGCACACCTTCCCTTGAGAGGCTCCAGGGGAGACCGCTCACACTCCAGTCCCAGTCCCTACAGTCCCAGCTCCTGCAGTCCCTACCGGGTCCTTGAGTACAGGGACAGTGTCCTACACATCTTATATCCCCTGCACCTGACACAGGCCTGAATATAGAGAGCTCTTAGTAAGTGTTTCATGAACCACTGACTGAAGGAGTCACTGTGATCAGATTAGGGATCATAGCAGATGTGATTTCAGTAAGACTTAACCAGTGAGTAAGTGGAGATGCAGGAGAGAAGATATTCATACATGAACAAGGCTATAAAATAATGAAAAAGCTAGATTAATGAGTTTGAATTTTATTTTAAGAGAGAAGAGTCCATACTGAGGGCCACTTTATTCTCTTGGTCAATAGATCTTATTGAGTGCTTATTGTGCATTAGTTACCTTTGTAGGTGCTACCAGGAAAACCATGAACAGTTCAAACCAAAACCAAAAAAGCCTCTGAACCAATGGAGCTGCTGTTTTAATTTGGAGAAATGGGCAATGAATTAAAAAGTTAATTCTATATGGTCAATTAGAAAGTCTTATGTACTGCAGAGAAAACTAAAGCTGTAAAGGGGGGCTCAGAGCGCCAGACCTGGAGGCACTGATAGCAATTTTGAATCGAGTGGCTGAGGTCACTGCCACTGAGAGGGTAGCAAGTGAGTAAGGAAGACGAGGGGTTGAGCTACATAGATACCTGGAAGATGGGCATCTGGCCTGAGAAATGGCCCAAGCAAAGGCCTTGTGGAACTTACCTGGCTAATTTGAAGAAAAGGAAGCAGGCGAGCATTGGCATGGGCATAAAGGGGACTGGGGAGTTGCCGGTGATATGGGGGAGAGGTCATGGACCAGGTCAGGTACACAGTTGTAAAGACTGGCTTTTTCTGTGAGTGAGAATGGCAGTCATTAGAGGGATCTGAGCAAAGGCATGAAATGATTAGGCTGCTAGGAGGGAAATGAACTGCAGGTGGGCAGGAGAAGAAGCAGAGAAGCCTGCTGTGTGGCTGTGGGAGTCAGAGGTGGCAGTGGAGGTGAGAAATGGTGAGACCATTGAGCTATGTTGAAGGTACAGGCCAGTAGAATTTGCTGGCAGATTGGCTACAGGGTGCAGGGGTCAAGGATGCTGAGGAGAAGACGGTGGGTGGAACAGATTCGGGTAGGCTTTAGAGAGGAAATTAGGTTGAAATACATTTCAGAATGTCTGCCTTGTTAAATTCCTGGCCCTTGCTACAGTAGCATATCATGGCATTAGCAGTGTTTAAGTATGGTTTTGAGGATCACTATTGATATAACTGTCTATACCAATATGACAGAATATGTGTTAAACCCTTGGCACATTGCCAATAACATCCCAAACACAAATGTAATTCTGTTGCAAATTCTCAACCTGTTCACACTTCATAAGAGTAATGCTCATGTTATTTCAGAGGATCCATAAGTTGTTAGTATTTCTTGTTCATCCGTCATCTCATAACCAGTTATGATTAAGTTACCCACACCTTTGGTGCAAGCATCAGAACTGTTGTATTTGATGTACCTTCACTTATTAAGAGAAAGTCAATGGTGCTGCATCTGCCAATTTAACTTTCAGGTGATGCAACTGTTGGCATTTGTGTGCACATTCATTTCGGCAAAGTTAGCGTGTGACTTCTCTGCTGTTTATTGATTTTATGTATATCAAATATTCTCTTTTATTTATTTTTAGGGTTATCATCGACCCAATCATTACATTGCTACCCAAGGTAAGTTTATTTCTACTTTGATATCTTTCTTTGTTTCTTTTGCCCACTTCCTATCATTTTATACCCACTTCACGCTCTCTCAGGAAGATAGTGCACATTTATTACAGTTCTAGCCATCAACAGGTACACTTCTGTCTTCCCATCGGATGTTCCGGTCATGTAATCGTTTAGTTAGAACTTCATGTTGAGATCATTAGGAGAAATATGTCTATCAGTTCTTTATTGAATTCTATCCGTCTACGTTAGGAGTAAGTCTGACATTTGCAAACGTAGATATACAGGTAGCCATTCAATCAATATGCACCAGGTACTCTCTACACAGGGAACTGTGCTGGTTGCTGCTGGGGAGCCAGGCTGAATCCAGCAAGCACCCCTTTCTCACAGTGGTTGTGTTTAGTGTGTTTAGTATGTATGTATATACAAGTGTACACACATACACTTGTATGTTCTTTAGTAGGTACGGTACCAGGTTACATCTGTGAGAGGTACAGATACAGATAAATGTTAGGGAAATCTGGAGCAGAAAGGGGTTGTTTTCAGGTGGGATGAGCCAAAAACAGTTTTGTGGCAGAGGTAAGATTGGGAAAAGGCCTTCAAAATGTGGAAACATCATGAGCAAAGATCTGGGAACAGGAAATTAGTACTTTCAGGTGGAAAGCAGTTGGTGGGTCACCTTGGCTAAAGGAAACAGAAGAAAGCTAGAGGACATGTTGAGGAAGCTCATGGCAATGGTTTTGGGTGATTTTCCCAACCTGTGAAATGGGTCATCAGCAGAGGGTGGGGTCGTGAGGGAGCTGAGGTTTTAGAGAATGAGACAGCCTAAGGGATGAGTCAGTGAGTCAATATGGGATGAACTAAAGGAGTAAGAAGCAGAAAAGACCCAGTTTAGCCTGAACAACACATGTTCTTCCCATTTTATTATTTGATCATTGTTTGCAGCAATAGGCTACATCCCAGGAACAGTAGCAGGGAAGTCAAAAGGATGTGACCTGCCAAAGGTTAGGCATGGGGTGGGGTGGGTGGGAGGCTGTACACAGAAAGTCAATGACCAGGGGAATCAAGGATGCCAAGATAACTGGGGTTGGAAAGTCCAGGCTTGGAAGAAGAGCAGTCAGGTGTCCACTGAACCATGAGGAGAGGGAAGGGGCTAGCAGAGTGAGGCTGGGTCCCATTGATGAGTCGTAGGTTAGGAGAAGAGGCAGTTGTAGCCAGAGAGCAGAATTCCAACACTTGGATCTGCACAGTGCAGCAGAACTTTCTGCAGTGGTGGGAATGTTCTCTCTCTGTGCTGTCCAATATCATAGCGACAAGTCACATGTGGCTCCTGCATACTTGAAATACAGCTATTACAAATAAGGAATTGGATTTTAAATTGTCATATTGATATAAATAGCTACATTTGGTTATTCCCTGTGGTAGCATTGGACAGCAAAGCTTTGGTGTGGAAAAGCTCCAGCTATGGCTGAAATGGAGCCACTGCGAAAGCTGTTCCTGCCCCAAGCCCACAGCTGCCCCAAGAACCTGGGTGACACCACACAGAGTCCACAGTCTCACATGACCACTGGGGTACTCTGCACCCAGGTGACCTGCTGGAGCTCCCATTGTCTTTTCTCATCTATGACATGAAGTTGGTAATGGCTCCTTCCAAGGTCACTTTGCTAGCTAGATGCAAAGTCATCTGTAGAGTTTCCAGTGTGAACCTGGCACAAAGCAGGTCCCACTACATAGGGATTGCTGAGGTCTTCAGGAAGGTAGGCTCAGCTTGAGCTTTTACATATGGGACAGAACAAGGACACATGTCAGAGTCCGGTCCTAGACATCTCCTAACCCTGCTGCTTCCAAACGAAATTCATCAGTGCCTTTAGAGAAACCTGTTGTTAGGGGTTTGAAATTCATTCTAATGGTTTTCAGAATATTCTAAAGTAAGCATCATAACATCAGATTTAATATGTTTTATGATAATTTGAAATGAATAGTTTTTGTAAATTCGTGTGAAAATTTGATTGTAAAAATCTCAAAATACTCCTGAGCTTCTTATCTCTCCAATAACTTGATTAGCAACCTATGTTTTAATAGACAGGAAGAACATTAAGTTGTTCTTATTCATACTTTCAATATTGAGGACCTCTAGGTTAATGTGACTAAACAGACAGCTAAAATAGGGAATTGAAACCGCCCAAGTCTATGCATGGCCCCTCATCAGGCTTCCTTCCCTTTGTCCATTCTCTCTGCCCCTCTCCCCCTGCAGGAGATAATTCTTTAAAGAGGAATGCCATTAGAGAAGTCACGTTCTGCAGAATAGTGTGAATGGTATTTAATAGCTCAGTGACCGCCTCTGGCAGCATTCAAGTGTTAATGAGCAAATGTATTTGTAAGCAGGTAAGAAATAGCAAATGTAATTAGTTTGCAGTAGACAACGAGTCTGCCCTTAATGGAGAAGGGCATTGACTAATGCCCTGTATACCAGGTCATGGCAGCCTTTCCCTGGACAAGGTGGGCTGCAGATTGGACTTCTCAAACTGGCAGTACTAACATCACTGCTGGTGATGGTGCAGGGAGAGGAGGGAAAATGAATGAGTATCTTCAATCTAATGTGCAGTCAAGACTATACATATCATATTAATAATAATGCGTTCAGACCATGATGTTCAGATGAGAAAGCTAGAATCTTCTATTATATACCACAAGCATAATGGACTAATAGCCTTAGATAGCCAGTAATCAAGATCACTGATAATCTGCACTAATTGGCTTGGACAGGTGGAATATGTTCATGGATCACCTTTGATGAAAAACAAAAAACATTAATATTCCAAGAGGCCAACAAAATGGGTGATGAAGACCAACAGGCAGATGCAACCTTTAAATGTCTTCTTGCTCTGTTTTTCCTGTTTTGCACTAACATAATTCTTTAAAATATATTCACAGCTAGAGCCTATGAAACTGTACAAATGGTCCAATTTGCTGACCACCGATTTTATTTCCAAGAGTTAATAATGCACACATGTTCACCAAGTTCCTTCAATACAAAGGACATATTATAAATTTACCTTTTGGGTCTCTTCCCTCCCACTCACCCTCAATGTTATTGATTTTTCTAGCATAACTGACTTTGACCTTTGAAAATAACGGGTGATGTTTCTGCAAACTGAAGGCATCCCATTCAAGCCAGACCCGTTGCTTTTTAAGTATTAATATGTTCTTCCTATCTCCCCTTGGGTTAATTGTTGTCTGTCTGGCCACTAATATATGATGACCCAATATTAACTTCATCATGTCTGACTGACCAGACATTAGAACAGCAGTAACATTCAAAATTTATGATTTAGAAAACCAGGGACTCAAAGGAGAGGAAGTCATGTCTGCTACTGCATGTCAGGCAGGGCAGAGTGGAGATTTCAAAAGCAGGCTCAAGTGAAGGGCAGAATAGCATGCAGGTGGGTAGCATTGCCCAGAAGTGATTATATTTCACAATCGAAATACAACCTTGGAGACTATGTGACCTGCAAGCTGGATAAAGCCACACATACAAGAACCGACTGGAGAGAACACCTGCTGGCCTCATGGTGCCAGCCATGGGGGACCTGAATAAGTTCTTTTGATTTTGGTTTTGGTTTTGTTTAGAGACATGATCTCACTCTTTGACTTAGACTGGAGTGCAGTAGTGGGATCATAGCTCACTGAAGCATCAAACTCCTGGGCTCACGTAATTCTCCCAACTCAGTCTCCAAAGCAGCTAGGACCACAGTTACATACCACCACGCCTAGCTAATGTATGTTATTTTATTCTATTTTATTTTTTGTAGAGTTGGGGTATCCCCTTGTTGCCCAGGCTGGTCTCAAACTCTTGGAATCATGGGATTCTCCTACCTTGGCCTCCCAAAGCACTGGAATTACAGGCATGAGCTACTGCTCTCAGCTCCTGTTTAGTTTTAATTTTAAAACTGACTTCAAGATTCAGATAACTCATGGAAAGACCATGCAGAGCTAGTACTGAATAAAGTGCTATGAGTCTGTTCTAGACATGGCTTGCCCAGCCCTGAGCATCCTTCCTCACTTGTAAGTGAGTATTTTCCAGAGTCATCTGTGCATGGGGTCCCCCAAGAAAGAGGCTCAGGCGTCACGTGCTCTTCCCTGTGTACTGCATGCTCACCTTCCACAACCACATGGTTAATCCGGATCCAGGCCCTGCTTTCTAAATTATGATGTTTCTCATGACAACACAGTAAAAAATAAATTTTCCATGATACAGTCACGTCTGAAAACACGTTTTAATTATTATTGTCTTCGATGTTGTAACCTGAGCTATAGATTGTTGAGATGCACACATTACTCTTTTAAGTTTAGGTGCCTTGATGCCCACTTCATCATTTCTTTCTTTCTGAACTGCTAATTTGACAGGGTTGGCTACCTGATTGGGGTTCTGACCATAGCCTTCATCTTGCCATATACAGTTTCTTTTTGTCTCCATCAGCATTAGCTCTGTACAGCAACCTTGTAGAGTCCAGGACTAGAGAGAGGATCTCCAAACAGACACCCCATGCCACATGAGAACAAGGAGACCCTTGTGCCCCCAACCATGTTTTCCAGAGGATTGCCCAGCCTTGTACACTCAGGGCCAAATGTTTCTCACCTTTGGAAGACGCAAAACTTCTTTCAAAATTAATGAAATATTGAGATCCTTTCCCCAGAAAGAAAATTTCGTTTAAAGTTGTTCATGGACTACCTCCGCCCCCAATTTTATTCCTGAATTATTGTATCCTGTGGACCTCAGGATACAAACTTCACTTTGGTCGGAAACATTAAAAGCTATTTTGGGATAAGACAGAAACCATAGACTTAATTAATCTACTTTTTTAAAAACCATACTTCTTAGGGTTAACAAAATGTCATAGATCATTTATAACGATGTGAAGTACACTCCTGAAATCATCAAAATTTTTACTAACTTTAACAAACTATTACTAAAATGTGTATTAGCCTAACCTTATACTAAAAGACCCTAGAGTATTGTGATATTAGTTAGTATTTTGAACCATGGTCACTTTGGGTTTTACTGTCCATCTCAGGCTGGGTTTTCTGCCTATATGTTATTTTGCATTTGTGTCTGAAAAATTTTTGCCTTTGCTCACTTTTCAACAATTTTAGAAATTACATTAGAAAATTATCTCAATGACCAGAGACTAGAGTAGCAGGTCCCACAGCTGATGTCTATTTTGTAAAAGCAGGATGTAGTAGAAATAACACATGTACCACAGCCAGAAGGCTGGGGTCCCAATTCTTGTGCTGTCTCAGGAAAGGTATTTGAACCTGCTTTGTTTATGTCAGATGGAGTCCTGGTGTTTGGTAAATAGTAATAATAGTCAGCACCTTATCATGTGCCAGACAGCGTGCTCAGCACTCACACATACAGAGCTCATTTCATGTTTACCACAAATATGGGGATATATGTGATTGTCCCCAATTTATAAATGAGAGGAAGGGAGACAAAGAGACTTGAAGTAACATGCTCCAAGTCACACATCTAAAAGTGCAAATGCCAGATTCAAGTGCAGCCATTGAACTCCAGCATCAAAGTTCCTCCCTACCTCACTATACTGCCTCCCATGGGTGAGTATGTATCAATGCTTAGAGCAATTCCTGGCATGGAGCAAATGCCGTGTATGTGTGACCTGTTACTGTTTGTGAGAAACAGCACAGCATAGCTTAAGGATTAGGAACACAGACTCTGGAACTACATTGTCTGAACTCAACCCCCAACCCTGTTTCCTCCATTGGTAACTTGTGTGACCTTGGACAAGTTACTTTACTTCTCTGTGCTCATCATAAATGAAGATGAAAATAGTCTACCTTGTAGGGTTATTGTAGAGTTTCAATAAGATAATATTTCTACATCACTTAAGGCACTTTCTTTTTTGGAGGGGGCAACTTTTTATTTTTTAACTTTTAGGTTCAGGGGTACCTGTGTACCTTTGTTATCTAGGTAAATTGCATGTCATGAGGGTTTGGTGTACAGATTATTTTGTCACTCACATAATAAACATAGTACCTGACAGGTACTTTTTTAATCCTCTCCTTCCTCCCACCCTCCACCCTCAAGTAGGCCCCAGTGTCTGTTGCTGCCTTTCCATGTGTTCTCAATGTTTAACTCTCTCTAATAAGTGAGAACATACAGTATTTTATTTTCTGTTCCTGTGAGTTTTTGCTTAGGATAATGGCCTTCAGCTTTACCATATTGCTGCAAAGGACATGATCTCATTCTTTTTTATGGCTGCATAGTACTCCATGATGTATGTGTACTACATTTTCTTTATCCAGTCTACTGCTGATGGGCATTTTGGTTGATTACAGGTGTTTGCCAATATGAATAATGCCGTGATGAACACACATATGTATGTATCTGAATCATGCATGAATCATGTAGAATGATTTATTTTCCTATGAGTACACAGCCAGTTATAGGATTGCTGGGTCAAATGGTACTTCCGTTGTAAGTTCTTTGGAAAATTCCCACACTGCTTTCCACAATGGGTGAACTAATTTACATTCCCACCAGCACTCTATACGCAGCCCATCTTCTCCACGACCCCTCCAGCATCTTTTATCTTTTCTTTTTAATAATAGCCATTCTGTTTGATGTGAGATGGTATCTCATTGCGGTTTTAATATGCATTTCTCTAACGATTAATGATGTTGGGCATTTTTCATATACTTGCTGGCCACATGGTGCCTTCTTTTCAAGTATGTCTGCTCCTGTCCTTTGCCCATTTTTTAATGGGGTTATTTGGTTATTGCTTGTTAATTTGTTTAACTTTCTTATAGACTCTGGATATTAGACCTTTGTTTAATGCATAGTTTGAAAATATTTTCTCCCATTCTGTAGGTTTGTCTGTTTACTCTCTTGATAGTTTTTCTTTTTGTGCAGAAGCTCTTTAATTAAGTCTTATTTGTCAATTTTTGCATTTGTTGCAATTGCTTTTGGCATCTGAGGAGGTGAAAGATCTCTACAATGAGAACTACAAAACACTGCTCAAGAAATCAGAGATGGCCAGGCGCAGTGGCTCACGCCTATAATCCCAGCACTTTGGGAGGCTGAGGTGGGTGGATCACGAGGTCAAGAAATTGAGACCATCCTGGTCAAAAAGGTGAATTCCCGTCTCTACTAAAAATACAAAAATTAGCTGGGCATGGTGGTGCGTGCCTGTAGTCCCAGCTACTCGGGAGGCTGAGGCAGGAGAGTTACTTGAACCCAGAAGGCGGAGGTTGCAGTGAGCCGAGATCATGCCATTGCACTCCAGTCTGGGTAACAACAGCGAAACTCCATCTAAAAAAAAAAGAAAAGAAATCAGAGATGATACAAACAGTGAAAAAATAGTTCAGGCTCATGGAGAGGAAGAAGCAGTATTGTTTAAATGGCCATACTGCTCAAAGCAGTTTACAGATTTAATGCTATTCCTATCAAACTACCGATGATATTCTTCACAGAATTAGAAAAACCTGTTTAAAATTCGTATGGAACCATAAAAGAGCCCAAATAGCCAGGGCAATCCTAATCAAAATGAACAAAGCTGGAGGCATCACTTTATGAGTCTTGAGACCATGCTTAACAGGGCTGCAGTAACCAACACAGCATGGAACTGGTACAAAAGCATACACATAAACCAATGGAACAGAATGGAGAGCCCAGAAATAAGACCACACACCTATAACCATCTGATCTTTGACAAAGTTGACAAAAACAAGCAATGGGAAAGGACTCCCTGTTCAATAAATGGGGCTGGGATAACTGGTTAGCCATGCGCAGAAGAGTGAAACTGGAACCCTTCCTTATACCATATACAAAAATCAACTCAAGATGAATTAAAGAATTAAATGTGAAACCTCAAACTATAAAAATCCTGGAATATAACCTAGGAAAATGCCCAGCAAAGGCATTTTCTTTTTAATACCTAGTAAGTGCCTATTTACAAAGTCATGTCCTTCTTTGCTGACCTTCAGAATATACTCAGACAAACCAGCGTAGGTCTTACTAATTGCATATGTTCACATTTCAAAATTTAAATAGTCTTATATAGAGACCCCTAAAAAGCTAGTGACATGAACTTTTCATTTCTCCCATGTGAATGAACTTAAACTGTACATAGTTAAGAAGCCTTGGAGCAATTCATAGAGATTGTGACCTGCGGAGAACTGGCCATCCAGAGAGGCCCCTATCACATGCCACTGACCCTATCACCACCATCACTGTTTTCCTTTTATGCTGAGGATCCAGTTGCTCAGTGTCATCTTTGAGGATGCCAGGTCACATTGGCAAAGACCACAGGAACTGATAGAGAAAACCAGATATGGCGGGGCGCGGTGGCTCACGCCTGTAATCCTAGCACTTTGGGAGGCCGAGGCAGGTGGATCACGAGGTCAACAGATCGAGACCATCCTGGTCAACATGGTGAAACCCCGTCTCTACTAAAAACACAAAAAAATTAGCTGGTCATGGTGGCGAGTGCCTGTAATCCCAGCTACTCAGGAGGCTGAGGCAGGAGAATTGCCTGAACCCAGGAGGCGGAGGTTGCCGTGAGCCGAGACCCTGCCATTGCACTCCAGCCTGGGTAAGAAGCACGAAACTCCGTCTCAAAAAACAAACAAACAAACAAAAAACAGATACTCCCCTCCACTCCTCTCCCTCCGTCCCTCTCTGCCTCCCTCCCTACCTTCCTTCCTTTCCTCTCTTTCTCTCCCTGTTTCCTTTTTCTTGCTGATTTTATGCAAAGGGCTAGCATTCTTATTGCTTTTTTCAGGTTTAATCCTTATTTTTTTTATTTATTTATTTATTTATTTATTTATTTATTTATTTATTTGAGACGGAGTTTCGCTGTTGTTACCCCGGCTGGAGTGCAATGGCACGATCTCGGCTCACCGCAACCTCCGCCTCCTGGGTTCAAACAATTCTCCTGCCTCAGCCTCCCAAGGAGCTGGGATTACAGGCACACACCACCATGCCCGGCTAATTTTTGCATTTTTAGTAGGGACGAGGTTTCACCTTGTTGACCAGGATGGTCTCGATCTCTTGACCTCATGATCCACCCACCTCGGCCTCCCAAAGTGCTGGGATTATCGGTGTGAGCCACCGCGCCCGGTCTTTAATCCTTATTTTAATAAAGTTTTCAAGCAAAAAAAAAAAAAAAAGAAAGAAAGAAAACCAGATACTAGATCATCATTTACAATGAAAACTGTAACCGTCCATCAAACAGAACTGCCCAAGGTCAGGCAAGGGCATTCTGTGTGAAGAGGAAGATGCATAGGCAGAAGATCACTTACTTCATCATGACCTGGGTATCAGAAGAAGGGGTCTCAGAGTTTATTCATTATTCAATAAGTATGTACCACCTGTCTGGTAGTGAGTTGGCATAAAGCATAAGCTCAGTAAGAATACAAGAATGAGTGAGTGAATGAATAAATGAATGGATTGGGGATTAATGTGTGCCACACACCACTTAGACAGTAGAATATTTCAGCCAGGTAGAAAGGTTGGCTCATGTTTACCTGGCAAAGCATCTACTTCCTGGGGTGGATTTTGGCATCATTATCTCCAACATCTCTATTTCCTTTTCATGTTAAGGGCTGGTCATTTTCTATTCTTTGGATTTCTTTTCATATGTCAGTAAATCAAATCCTATCTTTAGAGACCATCTATCTTGTTAAACTAACTTCACTTGGGTCTACCCTGACCCTGTTGTGCAACCCCCAACCCATATACATAATCAGTTTTGTCTGTAGTTATAATCTGAGCATAATTTGAAAAACAGAAGCCTAAAAAGTTCTCTCCATATACTTTCAGCTAGGAACAAACTTTTATGTGAAAATAATAAAAATGTGGAAGTGAAGGTTTATGTGGAAATATTTACAGAGCCTCAAACACTGCATAACAGTTAAAACTTTGCTGTAGTGACTTCATTCTATTTGCTGTCAATCTGCTTTTCATCTACATTTCTTCCACATACTTCTAGTATATTTTTAATAAGGATTTTTCAAAAAGACAAATATGGTTTATATTTTCCCAGCTCAAAATTCCCTTCAGGCCTCTGAAGCAATAAATAATAGTGCTTTGAATGCTGCACTTACTTTTCCTGGGCAAGCCATTCTTGTGGTGGAGGGTTCACAGAGCGTCAGTGTAACTTCTGCACGCTCTGTAAAGAAGCTTTTGTCTCTTGCATACTGTCCTCCAGATGGAGATGAGCACTTGAAATTATTTCTCAGTAGAATTGAAAGAACTTTTTTTTTAATCAAAAGCTCAGCCTTCGGTAAACAACTTTTGTTTTTATTCTTCCAAGCACCAGTGAGGCTTGCACTTCAAGTGCAAATTCCTGTTAGCTAACACTGTGCTTCCTGGCAAAGTTGTTCCTGCATTGTCAGCGGGTTGTAGGTTATGTTTTGGATTCACTTGTTACATCCTATTTGAGACTCATTTTAAAGTATTACCTAGTGAAGTGGAGTATTCTCTGGTTTCCAAATTTAAATAGGGAAGCTTTGAGAAAATGTGATTTATATACAAGTAAACAGTGACCCCCCTCATGAAAGTCACTGTCATAAGTATTCCAGCTAACCAAGGCCAAGTTTATACAGAAGCTGCCTGATTTTAGCAACCATCTGTGGTTTTCCAAGAGAGAATGACAACTGTAATTAACAGCTTATCCAGAAACTTCCTTTTAAACAATAGTTTCTCTTCACTAGATTAATTTCAAAAGATAGTGGCCAATTAGCCAAAAGGTCACTTTCATAGACATTTCTCATCCCTGTGCTATAAGTAAACTTGCTCATTAGCAATGAAAACATTTAAAGAAAGAGTTAAATTTAAAAGATGGAGTCAAAAATCGAGCATGTTAGGTAACATCCACCTATGTTGTTATAGATGCTATAAGGAAAATGTGGCCCTCTAATAATAGAACCTAAGTTAATACTGAATAATTTGAAAATAAATGATGTCCTTAAGTAGGCACCCAGATATAGGGTGTCTTAAAACAAATGCTTTTTAAACCTTCAAGAGGAGTTTAGAGGTGTTCCTCGTTTGAAGTAGAAAATTTATAGAATCATTTAGAGCTGTTAGAAACTTTAAGAAGCTCACAGTCCAGTTTCCTTGTTTTGTAATTAAAACAGCTGACACTTAAAGCAGAACTATATTTAAGAGACGTTCATCCACCTAAGTTCGAGTGAATCATATATGCAAAAGTATTTGCAAACTGCATGGACTAACGTTCATATTTTAATAGAGCATGTTCAAAGTTCAACCTAGGAGAAACCTTATATGTTCAGACCGACCTGTTCCCTATGGGTCTTTTATTCAGCAGAAGGAAAAAATGTGAGGTTACATCTTTCTACCAGGTTCAGCCCTTTAAAAAAAAAAAAAGCTGAAACGAATACCCATGTACTTTCCAAAGTACTGGCTTCCCCGGGCCTCCAGCACCATGAGCCCCTGCAAAGCAAAGCTACTCCTTTGTAGCCTGGTTCATTCAAAATTGAACAAAGGTTTCTGTGTGCCTGCCACTTGCCAGGATCAGCACAGGATCAGGAATATAGTGTGAATATATGAGGAATATAGTATACCTCAGAATTACACAGTGTGAAGGTATGAATAAATGACACTCAACTCTTACTGATTTGTGATTTTAATGCACCTACAGATTTGGGGGCTCCTTTTTGATTTTTAATTTTTTAGATTTTTTTCAAGAGACGTGGTCTCACTTTGTCACCCAGGCAGTAATGTAGTGTCACTGCAGCCTCCAACTCCTGGGCTCGTGGGATCCTCCTGCCTCAGCTTCCTATAGCTAGTACTACAGGCATAAGCAACCATGCCTGACTAATTTTTATTTTATTGTTTGTAGAGACAGGGTCTTGCTATGTTGCTCAGGCTGGCTTCAAACTCTTAGCCTCAAGCAGTCACCTCGGTCTCCCAGATTGCTAGGATTATGGGCATGAGGCGTTCCGCCTGGCCTGGGAACTTCTTTAAGCTGTTTCTCTCCTCCACTCCTACCCCATTTTGCAGATGAAAAAATAAGACCCAATGCAGACCTAAAACCACTTTTCCAGAATCTGGGCACCAGGTTTCTTTTTCACTCATGGGCATAGTTTAGGACAAGTTTTTCGAGGCAGCAAACAGTTTAGAAAGTTTCTGACTATAACCAATAACTTTTGTTTCTTGCCTTCTCACTCAAAAGGAAGCTACTGGAAATTTCCTGACGCAACACCTTTCACTGTCATGGAAAATTCAAGACTGCCTGCACTGAGCTATGTCTAGGGAGCCAATTTTATCTCTATTTCATTCATTTATTAGATTTATTCTCTTTTTTCTTAAATAAAAGAGGGTTCCACTTGTGTACTGAGAAGAGTTTAATTAAGGAATATGGAGACTAATGAAAGCTTTTATTTCTCTGGCAGTAGCCCCTAAAGCAAATGAATATAGGCTTTTCCCTTCAGTTTCCTTCTCCCTGACAGAAGGCAGCCATATCCTCTGGGTCATCAAACCCCTCCATTCTGAAGGCTGCCATTCGCTTTTTTGTCTCCTTGATTGCCTTCTCTTTTTTCCCCTCTTTACAGCACACACGAGTACCCAAGCTCAGTTTCTGAGCGTTCTCTTTGGAGACCAACACTGATGAATGCTCTGTACCTCCGCCAGCAGGATACCTCTGTGCTGTGGACATCTGTCATGTTCCTTCCTTCCGAGGCCACAGCACATTCTCCTGCACCTCTTTTCAGCTCCCCATGCACACTGCCATTCAGCCTGTCTCAGGGATCAGGGACTGAAGGTCCCTCTGGAAGCAGTGTCTCTATCTCTGCATTGTAGAGCATATTGTTGCCACGTACCTACTCCCATCTTATTTTCTACGTTAGAGATCCTCTTTGCATTCCTAAACTGTATCTCATCACTCAAATCTGATGTGTCTGCCTTTCTCAACCTGTTTTCCATATTAAGAATAACAGAAACCTTTGCATTCCCTTTCACAGTGGTACCACTGCAACCTGAAAAAGTTTGCATAACTGCTAGAGAGGTCCCATTCTGGAAGAGGACTGAAAATAGTCAAAAAGAGCAAAATTCAAATAATGGTTTCTTTAGGTAGATGGAGTTTCCAGAAATGCTTTGGAACATTTCAATTCCAAAAGCATGTCATGCGAGGCTATAAACCACCCCATTATTGGTTTTACCCATACATATTTCTTTGCTTTATGCAACGTAGTCACAATCAGATCTCTTCAACTTGGCCCTAAAATTTCTTCCATATACAACCATGTTTTATGTCAGTAATTAGGCCAGGACTCTCCACTCCCCAGTAAAGGACAGTAGGCAGAATGGTTAATGAAAGCATGGACTCTAGAGTTGCACAGCCTAGGATCAGCTACTAGCTCTCCAAGCAACCTTTCAATAAATATTAGCTACAGTTATTATCATTATCATTTCGTATGTTCCAAAAGACACATCGCTCAATAGCAGAGAGGCAGTTCAGGTTTTAACTGTTGTATAGTGTATACTTCTATAGTTTTCACAAAAGCTGATACATCCTACGCCTGTTAATGCTTCCTTCCAGAAGGATGTATCAAATGGAGCCACTTAAGTGTGCACCAACATCCTGTACTCCCTCCGGAGTACAAAGTGTGCCATCGTGGTTCACTGTGAAACTGAAGTCAGACAAAGGTTGGAAAGACAACAGCTGGATCATAAGCTGGAAAAGCATATTTCCCTTCTGTTTTTGAAGTCTTGCAGAAATTGAGCAGCTCTGATAGCAGCGTCAGCTCCTCATCTTGGTGTTCTGAAGGCTTCCCTGGTGCACACTTAAAGTCTGATGACATGTGAGTGAAAACAGCTTAATTCCAAAACTCAAGACAAGTTTCTTCCTAACAGGCTTCATTCAAAGCAGTTCCTGAGATAAGAATTATACAGAAATGTTTTAGAGAACAGCTTTGGAAGACTCAGAAGCCTCTGGAGATCAAAATAGGATTGAGACATGATCTTCAGGGAAGGAGAATACTAATGGCAGAGAAGCAGAAGGCAGCGGGGAATAAGAGGGAGACCAAGGGAAAGGTGTGTGCTCTTGGCCTACTCCTGCAGCCTGTGTGTGGTGGATGGGGCTGGCTATGCAGCTTCCATCTTCTGTTTGGCTAGAGGTTGACCAGCTGCCTAAAAATGTGAGTCATGCTCTATATCAAGGAGGTGGCAGATAGAGTGGGCTGAACTGAAGGGAATTTCTCCAAGTCACTTGTGAAAGCAACTTCATAGAGAAAGGCATGTGCAGCTGAGTACTGATGTCAGTTTAGGAAAAAGACCACAGAGTTCTGTGGGAATTATTGTTCTTTTTAGGGTGATACTACCATATGGTAGTTATATGATTTACAAAAAAAAGGATTAATCCAGTGAAATATTTACATGCCAGCAACAAAGCATAAACATTACACTAGTGAGCAGTCATGACTAGTGAGCAGTCATCCTCTTGGCTTCAGGTACTTGCAGGTGGCTCCCCACCCTGACCCATACCCAAAATCTCACTCACTGCTCACACAGGGAAAGCAAAATGGACATTAAGAATTTTCACCAAGAATTTATTAATGAGTTTCCAAAACAAATTTTCTAGCAGCACGATCAGCCCAGTCTTATTCTGCTACTATTTTACAAATAGGGTATATTCTTTAAGTTTTCTTAAGTTTTAGGATAATTTGTGTCACTTTGAAGTTTGTGTGCCAGTGTTTTGATAGATAAGAGTTTGTTGTTGTTGCTGTTTTACAAAACCCATGATTGTGATTTAAACCATCATATGGTATATATGGTATGAAAGCAACCATGGGTGTTTTTTAAATGACTTATTTTTAAATTTTTATTTAAAATTATGTTAGCACATATATCTAAATGGTTAGAAATATTTATGTTCTATTTGATGATTTCTGTTGTTTCTTTTAAACGGTAATTTTCTTGGGATACTCTTAGCAGCTCAGGAAAATGAGCAAATCACGTCCTTTGCACCCACCCATCTCATGTATGCATGTACATCAGAAATTATCTCTTTTAAGGTTTTAAGGATGATCTTGTGGGTTTTTATTTTAAAATGCTTCATTCAAGTTAACTTTAAAATGTTTTTAAGAAAAAAGAAAACATCTTTAAATATGACAAAATGAGGTCTCAAAGCCACTGATTTCATTCATTTTTATATTTAAAGATCTTGGAATTCTGGATAGAGGAAAGGAAGAAAATGCTCAGAACACTTGAGTCATTTTGTTTTCAATTTACTTTTCTCAAAAAAAAATACTTTTTAATCTATTTTTGCTATAACTTGAGACATAATAGTACTGTGGAAATGCATGAACTTTATCCTAGTAAAAATAAATTCAGGAAAAGCAAAATAAAAACCATGAAGGTGTGCAAAAGCTTAGAAGAAAGGAATTATAATAATAACAAATCAAGGTATGATAAACTCAGGTTAGAACTCAGTTCTAGGCAACAATAATTTGGAAAATGCGAAGGTAAAGATGATTTTAAAATATAGTAAGTTCCTTGTGTTTCTTAGGAAGAAAATAATTATTGATCGAATTTATCTTTATTAAGACATATTAAATTTATCTAATATGTAATTATCCTTTTTGCAATCATTTTAATCATTTTGTAATCATTTTAATCGAATAAATGCTTAAAAGAAAAGATTATTAACCAGAAAAGAGATGATGGCATGTTATAGACAGAGGTTTCCTAGGCTATTTTAGTGTTTACAACCTGTCTGTTAATGTTTGGTTTATGCCTATTTTCTCTTAATTAAATTGGACATAACCTTTTGGTGTCCAATCAGGATTTCATATGTTCTAGAAATATACCCAGAAGCAAACATTCCATGAAACTAATTATGTAGAGAAAGCTACAAATAGTCACACAGTTTATATTGTCACATCTTCTTATTTCAATCTGAAAGGAGAATTTTGGGGAATGGGATGAGTGAAATGTAGGTATCAATATGTGGGTTATGTGTTGAGGAATAGCCTAATCGTGGCTACAGAAGAAAGCGTATGCCTGATTTTACGTATAAGAAGAGCACACACCTGCAAGTCAATTTAGAAGAAATTGGGCAAATGGCAAGTACCTGCCAACCGGAGAGGGCCAGGTAAAGGGAAAAGACTTGTCACAGGAAAACCTACTCCAGTTGAGAAGAAGAGATGTGTCATTGTGTGGCGCCACTGGAATTTATTAACTGAAATACGATTTAACATTCATTATTTAAATCATCACTTTCAACACTACTTATACAAAGGTATATTTTATTATAGCATTTCTCTTCTTTTACTGTCACCAAATTAAAATTCCAGTGGACCAGTGAACATTTCTAACCGTGTAATTCTAGACATAAAGAGTGTTTCACATGAGAGTTATCCTTAGAAAATGCTGTTTTAACAAGCCAGTTATATTTTTGATTTTAGGTTAAATAAAGTATGCCCCAGTTTTCCCCATCATAGAACAATTCTTAGTTTACTTATAATTCATTAGCTGATTTCTATTGTTTCTTTTATTTTTTATTTTATTTTTTTTTTTTTTTTTTTGAGACGGAGTTTCGCTCTTGTTACCCAGGCTGGAGTGCAATGGCGCGATCTCGGCTCACCACAACCTCCGCCCCCTGGGTTCAGGCAATTCTCCTGCCTCAGCCTCCTGAGTAGCTGGGATTACAGGCATGCGCCACCATGCCCAGCTAATTTTTTGTAATTTTTAGTAGAGATGGGGTTTCACCATGTTGACCAGGATGGTCTCGATCTGTTGACCTCGTGATCCACCTGCCTCGGCCTCCCAAAGTGCTGGGATTACAGGCTTGAGCCACCGTGCCCGGCCTATTGTTGTTTCTTTTAAATGGTAGTTTTCCTGGGATACTCTTAGCAGTTCAGGAAAATGGGCAGATCACATCCCTTGCCCCCACCCATCTCAGCTTTGCTTTCCCTTTTCTGCAGCTGAAACAAAAAATTATTGATAAAATTTCCATGATTTTAACATAAGTAGCCTCAGGGGAGAACAAATGCAGCTATCAAATAACTGATATTAAGGATTATTAATGCTGAAGCCAAGTATTTTCTGTGTCACCGTTACCACTTCTGTGACACACGAGGCGGATTCAGTCTGTAAAGCATGGTGGCATATTTTACCATTTACATCTCACTACTGTAAAAATGAAAAGCTACTCAATGTAAAATTATAGTCTTAAGTGTTATGGAAACATCATATTGAAAAATCACATAAAGCTTTATAATAAAAACTTAGAAAACCACTGAAGGGACACCTAGTTCTCTAAGCGTTGAGTAACTGACTTCATAACCCCTATTAATAGATTTTTGCCAACGACAACAGGAGCAATCATGGATCAAAAATTTAGGACCACTTTTATTCATGTAGCAAGAGCTTTAAAATAAATGTCTGACTCTCAGGCTCATCATCTTCCACCTTAAAGTCCTACCTTCAGCCATCTTCATTGCTGATGGAGGGAACTGGCTGCCAGTGCCTGAGGGGGCAGCCCAGACTTCCTGCAGCTGCTTTGCCTTAAGGTCTCTCCCCTTCCCTTTGCACTTCTACCATTTGGTGTGTACCCCTACCACACACTCCCTCCTTCAGGTCCCAGGACCACACTAGAAACAAACATTCCAGTGATGTGCTCGAACAGGGGCCCCAGTCTCAGGCAGTTCAGTTCATTCTGCAGTCAGAACAGTGTTGCTCAGCTGACCTGGACTGGAATCCCAGCTTTGCCACATACTGATGGTGCAGCTCTGTTGCATGTATACTTTTGATGCCGCAAAGAAAAAATCAGTACTGGGACAAAGGATCTCTCAGCAAAGCAATTCTTTTTTACTTCCTGCAGAAGGGGTACCCTCGTTAGCAATCTTGCCATGAGAGTATAATGAACAAAGGAAAGTGGAAAGCTGACATATTTCTCTCATGCATTTGGGGTCATCCTTACTGCTGTCTGATCTTGATTGGCTGGAGCCTGACCTCACAATCTAAACTAAAACCTGATTGACTAACAACTTACAACTTTTCTAAAGAGGTAAAAGCAATGGAGGACAAAAAGGGAGTCCGAATAAGGAAGGGGCATAGGCTGCGAGCTGGGACATGCCTGTGAGTACATCCAGCACAGATAATCTTACGTACAAGGGCATAGAATGTACTACGTGCCTCTAAGCATGTCTAACAGCCACATAGAATAGGTCTTAACAAAGAGCTATTAGCAAAAAGCAAGAAGGCTTTGAAAAAAGGTGGGCGGGAGAGAGATCCAAGATGGCTGATCACTAACAGCTCAGGATTGTAGCTCCCAGTGAAAGCTCAGAGAACAAGAGGATGCCACACTTTCAGATGAATTTTCATCGCTCATGGACCAGCAGATTTCTAGTGGAGGAGCCCCATGGGTCACCAGTGCGACTCTTGTGGCCAGCGCAGCGGTTTTGCCGACGCCTTGGCGCAGCAGCTCTTCATGCAGAGTAAACGGGACTGGTTCCCTTACTGACTGGTGTTTGGAGCTCTGGGAAGTCAGAGCCGCTTGTTGCGGACTCAAGAGGGAAGCCAGACCAGAGATTCCTGGGCAGAAGAGCACCATCAGTCTTATCACTGCTATTTTGGCTGGCACAGTGGGTTGCTTGAATCCCAGCACTGGGAATCAATAAATTGGACATCGACTCAGAAACCTAATTAGAAAGGCAGTAATTGTAAAGACAACAGATGGATAAATTTATAATAAAGGGAAAAAAACAGCCTAAGAAGGCCGAGCATACCCAAAATCAGAACACCTCTTCCTCTACAGGGGATTGCAGTTCCTCATCAGCAACGGAACAAGCCCTGATGGAAAAGGACTGTGTTCCATTATCTGAAGTAGGCTTCAGAAGGTGGATGATAAGAAACTTCTGGGAATTAAAAACTTGTTCTAACCCAATGTAAAGAAAATAAGAACTTTGAAAAAAGGTTTGACGAAATGCTGAAAAGAATAGACAATATAGAGAGGAATATAAATGAACTAACAGAGTTAAAAAAATACAACACGAGAACTTAGTGAAATATGCACAAGTTTAAATAGCAGAATGGATCAAGCAGAAGAAAGGATATCAGAGGTCAAAGACCAACTTAATGAAATAAAATGACAAGACAAGAATAGAGAAAAAAGGATGAAAAGGAATGAGCAAAGTCTCCAAGAAATATGGGACTATGTGAAAAGACCCAATCTACGTTTGATTGATGTACCTGAATGTGATGGAGAGAATGAATCCAAGCTGGAAAATACTTTTCAGGATATTATCCAGGAAAATTTTCCCAATCTAGCAAAGCAGGACACTATTCAACCCCAGATAATACAGAGAACACCACAAAGATATTCCTCAAGAAGAGCAACCCCAAGGCACATAATTGTTAGATTCACCAGGATCGAAACGAAGGAGAAAATACTAAGGGCAGCCAGAGAGAAAGGCCAGGTTACCCATAAAGGGAAGCCTATTAGACTTACAGCAGATCTCTCAGCGGAAACCCTACAAGCTAGAAGAGAGTGGGGGCCAATATTCAACATACTTAAAGAACAGAACTTTCAGCCTAGAATCTCATATCCTGCCAAACTAAGCTTCACAATTGAAGGAAAAATAAAATCTTTTATGAACAAGCAAGTACTCAGAGATTTTATTACCACCAGGCCTGCTTTACAAGAACTTCTGAAAGAAGCATTATACATAGAAAGGAACAACCAGTATGAGCCTTTCTAAAAATATACCAAAAAGTAAAGAGCATCAACATAAAGAAGAATTTACACCAACGAATGGATAAAATAGCCAGTTAACACCAAATGGCAGTAACCCTAAATTTAAATCAACTAAATCCCCCAGTCAAAAGATACAGCCAAAACCTAACAGTATAGCCAGAAATACACAAAGACTAAAAACAAAGGTTGGAGAAAAATTTACCAACCAAATGGAGAGCAAAAATAAATAAATAAACAAAAAGCAGGAGTTGCAATTCTCACATTTGATAAAATAGATTTCAAAGCAACAAAGATACAGTGGTAAAAGGATCAATGCAACAATAAGAGATCTTAATACCCAGATACATAAGACCGATAACGAGATTTAGACTCAATGAGACAGAAAATTAATAAGGATATCCAGGACTTCAACTCAGATCTGGAACAAGTAAACTCAATAAATATTTATAGAGTTCTCCATTTTAAATACACAAAATATTGATCGGCCATTATTAATGCCCATTTTTAGAATGAAGCAACATTCCTGTTCTCTCTCCCTCTTTTTCTTCCTCTTTCTTCCTCTCCTTCTCTCCTTTTTTTACTTTTCAACATCCTAGTTCCTCACCTCTACTCAATACATTCCTCTGAACACCTGATTCCTTGTGATTCTCCTGTCCCACTGAAACCTCCAATCCATTAAAAAAAAAAAAGTTCTTAGAATCATTTTGAGGTTTATATGGTAGCTGACAGGTGACTAGGACTTTTTTTGAACTGCTCTTTAAAACAGGCAAAAACCTTGTGTTAAGTAAGGATCTGATCCAAAATTATTATCATCTCGTAGATAGATACAGTCTAAATTCTTTGAGTATCTTTGCTTTGTTCTCTAACTTCGGCAGGGAAATGATAAGTTTTGTTGTCCATAACTTAAAAATTAGTATTTCCTAGTTTCACTGCTATTTGATTTGTGTTTTATTGTTTGTGACATGAAAAAATATGATATAGTTGGTGCTGACTGCTGTCATGAATTAAGCTGCACTTTGAACCACATATTTAGATTTTATTTGCAGTGCACTGGACAGGCAGCAACAGCTTTTCACCAGTTCTAAGTGGAGCAAGTGAAGTGACCTATAGCAGCATTCTTCATTTTCCAATTGTCAAGTGATTGACAAAACAGAACCCTGGACCTGAAGAATCGTGGTTTCCTAATAAAAAAAAAAAATAGACTTAATAGTTTAGACATGTAAGGTTAGTGAATGTACACAAGATAAGTAGTTATTAACTGCATTTTACAGACAAAGAAACTAATATTAAAAAGGTTATCAGCAAGTTGCCCAACGTCACTCAGTTAACTAATAGTAGCACTGAGGAGCTACATGTCATTTTTTTCTAAAAAAAAAAAAAAGAAAGAAAAAAGGTGGGTGGATCATGAGGTCAAGAGATTGAGACCATCCTGGCCAACATGGTGAAACCCTGTCTCTACTAAAATACAAAAACTAGCTGGGCGCGGCGGTGCATGCCTGTAGTCCCAGCTACTCTGGAGTCTGAGGCAGGAAAAATCATTGAACCCAGAGGGGCGGAGGTTGCAGTGAGCCGAGATTGCACCACTGCACTCTAGCCCGGCGCCTGGCGACAGAGCGAGATTCTGTCTCAAAGAAAAAAATACCTATTATTTCTAATACGATTTTTCTTAAACAAGAAAGGAAACTTTGAAGAGGAACTTTTCTACTTCCCAAGCTCTAACAAAGGCACTTCGTCTGCTAAGCCTGTTTCTTGTGGTGGAGTAGGGCTCCTGCCTCACACCACTGTGGTGGGGAATAATGAGATCCTGCATGTAAAGAGCAGCATACAGTACCTGCCTGCGGGGACTGTCTAGTTGTACCTATTTATTTGTTCACAACACCCTTGTCATGGGCTCCCTTCATTCCAGCCAAGAAGCTTTGGCTTCTTTTATTGCTGACAGAGCCTTAGGGATGGCAAGAGTCCCTCATGATTTTAACACTGTCTTCCCAGTACAGTCCAGTCTTCCCTGGTCGGAATCAAGAGGTCAGCCTATCCACCAATCCCTGGTTCCTGAGCCCACCTGAGCCTCACTGCCACACTGGGGAGCCTTGGAGCCCACACTGGCCATGCCAGTCACAGAAGGCCAACTTAGTGCCTGCTCCCTGCCCTGCAAGAGCTCTGACCTTCCTGCCTCAGGCTCTCCCTATGCTGAGCCGTCACCTGCAGCCACATCGCTGCTGTCCTTTGGATTCCCGACCCATCACCACATGGACATTTCTGCTGGAGATCTCCACTAGCCATTTGGATGCACAGGGATCTGTTCTTGCCACGATAATTGTAAAATTATAAAATATTTAAATTTTTCCTCTCCTTAATAATACGGCCATGATCTGTTTGTTCACTGTTCTTTACTGTTCACATTCAACATATTCTGTTTCTTAGGAGTTGTTTTGTTCAATGGAAAGAGTAGATCCATCTGCTCTGGACACTGGCATCTGTCCAGAATATGCAAGAGAGCTCAGTGGGAGCCTTTGGACTTGGTTATGGCTGGGCTCAATTTACCATTTCTCTCAGCCCACTGCTCCCGGCTGTCCTATTCCCACTTCCTTCATCCTTGCCTGTTGACACCGGGTCACACCTATGGCTGAGCCCACACCTGATGAAACCTCCTTGCAGTACAGGTGCCCCCTGCTCCCCAGAGTCTGTTAAGACAACCAGACACTTCTTCCTCTGCTTTCTTCCTCTGACTTGCTCAAGCTTTGATTCTAAAACTGGAAATTTCCTTAGTCGTGTTTTTTAGTATCTGTCATCATCGTCTTCCATTCCTGAAATCTGAACTTGCAAATCTTATCAAAATTTTACATTTCCTACAAGATGGCTTCATGGGAGTCCCATTCCCCTCCCAGGTGGCAACAAGTGGCTCCTGCCATCCCCACTCTCCCTCCCTTCTCCCCGCTTCAGAGTCACACCCCATCCTTTGAGACCCATGGCAGGTGCCTGACTTCAGCAGCGCTAGTCCTGCCACTGCCTCGCCAATCAGACCTAAGCTCTTCCTGACTTTGAGTGCACAGGCACCATCCATCACTTACTGACCCTGGCCTTCAGACTTTTCTTCTTGTGTATCCCCAAAAGAAGTCTGAAGAAATTATGCACCCGCTCTAAACATTTTAGCTTGATACCTAAAATTATAATCACGTTTATGTAACTGTATTTATTAGTAAGAGACGATATGATGTAATTTGAATAAATATTTTATGATATGTGACATTTTTAAACTGCCTTACAGATTCAAGCATATCAGACCTGAAAGAAAACTCATGAAACTTTCACTTACGGGGTTTCATTCAAGAAAATTTGGCATTCCTCAAAAGCATTCTGGTTCTATTTAAAAGAATAAATATGGCCAGACGTGGCAGCTGATGCCTGTAACCCCAGCACTTTGGGAGACTGAGATGGGTGAATCATTTGAGGTTAGGAGTTGGAGACCAGCCCGGCCAACATGGTGAAACCTTGTCTCTACTAAAAATACAAAAGTTAGCCGGGCATGGTGGTGCATGCCTGTAGTCCCAGCTACTCATGAGGCCGAGGCAGGAGACTCACTTGAACCTGGAAGCCAGAGGTTGCAATGAGCCATGATTGTGCCACTGCACTCCAGCCTGCGTGACAGAGGAGACTCTGTCTCATAAAAAGAAATTTTAAAAAGTAATAAATATTGCCAACCTCAACTGCTTCAGTGGTTCTAAATTCAGTACATCTTAACACAAGCCAAAATACTTAGTTTTACTCCTAACAGAATTGTTTCAGACAGGGAAGTGAGTTTCTGGACCCAGTATTCCAGCCCAAACCTGTAGGTTTTTACATCTGGGCAGTGCCCCATGGTCATATTTGACATGGATTCTCTCCTGTTTTCTTTGACATAGGTGGTTTTTTCAAGTATTTGAAAGACTGTTGTGAGGCTGGGCACTGTGGCTCATGCCTGTAATCGCAGCACTTTGAGAAGACAAGAAAGGCAGATTGCTTGAATCTAGGAGTTCAAAACCAGCCTGGGCAACATAGTAAGACCCCCATCTCTACCAAAAATACAAAAATTAGCTGGGCGTAGTGCCTGTGGTCCAAGCTACTCAGGAGGCTGAGGTGGGAGGATCACTTCAACCTAGGAGGTCAGGGCTACAGTGAGCCGTGATCATATCATTACACTCCAGCCTGGGCAACAGACCTAGACTCTGTCTCAAAAAATAAAATAAAAAAAAGAACCAACAAAAGAAAAACTATTGCATGTGGAAGCTGGAAGCTCCTGCCTAGGGAATAAGTTTTGGCAGAGTCCTTATAGATACTAAGTATCTGGAAATTAATACTTTAAGAACTACTCATATACGCCTTGGATCATCTTTTCCTATCTCCAAGGGTGCGCATGCATAGCTCAATTTGAAGAGTTTTTTACATTTTTTTGAGACAGATTCCCACTGTGTTGCACAGGCTGGTCTCAAACTCCTGGGCTCAAGCAGTCCTCCCATCTCAGCCTCTGAGTAGCTGGGATTACATCAGTTTGAGTTTTAAATGTCTCAGGATGATTGCCTTACTGCATGTGAGTGTAGGCTGTTCTTATCTTATCTCTGCCTTAGAAAATTTCAAGCTTCTGGGTGGTGGAGACCATGCATATATTACTCACCTTTACATCCCTACCATTCCTCACAGAATGCCTGGCATTTAACACTAGGCTGAGTGCTTAACTGCTGCGTGTAGGGGTGGCCACTCACACCTACTGGGGCCAGGACAGTGGTATCAGTGAGCAAAGCTAGCTAGGCATGAGGCCACATTTCAATAAAAAACAGTACCCATTAACAAGCGATGAAAAGCATAAATGAAAGACATTCAAAGATGGGCTTTATTGCATAAGATGAGTTGTCTAGTTCACGGAAAGTGAGAGATATTAAAAATTATTATTTCAACACTGTGTAATATTCAAGTGATGGGTGCCCTAAAAGCCCACACTTCACCATGGTGTTTAGAATTAGTTGTGGTGCCAGTGTTTTCCATGAACAACTAACTTTAAACATCATGAAGAAACAGGGAGCCTCGACGTGGGTCTTGGAAAAGTGGCCGGAGGAAGTGACTTTCGGACTGCTAAGCTGAAGTCAGCAAGGAGATAAGCAGGCTTTAACTGACACATCAGCAGAGGGAGTTCTTGTGAGAGGACACTGGGGAGGAGTGTGAGGGAGGTATCTGGTCAGGGAGGGGTAGGCGCCCTGACACAGTCCAGGCACAGACTGGGTTTACAGTCTTCACAGATGAGCCCTGGCGTGGGGGTAAGGAATGGACTTGGGGGAGGCCCCATGTGGGTTTAGGGAGTTGTATTCATCCACTTGGTAAATAGGTGAGTTGTCATGGTGGTTGGGGCTTGGAGAGGGGACAGAAATGGAGGGGAGAAAAACAGGTTGTGCTGTGCTCTTGAAGTAAACCTGTGGGGTGAGCGGAGATGCTTGGGGGCTGGCTGTGCTCATGAAGTTGAATTTGATTCTGCATCAGTGGGAGGCCTTTGGAGGTGTTAAAGGAGGGAAGAGACCTGAGATCAAAACAGCTTTAAAGAGGTGGTTTCGGTGTGGTTAACAAGGATTCTCTCCTGTTTTCTTCTTGCTGGGATTGTGAGGACTATGTGGTACACACCTGCCTGTTAGAGCCCTTCTGAGTTGCTTTTGACGTTCAAATGAGGCAGCATGATGTAATGGAGTCAGACTCCTGGTTCAAAACTCAGCTCCATAGCTCACTAGCTGTGTGACCTTGGGCAGCTTGCTTGACTTCCCTGTGCCTCAGTCTCCATTAGTAAAATGGGGGAGAGCGATAGGAACTGTTTCATAGGATAGTGTTTTCTAAATTTAATGCAATAGTACATGTAAACTACTTCAGGCAGGACCTGGGAAATAGTAAGTGTTTAAGGGACATTAGGTATTATTCTATTTATGATGGAATGCCAATTTGTATTTATATTATCTTTCTTTACTTCAAAACTCAAATATGCCACTGTGAGCTTAAGAGACCTCACTCCTCAGCAGCTCTAGTTAACATGGAAAATATAGTGTATGGAAATTTAAATGTGAAAAGAAGGGGTACAAGTTATCAAGGTTTGAAATCATTTTTATAGATTTAGGGGTATAAATGCAGTTGTGTTACATGGATATATTGCTTAGTGGTGAAGTGTGGGCTTTTACTTGAAGGGCACCCATCACTTGAATATTACACATTGTTGAAATAATAATTTTTAATATCTCTCACTTTCCATGAACTAGAGAACTCATCTTATGCAATAAAGTTCATCTTTTGAATGTCTTTCATCTATGCTTTTCATCGCTTGCTAATGGTTAATGTTTTTTATTGGAAAAAAAATTTCTGCCTTTATTTTTGTTCCTCCGGGGCTTGGTGGAAACAAGAATGGCCCCCTGCACCTTTCCTTCTCAGCAGAGGTCTCTGTGTGCCTGCCAGCTGGAGGAGATGGAATGGATTACTGGCCAGATATTATTGAAATTTCTATATGTTACCTCTCGAGTGCTGCAGTCCCATGGGGGACAACTGCTGGGAATAAATGTCTTGCCTATTGTGTAAACATCTGTAAATGCACCACCACAGCAATTACAGTGGCTCCCACACAGCCAGAAACTGCGGAAATCAAATGCCCGAGCTTGCAGTCGCACCTTGAGAGAAGGAGGCTTTTCGGAGCTCCTTGCCTGCTGTTTGGGGTTCCTCATCTTGGAATGTATTTGTTTGTCCATTCTTTGAGCAATCCACAGTGATCCTGGGAGTCCGAGGTCAAAGGCAAAGGGATACTGACCACCCATGCTGTTCCCCTGTCTTTCAGTCCCTCAAGAGCATGGGCGCTAAGAGGAGCCTCCTTGTGTACCAGGCTCACATCCTTGGATTTGTGATGTTGGCTCAGATGGTCGTGGTCACTCAGACCCCGCCAGGAGCTGCCAAATCTAAATGGAGTGGCTGTTGGTGACAGAAAGGTCTGCCCTTCCCCTGGCCTGGAGGGCACTTTTTGATTTTGCCAGGAGGCAGGAAGCTGAGTAATATTTTATTGAAATCTCAGGAAATAATTTGAAATATGTGGAAAAGAAAAACAGGATTGATACATTCTTCATTAAAAACCTTATTTGGATGTCTTCCTTCTTCCATTTTCTACACATATGCACACACACACACACACACACACACACACAGAATTTGAATGAACATTTGGAAAAATATCTTGAATCATCAGCTCCGAATCACCAATGTCCACTCCTGAGCAATTTTACTGTTGAGCCACCACAGTGGCCAGGTCAGGGAGGGAGCCACATGTGTGGCAGAAGGAATGGCCGCCAAGTGTTGTCTGCACAGCACCCAGCACCTGCAGGAGAGCAGAGACAGGAGAGAGCAAGGCCAGCTGCACTACAGGGAGATGTCTCTGCCTGCACTTTTTTTTTTTCTTTCTGGGATCTCTTCAGAATAATCTTTCTGTTCAGTTTCATTTTTAGATTTTAATACCAAATTCTTTTCATTCTTCTGGATCCATATATCTAATTGTAGCATTGAAAAGAACTTCACTTAGTTTATTTTTGTATCCTAATCTTTTTTTAGTGTAGGTCAATGGATGAGAAAATCACAAAAAGTAAGTGTATGTTATCAGCCATGTGAGCTACTAGTGCTTATAAACACCCTTTATTTTAAAGACAATGTGAATTTAGTATGTAAACATTTAAAAACCCAGGCCATCTTAACTGATGCCCAGCCCCAGAGGTGAGGTGGCATGTACATGTTCACAGGTGACATATTATGAATGGAGTTCCTTCTAAATCAGAGCAAACAGGATTCCATGGTTCACAGAGCTAGTAGACAAGGTTAGACTAGTCAGGAGATTCAGAGCAAACAAATCTTTGGCATTTCACAATTATAACTCCATAGGAGAGCACCTGATGGTTAGATTGGAAGGTGGAGCTGATATCCTTGAGGCTATAGATAGGAGAGAGCTGAAAACACACCCACCTGGGAAGCTAGGATTGCACTGTAGTTACCTAGGGTGATGGCTTGAGCTAAGCTGGAAGCAGAGCCTTGGACTCTGGAGGAAACTGAGAGGAGTTATCTGTATAGGGCTTGGAAACAGCATTATACAGATCACTCCAAAGCTGTGCGTTGAGGAGAGAGTGATAATCATGCTCCTTCTGAAGAAATCCTTGCAGAATATGTCACCTTTCCATGAATAGAAGAGGAGGAAAAACTGTGTTTTCAAGTTTCTCCAGATAATCTTAGAAATATAAGTTGAGAAAGGGAATCATACAAACATTACATCTTAATATTACTTAGTACCTAGTATGTGTTTAATATAATACTGTCATAATAATATGGTTTACATCCATTCATTGATTCACTGGGCTCCTGCTGCATGCCAGGCAGCATTTGCTAGGGCACTAAGAAAACAGCAGCAAACGAAGAAGGCTGAGTTCCCCTCCAAGGGGGTCTTACACTGAGCAATCCCAGGATGTCGGCTAGCAGGAAGGGGGAGTGAGGAATGTGTTGGAGGCAGACACTCTAACCTAGAGTGTCTGTGAGAAACCCCTGTTGCACCCTGAGAAAGGAGGTGGCTTTTCTCTTCCTGCAGGCACAAGCTACCATGATGCTGGGACCTCTGATTCATCCATTAGAGCCACTGTCATTAGAACTATTTCTGGAAGTTTCTGAGTAGGTGGCACAGGCCTGTGTACCTAGTGAAGGCCCCCCTTTGATTCAGGGGTCACATTGGGCTGTTTGTGCAAAGATGGACTCAGTGCTTTTTTTTTCCCTTGTGAATAAGTAACAAGCCGTTAAGTACACAATGAATGTACCTCTCTGCAAGCCAGAACTGTAGTGATTGATGGAATCCGATGTTTACTTGTCCCCTCTGTAACCTTAGATTAAAGTCACTGAAATATTCAGCCGCTACATCAGGAGAACGGCACGCACATGCCAAGGGACATGGCCGAAATGGCTGGTGGAGCTTTGTGGGAGGTGGCATGCATGGTCCCTTCCCCAAAGGGATTAGATGCAGAGAATCAGGAAACCAAGTCAACTTTTATGGGGAGGGTAACAGTGTAGTCAGAAGCAGAATTTGTGTTGTGGAGGGAAGGGAAGGAGGCCTGGACAGGGAGGAAGGAAAAGAAAAATTACACAAGAACAGATTGCTTATTGGTCAAGAGGGATGAGGAGTGACTGAAGGGCCCCTTGGGTGTGTCACTGTTGTTCAGTGTCCAGGCCACAGCAAAAGGCCAGCCATTAATAAACATCTTTAAATGCACATTGTTTTCCTTCTGTTGTTTTGCTATTTATAAAATGCCTGGGTATACGTTAATTCCAAGAATCCTCAAAATAACCTTGAAAGGTGTTACTGTGATCAGTATATGAAGAAAAAAGACACTGAAACTCATAGAGACCAAATAATTTGCCCCAAATCACACAGCCAATTAAAAGGCAGAAGCAAATCTCAAATTCAAATATTTGAGCTCCAGCTCTGGCAATCTGAAATGTCAAGATACTGTAGTACAATTGGGTTCTGGTCCTGCATGTGCCTGAACATTTGTGTGATTTCACATATAGCGTGTGACTTTCCAAGCCTTTGAAGTTGCATTTCTCTCATTTCCTTGCCTCTCTACATTTCTTATAAAGATTTCTGCTGTTACATTTATATCCTCAAGTATACATGGACATAAAGTCAAGTTTGGGGTTTTTTAAAATCTGGAGTAAAAGAAATTTTAAATTCCAGCTCACTGTACCTGATTCTATCTGTAGCACTGGCCTTTTATAATATATATTTTCCCTCCTTTTTTCCACACCATAAGAAAGAGCTTTTTCCTGCTCAGATCCCAAGAGCTAAGGAAGTAGATGGCTGTTCGCGTTCTGCCAGGAATCTTTATGTTCAGTGAGAGGAAGTGCCACTGCTTAAATCTCGTAACTTCTCTCTCTCCCTTACTATAGAAAGTCAGGTGGAAAAAAAATGAATTAATTTGACAGATAGCACAGAATAAGAAAAATATTCGAAACAGGAAGAGGTCATTTTTTCTATAGAGGCTCATCTCATTCTATATACCACTTCCCTGGGATATCTGCCAATTGTTAGCGGAAAGAGTAATGTTATCTATTTTTTAAAATTTCACTTGAGAACTATGGAGATAAATAGCTAAATGATGGAGAAATAACTTTCTTTTACAGTAGTAGTTTAAGGGGGTAAAAAGAGCTCAAATGCAAGTATTTGATGACATGAGAAGATTCAGCCATGAATGAAAAGTTTGTTGTTTCTATAGGTGCAGTTTTAGAAAGAGTTTCTTTTTGCATTGATACTAGAGGCCCGTGTCCAACTAAAAAGTGAGGGAACTGCATGTGGGTATTAATAGATTTATTTGCAAACCCCGGAAATTTTCCAGTTGAAGCTTGCAACAACAACAAAAAGTCCCTATTGTGTTTTGCTGCAGGGCCAATGCAGGAGACCATCTATGACTTCTGGAGGATGGTGTGGCACGAAAACACTGCAAGCATCATCATGGTGACCAATCTTGTGGAAGTGGGAAGGGTGAGTGGACCACCTGCTGCAAATGGCCATTTTGTTCCTCACATGGTCGGTAACAGAAAGTAAGGCATGAGGCAAGCTTTTGAAGTATTGTGTACTCCCCAAAACATTAAATACTGCAGCTCCTCCTATTGCTTGCTGCACTTGCTTAAAAATTATCAGTAAACATAGCCTGAATTGCTTTCATTTGTTGCGATAGCAACAGACAGGAAAGGCACTCCAGATTTAAAAGCAGTTGTTATCGGGCTATATTGAGTGCACAAAAATACCTCTAAGCATGAATGCTGATTGTTGAGTGTCAAAACTCAATGGGTGCTGCATTAGACACGACTCTATTCCAAAACTCAAGAAAATTGGCTCTGAAAACAGTGTGCAGCTCTGGATTCAATCCTTAGATTAGAATTCCAGCATCTTCTCTTAATTGGCCTTTCCTGAGTCTCAGTTTCCAAACCTGTAGAATAGAAAGCATAATCTTTCTGAAGTTCTTGTGCCACCTTCTCAGTAGTAACTATTTATAAGCACTGCTTTTATTTAACCAGGAAACTGTTACATAGTTGTAATCTCAGTAGTGGTATGCTATAGGATTATTTCCAAAGTGAAATTTTAAAATGAGCAAACACACAGAGTACAATTGCCTTATTTACAGTAGATTGAATTCCATGGTTGTGCTAACTGAAGAGAAATTGGCATCATGAGATTTGCCCTCAGTAAAAGCAGCCTAGAGGTTATCCTACAATTGAAATAATGGGACAGGAGCCATAAAAGGGTTATCTCTTAAGAGTCTCAGGTTTCCATCATTCTCAGCAAACTGACACAAGAACAGAAAATCAAGCACCACATGTTCTCACTTGTGAGTGGGGGTGTTGAACAATGAGAACACATGGACACGGGGAAGGGAACATCACACACCAGGGCGGGGTGGTGGGGCTAGGGGAGGGATAGCAGGGAGTGGGAGGACTGGGGAGGGATAACATTAAGAGAAATACCTAATGTAGATGACAGGGATAGGTGCAGCAAACTAACATAGCATGTATGTACATATGTAAAAATCCTGCACAATCTGCACATGTACCCCAGAACTTAAAGTAAGATAAAAGAAAATTCTCAAGTTTCAGGAGGCACAAACCAGGAAGAAGAAACACATTACAATTCTCTCATAATGAGAATATTCAGTAGGTAGGAAATATATACAATTCTAACTAAAATGGCACATTAACCTGAAAATCTTCCTACAAACATCTAGAAATTCTAGATAAAAATATAAATGAGTGTTTTAATTTGTTTATATGTATATCACATGAGTATGTAAATACATTTTTAAAAATGTTTAGATTAGCCTTTAATAAAGACAGCAGCACTATAGTCCAGAAATAAAGTGAGGACTAGAGATCCTAGAGATCATAGCGCTTGCATGCACCCACAGGCGGCTGGGCAGGAGGATCTATGTGAGTCTTGGGGGAGGGTGGGTAGCGTCAGTCCTTGCGATCTTGGATCTTGGGTTTTAAAGCCCACTGAGGGCAGGAAATAATGTGAACATGTACAGTGCTATGAATTTGGATGTCGACTGCCACACAAAACCAGAACCCACAAAGAACAGACCCTCGGAGAAAGGGCAAACTGGGGAAGTAGGGGTAGGAGGAGGGATGAGGAAGAAGAGAGAGGAAATTCCCGCCAGCCCAGGGAATTGACAAGGAAGTTCCTCCATCTTTACTTAGGTAGGATCGGTGGGGTAAGCACTTCCAGCAACTCCAGGGTCAAAGTAAACACTTAATAAAGTTAGAAAATACTTAGAACTGTGAATCACAAAGTATCATTGTAGTATTAAAGTTGTCAGATGCAAATAAAATGGTCCCATAAAAGGAAATACAAGTTTTTAAATGTTGTTATTAGAAAAGAAGAAAGACCAACTAAGCATCTAATGCAAGAAGACAGATGAACAGAACAAAACCAGAGAAAGAAAACAGGAAATAATAAACATGAATAGAAATTTATTAACTAAAAACCATAGAAGCAATAATAAAGGTCAACAAAATAAAAAGCTGGTTTTGTGAAAAGGTTAATAAAATAGACCCTTGGCAAGGGATCAGAACTCAAAGGAGAAAAACCACATATAGCCAATAGCAGGAATAAGATAGAGATTTTTTACTGCAATACAATAATATGAATAACAATATATTTGATGAGTTAGGTAATTTTCTAGAAAAATATGACTGTCCAAAACTGGCTCAAAAAGAAACAGAAATTCTGACTAGAAAATAATTATTTTAAAATCCAATTCTGGTTAAAAATTGACCCATGAAAATGTACCAGACCCAAATGTATTTACAGGTACTAAATGTTCAAGCAACAGATGATTCAAATGTTGTAAATTGTATAAATACATACAAATATATAAATTATATAAATCTTGTAAAACCTAAGAGAAGAGGAAAGAGAGCTGGCTCCCCCATTTCATCCTAAGGGCTAGTATAACCTCAGTATCAAAACCAGACAAGACTGTAGGAAAAGGTAAAATTACAGGGGCCACTCATAGATAGGAAGAGATGAATAGACTAATAGGTCAAAAAGGCCAGATGTAAGACACCAAAAGCACAACATATTAAGGAAGAGGATAGGAAAATGTATGATAGTAGGATTTATGTAAAATTGTAAGACAAAAGATATAATAAGTGACCAGACAGGCGGGGAGGTTCTATGGGGCTACTATGTAAAATTTAAAAACTTCCAGAGCAATATTTGATATACTAAAAGTATAAAATCTATTTCTTTCTTTCAATGATTTCTCTGCTGGGAGCTAGCATGGGAGCACAGGTGAGCTGCCATGGAGCCTCCTATGGCAGGGAGGGCCACCTTCCCAAACTAGTACAGGACGCTGGGCCTTTCTTCCCATGGACCTCTATCTGGAAAGAGGGAACTAGCAGTACTGTGTGTTCACCGGCTTGGGCTGCCATAACCAAATACCACAAGCCGGGAGGTTTACACAACAGATGTATACTCTCTTCCTGTTCTGGAGGCTGCAAAGTCCCAATCCGAGTCTGGCAGGATTCTGTATCTGGTGCGGGCCCTCTTCCTGGCTTTCATGTGGCCACCTTCTCCCTGTGACCTCACGTGTCGGAGAGAGTGCAAGCTCCATAGTGTCTCTTCTTACAAGGACACGAATCGTATTGGGTGAGGGCCCCACCTTAATGACCTCATTTAATCATCATGATTTCCTTGGAGGCCCATCTCCAAAAACAGTCACAGTGGGGGGTTAGGGCTTCACCATATGAGTTTTGGGGGTACACAAATATTCAGTCCATAACAGCCTGCTTAATGCGTAAAGATTTAATGAGTTTCCACATGTCTGGAGCTTAGAGAAGTTCTTGCCCATTCCGAGGACTCAATAATACAGCCACCAAAAAACCTAAGACCAAAGAAAAAGACACTTTTTTTCCGCACACCAAATCTACCTACTTTTACTATGAAAACATTAATGACTATTGAAAAAAAAAAGCCAACTCCACCAGAAAGCAAGCTGCTTGAAGGGAAGAGACCGCCTTGCTCAGTGGCCTCTCCCTCCAGGCTCAGGGCCCTGAGCAAATGCCCAGCAAAGTGAATAAAGAGAGTACCTCTCCATAGTGTCAAGGAGCACACCAGAGCCACCTCATGTCGCCTAAATTCATGTGCTTGTGTTTCTTCCCTGAAAGGTATGCTCCAATCTCACTCCTTCATTCACTTCACACATCCTTGCTGACCACCCACATGTGATGGGGAAAAAGAGGTGCCTAGAGCCCACTCTTGGGTGCCTTCCCTTCACAATCCCTGCACTCCCAGAAAGCTGTGCACCCACACACATGATAAATATTTGCGCTGGAGCTCGCTTACAAGACAGTCC
This sequence comes from Callithrix jacchus, assembly GCF_049354715.1. NCBI lineage: Eukaryota > Metazoa > Chordata > Mammalia > Primates > Cebidae > Callithrix > Callithrix jacchus. Next base: position 54,749,262 of record NC_133514.1, on the reverse strand, counting down.
TAAGTAAATTATTTTGAAAAGTAGATAATTGTTAAATAGCTGTTACTGGATTTTTAAAAATAAAGGCACATGTCTTTTTGCTTAATTGAAATTCCAAAGCACACCACTGTGTCTGGACATAGTGGCTTAAGAGGTTAAGCTGATTTCATATGATACACCCTTTTACTTTAAAGAAAGATGAGGACAGCATAATCTTTGGTTGAAAAGTCAAAAGAAGATTGTGCTGTAAAATTCCTACAGCAAAAAGTAATAATAACACACCAAAGCCCACCGTGCCTGCGACATGGCACATTTTGCAGGTTTCATTCAGAGCCAGGTTTCATTCAGAGCAACCTGGCTTTAGAAAAGGCATAAATATGCCATGCAGTGGTGGCTGCTGTTCTTTCCATCAGGCACTTGGACCGGTCACGTTGAGGGTAGTCACTGTTGATTTTTATGAGTACACCTATTCCTTCTGACAAATAACCATGGAAATTTTGTTTCCAGTAAGGTGTGGCCAAAGGGGGTGGTGGTAACTAGGTTTCTAGTTTACCCATAAATCTGTCTGTAGATTTAAAGTAACTCAACCATTTTAGGTCTGGTAAGCTTATTTAAAAAAGAAATCCTTTAAAATCCTTAGCAGGTTTGCGAGGACATGGGTAGGCTCTGAAGAGGCCTCACCTCATTGCCATCAGCCCCTTGGATGGGCCTGACTTCAGTTAGTAATGAAATTGTGGCCTGTCCTTGAAATGTCTGGTGTTCAGACAAGAGGTCATATTCCCTCTTGGGAAAAGCACTCTCCTTGTTCCAAGCTGTTTCCCATTGTTAATCCTGCACATTTGTTTACAGTTACTCCTCCATTTTCCTTGCTTAAAAACAACAACAAACCACCCAAGAAATCAAAATGACATGGTTTTTAAAGGCAGTAGCTACCTACTTAACATGTGTACTGCACATGGTGTGTCCTTCATGAATTAATCATGAGCTAGGCGGATGTGTGTTTGTTTACACAGACTTGCTGCTGATTCATTAAGGCAGAGCTGGGGACCTGCTTCCCCCCATTTTGCCCTGAAGCGCTCTGCATTAGGCGGCCCTAATTGCTGGTGCTGGAGCCGCAGGGAGACCTTCCCTGTCGAAGCACCTGGTGCAAAAGACACAGATGCTGCACTTCCCTCCAGCGGGGTCCCCAGTACATCTGCCAGGACCTGTCATTATCTACGACTTCCTTGTCACCACTGTGCCTTCCCTTTTAGCCCGTGTGTTCTGGGAAGGGACCCTTGTCAGTTTTCCTGGCACCTGACGCTAGCTGCACACCTGGCATTGAAATGGCGCTGGAACGTGTTGTGATTATTTTCCTCTTTAATGAACCCACCTGAGGGATATTTAGTTGTTTTAATCCAGTCGCCTGTTTCCCATGCATTCCCATTTATACCATTTGTGTGGAGATTCAGAAACTCTGTTGTGGTGTTGAGCTACTCCATCTGCCAGAAGTCTTATAACCAAATCTGCAGGACTCCCAAAGGAGACTTTTGCACCGGTAATGTAAGCTAATGATTTCCAAACATATTTAGTCAGTTTTATGAAGACCTCATTAGAATGTGACTGTTTATTAAAAATCCAAATGAAGTCTCACAGTCATTTAGGAAAATTATTGTTGAGTCACTCTAAATAGTTCTGATAACAGATGATAAAATGTTTTGGAGCTGAGAGAAGTGGGGACTGGAGCTGTGGACCCCTATCACAGTAGGGGATGGGAAGAAACCACCTACATGGATTCTTGCATGTTATCTACCCAAGGCGCCTGCCCTAAAATTCCTTTCACAATACCTCTCACCAAAAGAGTCATGAAAGGAAAAGTTTACGAAGAACACTAGATGTCAGAACTAACAACTTTCTAATTCACATACAAGGAAGGTATATTAAGATTCCAAGTGCCCCTCTCACATCCAGGAAAAAACATCTTTTCTGCAACAGCAGCCAGACCCAGGATCAATGAGGAAGCAAGAAAGAGGCAAGGCTGCCCTTTTATAAAAAGCATGAAAATACTGGTTAATTACAAGAATAAAAATATTAGTAATCATTTTTACTACAAAATCTCGAGTTATTCCCAGACATCAGACTCATAAAAAAGGGAAGAGGGAAATTGTTCTTATAGACATTGCTGACAGTTTTCCGTCTTGAGTGCTCACTGTTACTTTCGTAGATCCTTTTTCATAAACTGGTATTTAAGATTGATATTTTGTGACCTGTGTAATTATAGTCTTGGCCTTTGAATAATTGCTGCTCATTCAACAAACACTCCTCATCTTGATCTTCAGTCATCCTTTCACCTGTCATAGGGACGAAGCTGACCTAAGCCTTACCTCCCTCCTGCGTTTTATACCTGGGTATTTAACTGCTCATTGGCCATTTCTATCTCTATGTCCCATAACTGGCACAAACCAACCACCTCAGAAACTCAGCTTGTCCATTCATCTTCAGATTCCTGGTCCACACTACCTCTTCTTATCATGCAGGCTTGGTACTCATTTTGTACTCAGCCCAATCCAGTGCCAAGCCATAAAAACACCATGTGAACAGCACACCTGCCTCCTGTTTTCATGGTGCCTGCACTGCAGCTTGGGAATTCACATCCTTTCATATCAGCCCCAGCAGCCGCATCCACACGGGTCACCTTGTGCTATTGTGGTCTCAGAGACCAAAATGGATGCCCATCATTAAATAAGACAGAAAGGTTAAGGAAACAGAGTTACCTACAGGTTGAAGGTTCAGGGCCTGGCATGGCAAATCCTCTAAATTCCTATGGCCAAACTCCCTACCAGTCGGAGCTATAGCTGAGTCACAGCCCAGACCACTGCAACTCTGATTGGACAGAGGACCAGACTTGCAAGCACTATTACCTGACAAGCAGCTGCAGACCTCAAGCCTGTTTCAGCAGCTCATAGAGGCTGCACATAACACCCAAACTGTATACTGCCCATAAATTCCCAGCACCTTTGCCCAAACTTAACCAAGAATGGATATCTCTTTCCAGCCTACCCCCCCACATACCCAAATAAAAGCAGGTGTAAGGAGAGGCAATGTGATTAATCTTGGACATGCTGAGTTTAAGAAGCTGAGTGAGCAATAATGTTGTGCTTACCAGAAAGCTCAATAGAGATGAGAGCTGAAGACACAGAAATAAACTATGAAATGTTAGAGTCCCCCTTTATTCACAAGCATCTACTGTGTGTTAGGCTTTGGCTGCATTGGGGATATCAAGATGAAAAGGCATGGCAAAAACTACTCGACAAAAAAGCAAACAACAAAAAAGTATAATGCAGCCCGGCACGGTGGCTTACACCTGTAATCCAAGCACTTTGGGAGGCCAAGGTGGGTGGATCACCTGAGGTCAAAAGTTCAAGGCCAGCCTGGCCAACATGGTGAAATCCCATCTCTACTAAAAATACAAAAAATTAGCTGGGCATGGTGGCAGGCAGCTATAATCCCAGCTACTCGAGAGGCTGAGGCAGGAGAATCACTTGAACCTGGGAGGCGGAGGTTGCAGTGAGCCAAGATCACACCCATTGCACTCCAGCCTGGGCAACAGAAGCAAAACTCTGTCTTAAAGAAAAAAAGTATAATGCAAAGTGATAACTGCTGTAACAGAACAGCATTCTTGGGAGAAAGTGGAGAGAAAAGAGGACTCACAGCAGAACAATGGAGAATATCTGTATCTAGGGGGCAGTCCGCAAGAACAGCTGGATGGAATCTGCAGAAGAAATAGGGTAAGAACAAAGAGACCAGGGTCATGAGAATGAAGAGAAGACAGCATTTCAACAGGAAGGGGACAGTGACCAGGTCACGAGCTACGGAAAGGCCAGGTAAACAGGAATCCAAGAGCAAGGTAGAGAGAGAAAATGTATGGAGCCAGACATCCAGCTAAATATTTCACAAGCCCTATTGCTCTTATCACAGCTATCCTCTGAGTACATTTAAAGGTTCCTGTTTTCAAATTAAGTACCTAAGGCTAGATGTGGTTAAATAATTTGGCCAAGGGCATACAGCTAAAATGGAAACTTCTCTCTGTCAAGTTCCAAAGCCCATGCTGTCTTCCCCATTTCACAGTGCCCCCCATTAGCACTGGAGAGGTCTTTGGTATGTACCAAGTTCCCATGGGGTGATAGAGCCAGGAAACCAGCAGCAGTGGAACAGCAGCTAAGTGTGCAGCAAAAAGGCAACTGTAGCTTGTTCTTGGAGCGGCAAGTCACAGGAAAGATGGAGCAGCGCCTAGAAGGGAACAGGGTCTAGACAGTGATTATAATGATTGGGAGTGTGTGTGTGTTTAGTGATAGAGTAGACAGAAGAGTCATTGGGCATCTGAAAATATGTCACTGCAATCTCAAACTAAATGTACAAGTAAAGAAAGGGGGAAAGTGACAGAGGAAAATTACAGACAAGATGGAAGGGATGCCTTCAGTTCACAAGCGTATGCTGCATTCATACCACTCAATGTGGAGTCACAGAAAGCTGAGGCTGCTACGACAAATTAAGCATGTCCCTGTACACAGGGAGAGGGTGTCAAGCAAAGGGATGAAATTCTGTGATCAGGATTTCACAGCATGCTATGGAAGTTCATGAACAAGGCATCTTATCCAGCTGTGGAGTTGAGGTTGCAGGGGTTTGTCAATAAATGCTTCTCAGAGCAAGTGGTGCCTGGTGCTGAGCGCAGGAGGTTGGAGAACAAATGGAAATTAATTGGCAAATGAGGGAGGGAGGGAAGGTGTTCCAGGCAGAGGCAACTACAGGACCCTGGAGGGAAGCTACAACCATTCAGTATGAACCAGGGGAGATGGGAGTGGGAATTATGGGGAGAACTGAGGCCTTGTTGTGGACATACCATATCAGGAACTGGGCTTCAGCTCATGAACAACAGAAAGCCCCAAAGGATTTGGATGCGGAAGTGACAAGGGGAAAGGGCCACACTGGAGATGCTGCAGAGACAGAGTGGGTTATCCAAAGGCAGAACAATCACCATCGGACTAAACAAGGAAAAGGTTACTGGCAACCTTTTGCCTCAGTGGTTTCAGAGCAATGGCCTATCAGAGTTATTTGATTGCATGCAACAGAAATCAATTCTGGCTGATTTCAGCAAAAGGGATAAGAATATTCGAAGCTCAGAATGTTGATGTGAACAGTAAGGCTTGCAAAAGGCAGGAAAGAAGGCAACAGCTCCAGAGGGCCAATGAGCCAGTTGGGTCTCACAGCCAGAGAGTCTGATCAAGGCACTGAGGCTGAGACAATGAGCCCTCTGGTCTCTGTCCATCTGCTCAGGATTCTAATAACAAGGATAGAAACTCTGACTCCCAAAGGTTCATTCATGTGCTCATCCCTCGCTGTCCAGGTCCTCTAATTGACAAGCCACCCCGTAGGGAAGAAGTAATTCTCCAAAAGGAAGTCAAGGATCCATTAGGAAGGATGAGTGGATGAAATGGATGTTGACAGACCAAATGATGCATTGAGTACAAATGGCAAGCACTGAAGCCAGCCTGTGGCATTGAGGCAAGAGTAGGAAACGAGGACGCACAGACTGAGTGTAGACTTGTCAGAAGCTTAGCTGTGCAGGGAAAAGGAGGAGTGCCACTGTAAACAGAGAAGCATTTCCTATCAAAGGATATTTATAAGGCAAAAGACCTTTGAGAGTTATTTATGTGTTAAGGAAAAGAATTAGGAGAGAGGGAGAGACTGATTTTGGGAAGTGGACAGCTGACAGTGTTTGCCAGGGAGTCGGGAAGGAAGGGACCCTGAGCACAGGTCTTCCATTCAGCCTTACAAGGGATGACATCTTTTCCTTTGAGCCTGGGGAGCAGAGACACAGGTGTGGACACACTTAAAGAAATTGAACCAAACAGAAACTGGGAAGGCACCCTCTCCTGGTAACACTGGTTTTCCCAGTGTAGTAAGGAGCAAGGCCATGGGCTGAGAAGCTGGAGGAAAAGGGAAGTAGCTATTTTAGGGATGCATCAAGGACATGGGTGAAGGGGTTCACCTGGAGCGGGAGAGGCCTCTTCTCTGGGAGAAGGCAACGATGGGGCAGATATAAGTGAGACTCCAGTTGGTGGCCATAGGACACAAATAGGTGAAATCCCAGGACAGCCAATAGCCAGAGTCCTCCAGGTACTACTAGCGGCAGAGGAATGTGACTCCAAGGAGATCAGGGTGTTGTGAGCATTTCTAGGTGAACTGGAAACCAACCCATTCTTACCCCACACCTTACTTTTTGCAAACTTGGAATGAAGAGAATCACCCAAATGAACTCTAAAATTCCATGTGTATTTGAAGGATATTTTCCTGTTTGCTACTTACATTTTGGTGAAGGGATCCATTTGAATAACAAAAGCATCTACCGTCCAGATCTAGTTAATACACATGCTTCCAGAGCCCTTGATGTTTCCTGTCCTCTCTGAACACCACCAACAGCATAAAATGACTGGGTGTCAATTGTTAAAGGGGAATGATTCAGGACAAAGACATGAGGACTGTCACTTCCTTAGGAGAGAGCCCTCCACTCCTGTGTCCTCTGCACTGTTTCATGTGAATTGTGTAGAGGATCTGGAACGGAATGTTGCGGTGAGATTAGGCACCAGTGAGACAAATTCCGTCAGTGATCGATCTGTATTTTAATTTATGCGAACCATAAAAGATATTCAGTCTCTTCTCTAATTTATAGATCTTATTTTGAAAATAATCTAATCTAACTACATTAAACTAAGATTTTTGAAGAAATATATTCTTTTCAGAAGTTCTCAAAATTGCTTACAGCAATGCTCCAATTTATCAACTACCCGGCGAGCACATTTCTGTGTTTTTACCCAGCGATCAGCAGAGCCGCAGCTGGTTCCTGCCTGCAGTAGGGAGGGAGTCCTTGGAGAGAATGTGGCTTCTTTGAAGGACTTTCACAATCGTTTAATGAAGATATCGACGCACACCCCATTGTGTTCTGTATAATTGCAACTGTGACTGTTACCTCTGGAAGGTCTCCTTATGCACAGAAATGGCTATTTTACTCAAAGTATTTAATAAATAGAGAATCATCATTTCATGTCCATCAATTCAGTTTGGACAGCAAATCCATTTAATTAAAGATAAACCGTGGTATTAAAAGGAGATGCAAAAACATATACAATTATAAAACAGCTTCATTTAACCAGGAAACACTTATTTGACTGCAAATTGGGTAAAGATTTTGAAAAATATGAGGCTAAAAGAAAACACGTACATTCAGACTAAAGCAAGGAGAAAACCATGTAACTTTTTCTCCAATCTTATTGAAGGCTTATTAAGTATTTTAAATTAAATACTAAGTTCTGCATTTCATAACAGAGTAGTGAGGTTTCTTATATAAAACTTCATACCATATGCTCTCCCCAACCTCTTTATTCTGATAGTATTCATGCAAATAAGTACATACACAAACATATTTGCGCACACACACATTTTTGTTTAAGGCTAGCTATTCCCCGCCACACACATTCATTTGCCTGCATGATAACCAGAATAGGTCTACTTTACATCTTTTATATTCCCCATATCTGATCAAAGGTTCTTCCCAAATGTATGCACATGACACACAAACACACACATACACACACAGGTGCATATGCATACATGTGGACGTGCACACACATACATCCCTGTCTCCCTTGTGGAAATGTTCGTTGCTTTGTTGGAAGCAGCAAGCTGCTGTTTGTTTTGAGTGCAGACCATGGTCTCCCTTGTTCTGAATTCTGGGTGAGTTGTCACCATGAATGAATGAATTTCCTGTGGGGAAGACAGGATCATCCTCCTGTCTGTTTCTCACACCTCCTATGTCTCTGTTGTTGCCTGTGTTAGAAACCTTAACCCCTTGGAGTCTTTGTTCATCTCTCTTGCTGGTTCTGCTCCCTGGTATGTGTGCAGCTAGTGTCTGTGCAGGTGTCAGGTGACCTCTCAGCCTGCTTTAGGCAAAAGCCAGAGAATAAAAGAGGATTCTTCAAGACAGTTACAATCCAGTTATTGAGGTATTACATAAGGTTGTACACAAGAAGGAGCAACACGCCTTCAGCTGCCATGTTGTCCTCCATTATAGACCATAGGCTTCTGTGAGCACAACCTCGAAAGTCCGGACACAGAGAAGTGTTGGTGACTGTTTTGGGGGAGGTGGGAATTGAATAATTACAGAGGAATATGTAAGCTGGTGCAAAATAACTGAGTTCATACAAGGGAAATTTCTGTGTACTACCCTCCTTTCCTTGATTTCTTCTACATCGGAAGAAGAGACTTGAATCTAAAGTCATACAAGCATGTATAATATGTTCACTGAGAATGTGAGTGAAGGTCACCACACCTGTTTGAAATGACAAAAATGTATCTACATTTGGCCTACCCAGTTAACCCTTTTGTATTAAATTCTTGTTAATTCAGCCTAATCCATTATGGCCCTTTAAAGAAAAAAAGCTAAAGTCATTTTTACTCAAATATCAATGAATTACAAATTAGGCTTCAGAGACCATTCTTTATGTGCTATAAGTCATCTGACACTTTTGTGTCAGCCGTCTCTCATACTACCACAGTGGCAGGATATTACAGGATCAAAGCAAATTTGCAGGTCTGAATAACAAGTGCGATCTGAGCACGTTCTCCCGGCTCCCCAGGTAACAGAGCTGCTGTGTACAGATCAGCTCTTTAACATTCTCTAGCTGAGCCCATGGAGACGCCTGTGCTGGGGTGTCTGCTTCCTTAGTCACCCTTGTGGAACCCCATCACTTGCCTTCAGTGGACACTTTTGCTGCTTTGCCATAATTGGCTGACCGTGGAAAATTCTCACTTGCATCTGTGCCTGGACTTCTTGTTTCTTTGCCATTTTACTGGCCTGGGCTTAGAGCCTCTGTTGTGTCACTCTGTCACCTCTTTGTCTGCCACAGTCTTTGGAGTACATACAGGTGGTCACTTACCTTTGTGTCCAGAAAGTGCTTCAGAGGGCAGGGAGCCTGCATGTGTAGCAGATGGACAAGTACATAACAGCCTGAGCGCTTTTACAGCGTGGCTTCAGCACACTCCTACCTACTCGGCGTGCACGGCTGGAGTTTCCTGGCATTATCATTGGATGCAATATGGGATGGTCTCAGAGCTGTAATAGCCCTCCTTCCTTGTTGCTCACATGAGCCCTTGAAAGTCAGTTTTTCTCCTGCCTTGCGCACAGCAGTTATATCCTATTCTTGAACAGTTTGCTGAAAAGCAGTAAATGAGGTCCTTTCTTGAAGGCAGAATGATTTTTCCTTTCTCTACTTTCCAAATCTTCTTCTTTTGTCTGAGCCCTTGCTCTACCTTTCCCTGAAGGCTTAGGGTGTCCGGCCACATAAATACATGAGTAATCACTGGGGCCTCTCCCAGGAGGACGGGCCCAAGGAAACAGAATAATCCAGTAACCAGTTTTAGATGGAGCCTTTACACAACTGCATTCAGATTAACAAAGTGGCAAGACATCAGTATCTCTACTTTAGTTTCAGAACTTAAGAAAATAAGTAAGGAGAAATTTAAATCAGTAGGCTACAGACAACCAGAATTCACTGCCTCAGAACTTCTTCACTGAAAGTGCCTGCCATATGTCTGAGACCAGAGAAAGACAGCAACTTATGCATAAGCCCCACTCCCTGTCTCTGGGACCAGGGTTCTAGCAGTGAGAAGGTGGCACAGGTCTGGCCATCCCTCTGCTGTGAAATCCATGCAAAGAACCCCCTTCATACCCGACAGGAAGATAGCGTGTCCGTTGCTTCCCTATGCCTGAATTACAGGTTTGTAGGGCTCAGGACAAGGAACATTTGGGTAACATTATTTGAAAATTGTGGGGGCGCTGCTGAATTTCAGAAGTGGACTGGTCACCTTGGCCAATACTAGCTGAGGAAGAAGAGGTGAGTTAGCCCCCAGGTATTGCACTGGATTACTTGCTAGGACTTTGTATAAACAGACCACTGCAGGAGACCAGAGATGAACAGTGGGTAACACTGACTGCAGAAGGAGATGTGAAAGTAAGTGGGGAGTAGATGTTTCAACACCTGACACTGTTTGGATTTACATCTTTTAGCTTCAGATGATCTACTATAAAATAGAAGCAGAAACCTTATCACTTAAAATTATAGGTGAACAGATGTCTTTATTTTAGAGTAACATAGCACATTTGTTATCTACCAAAAATAGATGCTTTTCTGATGTTATAGAGTAGAGAATCTGAAACCAACAGAGTATGTGTAGGAGCTTCAGTCCATTCAATTGTCGCTTCTATACTTCCTACCCTTAGGACTGCTTATGACGTGTAGTAGAGGATTGGGCAGGTCATATATCATATCACTCCATCCTTCACTGCCATTTGATCAGTTTAGTATCTCCTTGTGATAAAGAAGAGGGTGAGGGTGTTGAGACTCAGATTAACCCGTGACTTTTGTAAATTCCTCTTCCCTTCTCCCTTCCTTCACCCCAAGAGCCATTTATTTCCTCAAAGAGATGAACTGGGACAAGTCTGCACCTCAGGCTGTCTCAGAGGCATTTAGCCCTGATTAATGTCTCTGAAATTAAAGTTCGTTGTCTTCCTAATACTGATACAGACCATAAAGCATTGGGTGTCACAATAAATTGAGCACCTGGAGCTCTATACTGAGAGCTGTTCCCTTCTTGGTAGCAGAAGCGCTGGCATAATGGTGACCTCCACTAACAGTTACTAGACATTTCTTATGGGTAAGTCAGTGTGGTGAGTCTTTAGTTCATCAGAGTGATTATGAAACAGACATGATTATCCTATTCTCCAGATAATAAACAAACTTAAAGACATTAAGAAACTAGTCCAAGTTTATACTGCTAGTTAATGTAGGACCCAGGATTTGAATTCTGAAACCCACACTCCTGACTTCTAAGGCTTCCGAAGAACCACATTCTAGAATCACATAATCAGATAATTGTAGGACTCAGAATACCTTTAATAATCATATGGTCTTGTATCCTCTTTTGCCAGAAAGAAAACTGAGTACCAGAATGGTTCAGTGACTTGTACAAGATCACAGGGCTAGATTGGAACACAGCTAGGATTAGCCCCAAGCCCTCCTGCCTGCCTGCCAGTCTTCTTTCTGTAACAGCACACTATGTCAGCATTAAATGTTCATTTTTAAGAGAGGCTGTAAAAACTTTATCAGAGGTTCTTCAAAATAAAATGTTATCCTTCTACCTAGAAAAAAAGAATTTTCTCAGGTCTTGACTAAGTCAGAGAGGTCACATCCTGGCAACTTGGGAGACACAGGAGACCCAGTCCCTGAGCTCACCAGCTCTAGGAACCCTGAAGTGTGCCTGTTCTACTGATCACCCCGGGCCTGAAGCTGCTACCCTCTTCTCAGTTAGTGTGAAGGATCCAAGCAAGCCCCTGGTGATGGGGTTGCCTGACACATCGCCCTGGGCGATCCCCGGCCCCATCAACTGCTCCCAGCTCTGCCTACCCGACCTACTCACAGACCCCTTGTAGCAGTTAGTTCTCACCTTGCACTTCGAGTTCCATCCCGGCAGGGCAGCTGGCTCAGCTGCAGAGAGCCCCATGGTGGTGGCAGTGATTACATGTACCTACTACACAAAGGGATTAGGTACCCTTTAAAAACGCTGCTCCTGCAGAAAATTCATTCCTGTGTCCTCCTCTCCTGTTGAATACAAACTTCCCTTCCCAACACAATTCCCTTTATTTCAAAGTGTAGCATCAAAGTGCAGTGAGAAGGGCCTCGGAAGCATCTGACGGTCACAAAAGAGAGACTGCTTCCTGCTGCTGTTAGAGGATCGCACCCTCCCAGCCCCCACCCACCAGGGCCTCAGGACCACTCCAGCTACCCTCTGCCAACTCCCCGCGTCTAGAATGTCTGCCTCCTCCGTATCCACCCATAGAAACAGCACTCTGTATTTCTGTCTCGTTTGTAAGGTAGTCTCCCTTATGAAGCTTTGTGTACCTTCCTTTGGAATTAGCATGTTTCTGACTGCCAATAGCTTTTCATGAGGCCAGGCGCGGTGGCTCAAGCCTGTAATCCCAGCACTTTGGGAGGCCGAGGCAGGTGGATCACGAGAGATCAAGACCATCCTGGTCAACATGGTGAAACCCCGTCTCTACTAAAAATACAAAAAAATTAGCTGGGCACGGTGGTGCGTGCCTGTAATCCCAGCTACTCAGGAGGCTGAGGCAGGAGAATTGCCTGAACCCAGGAGGCAGAGGTTGCGGTGAGCCGAGATCGCGCCATTGCACTCCAGCCTGGGTAACAAGAGCGAAACTCTGTCTCAAAAAAAAAAAAAAAAACATTTTAATGAACATCCCAGCACTTTGGGAGGCCGAGGCGGGTGGATCACGAGGTCAAGAGATCGAGACCATCCTGGTCAACATGGTGAAACCCCATCTCTACTAAAAATACAAAAAAAGTTAGCCGGGCATGGTGGTGTGTGCCTGTAATCCCAGCTACTCGGAGGCTGAGGCAGGAGAATTGCCTGAACCCAGGAGGCGGAGGTTGTGATGAGCCGAGATCACGCCATTGCACTCCAGCCTGGGTAACAAGAAAAAAAAAGTTTTTAATGAACATTAACTTGTGCCTAGCATGTTCTAGGTGCTTTACCAGAAAAAGAATTGAGTTAATATTCATAACAATTCTCTTATCCCATTTTACAGATGGAAAAATGGAGCCACAGAGAGGTTAGGTAACTTGCCCAAGGTCACACAGCTAATAAATGGGACCTGGCTTTGAAGCCAGACAGTGTGGCTCTAGGGAATGTGCTCTTGACCAGTAAACTTGCCCCTCATTTTGCCTTGAGTGAGTTCGTTGCTTACACATCTGTCTCTTCATGACTATTAGAACTATGTCTCCTTCCTCTCTGCATCCCCAGCAATGCCTAGTCCAGGTTCTGCTTCTCATGGGCTTTCAGGGCTGTCTGAATGACTGGCAGGACAGCCTGAACACCACAGCCCTGAGCTAAGCACAGGATTTGCCTCATTGCAGCCACAGTGTTGGTCCCTTAGGTCTCCTGTCTCTTAATCTCTCCCAGCTTTACACTATGTGTTTGTAAAATAGGGATAACTACGTACTCCACAAAGTTAACGTGAGCCGGCATATAATCAGATAGTGTTAAGAGTTGGAGTCATTTTCACCAATGTGTGATCCAGTCTTTGGCACATAAGGAAACTGAAGGCCAGGACAGTTCTGTGACGTGCACAAGGTCGTAGATCCATAATGTGACCCTGACATATGTGAAGACTGACAATAAAAGAAAATATGGATTTCTTTTCTCAACAGATATATCCTGTACCACTCTGATAAACGTCCTCTCTGATGTACCTTGAGGCATATATATGTATTCTAAAAATGCTGTCATTGCTTGAAAGATTTCTGAAGTTCTTATTTCAGAATAATCTGTAGAGTAGTTAAGTGATACTCTCCGTTTATTGCCCTTGCTGGTGGCAAATCTCCCTCCCCTGGCAGGAGGACTTAGATTTGGGGAATAGCTAAAAGTCAAGTTGAATCTCTTGAAAAAGATGGGGAATAAGCAGTTGAAATAACTGTGTCTCTTGAAAGTCTGGCTGCAGTTTGAGTGATACTGCTTTCTGATTAAGTTTTTATCCACATGAGGTAAGAGAGGAAAGTAACAAGACAGATTTCTCATGTGGTTTGTAGGCTAACACTTAGAATTCCACAAGGGGACCAGGCTTCACATTTCTTCACAGCTGATGAAAACCAGTATTATGGATACAGATGTGACCCTGTGCTTATACGTATTGTATGCCCATTAAATGCTAACATTAATTAATAGATACAACTGGAAAACAGAAGCATTGTAGGGGGTACTTTAGGCAGTAGTGTAAAGGCATTCAAGAGAGATTTACTTACGATATGAAGTTATTTTCCCAAACTCAAACTATCCAGACTTCCAGAAGCTGTTGATTTAGGGTCAGTTTTGACATAATCTTCAAGGATGTTTCCCAAGGAAGGTCACCCTGCCATATAAAGCCAGTCTGGAAGGAAAGCTATGATAAGCCAGGTACTTAATCAGCAACTTTATATACACTTTTAAAAATCTCATCTAATCTTCACACCCTCCCTAAGAAGTTAACAATATTGTCTCATATCATGCACGGGAAAACTGGCTCAGGGTATAGTCACTTGCTGCAACATCACAAGGCAGGTGGAAAAAAAATTCATGTCCATCTTACTCCATCACTCTGAGACCAGAGCAGTCTGTGTTCTCAGTGTATTTAAATGAGTCATGTTTTATTCCTGTGAGACCTCTAAACAGTTTGGAGAGACACTAAGTCTGTTATCTTGGAAACGAAGCTGGCCGCCGCTCTTGGAGGGGCTCTGTGTGGTAGCTGTGCTTCATGGCAGTCTTCTTGCTCTCACTCTCCAATATCCGTCAAACCTGTTCTCAGCGGCCCAAACACAACTATTAATAGAAGTATGGTTACTCCATCTGGATATATCTTTCAAACGAAGAAGAGTCTCTTTAAAACTCTTGACAAATCAAAATTTGTAACTGCCTTTTTCTTTTTCCTCCCTTCTTCCCCTCTAAAGTTGTGTTAATTGGATCACATTATGGTGCCCCCAACTTAGGAGCTAACAATTAAATGTCTTAGTCCTTCTTCATCATGGGTTCCTTAGCAAAATGAGTACTCATGCGCATGCCCATAAACACACCTTCCGTTCTGCCCAGCCTGCTTCCTGTGGGTAGGGAAAGTTGTTGACACAGGAGGCAGAGCAGAAACGCAGCAGCTTGTGCTGAAGGACAAAGGAGAATGATGGTTTCAGAGTGTGCATTCTGCTCTCCTGCCCCACCCCTCCACCCATCTCCTCTTCTGCCCCCAAAAAGGCAGCTGAAGTCACTTTAAGGCTTCTACTTGGTTTCTGTTCCAGAAGCCAAGCCTCCTGATAAGACTGAGGAAAGCATAAAGCACCTTGAGTTCCATCCTCCCAAAGGGCCCTGCAGCTGGAGTCAGCCTTTGTTTCAGCCTCTCCTCCACCACCATCTAATTTATTGCCTTGAGCAAGCCACTTGCCCTCCCTAGCCCTGCCTGTTGCTTCTTCCTTCTAGAGCATGAGGAAATACAAGGAATGAAAAGGATCAAGACCAGCCTGGCCCTTGCTAGCTAGCTCTCTTCTCCTGGGCAAATCACATGCTCTTCCAGCCACTAAGTGAGGCCACAGATGTCAGAATGCAGCTATCCAGTGTGTCCAGTTCAAAGTAGGAACTGCTCAGTGGATGAGAGTTGTGATGATCTTGAAAATGAGTGTTTAGAAATTGACTGTTTCTGGGATTCCTCACAACTGTATTAGATTTAAATCTCCTTCCCCAAAACCAAGATACTACCTCCTAATTTGTGTTAGGAGTTAATCAAACCATACTGATAGACAAATGCATGTAACCTATCTCTCTCTCTTTCTTTTCTCTCTCTTTCTCTCTCTCTCTCAAATCTTCTTAGTCTGTGTAATAAGGTTTGAGGGAGAAAGGAATCAGCATGTGGGGTTCCCCATGCTGTTCTTCCACCATCATAAGCCGTGCACAGTTGTCAGTACTCACCTCTGCCCTTCTCTTCTCCGGGACACCCTGCTCCTCTCTCCAGGTCTCCGTGGGCTCCTTGACCTCTGAATTCCTGTAGACACCTATGGTCCAGATCACGAAACTGTCACTTAATAGTCTGAATTGTCATTTTTTCAATTTCCATTTTTGGATGAACTGGGCACATGGCTAAATGTTTTCATCACATTATATCACTTAATCCAGTGGTTCCCAAATGTATGTGCACCTCAGAATGGCCTGGGGAGCTTCAATAAACTACTGACACCTCTGTCCCACCCAAGAAAGTATGCCTTAATTAGAGTATGGCCTGGGCTGTAGAATTTGTTAAGACCTCCCTCCCCCTCAACTAAGTGATTTTCACATGCAGGCAAATTTGGGAACCACTGACTTTATCTTAGAACTCTCTGCCATAGGACCTATAACCATGCCTTCTTTACAGATGTGGTTGAGCAAACGCCAGTGACCCCCTGAAGCTCACGTCAGTACTGCGTAAGAGCTGGCACTCCAGCCTGGCCAGACTCTGCAGCTGTGCTGTTTCAATCCTTGCTGCTCAAAGTGTGGTCCAGAGACCACAGCATCACCTGAGAGCTTGTCCACCGTGCACATTTTCAGGCCCCACAAAGTCAGACCTACTGAATTTGTTCAGAATCCCTCCAAGGGAGTCTCATGCCTGCTTCAGTTTGATAACGGCTGCTGTAGTCATGTCAGATGCCCTGAAGGTCACAGTCAGTGCTGCCGGACAAGGGAGCCACAGCCTGGCCCCTAGCCATCCTCTGACTTCAATTCACCAGGGTATTATCTGGGCTGCTGGTTAAAACTGACCCATCTCAAAGATCTTTTCTCAGGAGGTTAGAAAGGAGTTATAGCACTTTCTGTGCTGTTTCATGTTTTTGAATTTTAAAGCCAACAACGATCATCACCCCTTTGGAGCAGGGACCACACATCTATTCCTGCCGCCCTCCAGCAGTAATGAGCAGGTGGCAGGGCTCAGGACTGTTTGATGGCCTGATGGAACCAGCGCCAGGGCACTAAGGTAATTAGACGATCAGGTTCCGGATCTCGCTTTCTGGCTGGAGGTACTGCCTTACGTGATTAGGATGTCTGGGAGGCACAGCTTCTAGGAGAAGCTGTGCAGGTAGCGCTGAGCTGCAGGAGGCAGTCAAGCCAAGCACAGGATCAGAGCAGAGGAGTCTCCAGTTCCTTGCTTCCTGGGCTCCAACGGACGCCTCCAAACTAGTAGTTCCAGCATCTCTGTATGCAGACCTTAGAGAACAGCAGTCGACTGCAAGCTCCACACTCTGAAGACATGAAAAGTCTAAATGCAGTGAGAAGGAAGCATATTTTCTCTTTTTACTTTTTTTTAAGCAAAATAATAACTTGACACAAGTCCAAGCAGTTAAAAAGATACTAAAAGAAACCCAATTTAGAAGGGCTTTTAGTAGGCTGAAAACAGATGTGGCAAACCATTTAGGGATATTCTGGGAGATGAGATGGGGAGGACCGGATTCGAAATGGCTAGGCCGCCTGTTCTGGGCCCGCCCCTCCAGGTGCCTGTGCTCGGGAGGGGCCCTGCCCAGCACGCGCTCTGGAAGGAAGCGGCCCCGCACCTCCTCCCTAGCAATTACCGCCCGGTCGGAGGCATCCGGGCGGCGCGGAGTCAGCACCGTGCAGAGCAGTTGAGAGCAGAGCGCGTTTTCTTTTCATTGTTCCCTGGCTTCACTGGGAGAGCGGCGGCACCTGTTCTGCTGTAGCGCTGCTAAAGTTGCTAGCCGCCGACGCGCGGGGGCGCCGGACTGCATCCGGCCCGCGGTGGGGCCAGGAGCCTGAGAGCCTGGAGCTGGGTGCTGGGGACAGAGCGGGCCGGGGAGGGCCCAGGGTCGGATTTCGGATGTAAATAGAGCTCAATCGAGGGAGTTGAAGGCGTTGGGAGCGCATTTCTCAATAGTCCCAAAGAAACTGAGCTTTGAGTGCATGCAACGGGCCTTTGATTTCCCCGATTTCTGGCACTGAAGCACTCTACTCATATTTTTGAAAATTTGAGAACGGGGAGGTGAAAGGTGTCCACATGGAATTCCATGTGACCGTCCAAAATAACATACATCAATTGCATCTTATAATTAGTAAAATCATTTTTATTAAGATCAATCTTGATCTGGTGTTTTTATTAGATAGGATAAACCTGGCATAACATACGTTGCGGGTGTGTGTTTTTTATTCAGTTGTCATTTTCAGAGAAATGTATGAATTTTTAAAGTGTATATTTATTCCATAAATAATTATTTTTAAAGTGCACCTGTATACCATATATGTAGTTTTATATCTATCCCACCACTTTCTACTTGCATAACTGAAGTCACAAAAATGTAAATGCAAGTCCCCCAGTATAGAGGAGAGTCTAGTATGTCCCATATAAGCATCTTTGCTAATTGGCATTTTGAAAGTATGGTGCTAGACACTCTTGAAATGAAATTGTTGTTACTGTCAAATTACACATCTGCACAAATATACTTGATCTTCTCCAACTTACTTTACATCTGGGAAAGGAGAAATTGCAGTTCTCTCTCTCTCTTACTCTGGGATATTTTAGATAGAGCAAAGGTATCCATGGTGTAAATTTCTGAGGTATTATAGATAAGCCCTTTATAAAGTCACAGATAATATTCCCGTAACGGGGTGTGGGGAGATTCCAAAGAAGACCGACACTGAGGGCAGGGACTGTTGTTGTCTTCTGCTCCACAGTATCTGCAACTCCTAGTGTGTCTGGTTTACATCTTGCCAACTTAAAGTAATGAGGCTTCCCTGGAAGGGCACTGAATCCAGGGCCAGAAAGTTTCACAAGGAAGCAGCTAAAATAACAACCAGCCACATAGCTCATGGGGAACATCTGTGCACCTTAGGGGGTTGGTATTCTGGGAGAAGTCCTCTCAGCTCAGATTTCTTTTTATAAACATACTGTCTGGGACTTTTTTTCCCTACACTGAGCCTATGACTTTCGGCATGAAATTCAGTTTTATATACATACATTGCATATTTAGTGTGCACGGGACACAGTGATCAGATGTGGCAGGGTTTGCAGAAATAAGCAAAACGGCACCTTTTATGTGCTGGCCAGGAATAAGCTTACAGTCAAACAGTGCGAGAAGGGCATCATACCAGGCTCAGAACAAGCATGTTTCATCAGGGCAGCAAAAAAAAAGCTCACATCTAAGGAGGGGGCTTTGAAGGGTAGCGACATGTGAGATGTACTTTGAAGAATGCAAAAAATATTCATCTGGGAAGAAATGGATGGGAGGAGAACATTCTAAACAGAAGGAATGGTGCAAGTAGGAGCTGGGATCATGGGGTATGTTTGGGGATCAGGACAAACACGTCCTTGAACGTAAAATATATGTGCATAGAAAAGAGAGCTGTAAAAGATAAGGCTGGGAATGCCGGTTGGGGCCATATTTACAAAAGGGTTCTTACATGCCTGGCCAAATAATTTTTATTTTGTTTCAGAAAGTAGTTAAAAATAGGAGATTCTTGAGCAGAACGAGTAAATGGCATTGGGTTTATACATTGAGAGAGTTTTTTCTAGTATTGGGATACGTAGAATGCCCATGCAGGAAGACACTAGATCCTGAATTTAGGATTGTGGCAGAGGGATTAAGAAGTTGGAAACCACACTTTGAGAGCTAATTCAAAGACACCTAGCCTTGGCAAACGGTTGGGTTTTGGAGAAGAAATGGTTGATTAAGGGAATCATAGCGGTCACTTAGGAAGTCAGGAAGAGAGCAATGGCTGTGGGGCAAAGAAGTCTCTTTTGGTCTTTGAGGGGTTGGCAGGACCTCCAAGGGAAGATGCTCACAAAAAGAAGTTAGAAATCAAATTCAGAAGGCTGGGCACAGTGGCCCATGGGCACTGTAATCCCAACACTTTTTGAGGCCAAGGCAGGAGGATCACTTGAGGCCAGGAGTTCAAGACCTGGGCAGCATAGCAAGACCCCATTTCTATTCAAAAAAATAAAAGAATTAGCTGGGCATGGTGACATGTGCTTGTAGTTCTAGTTACTTGGCAGGCTAAGGAGGGAAGATCACTTGAGCCCAAGGGTTCAAGATTACAGTGAGCTGTGATCACACCACTGCACTCCAGCCTAGATGGCAGAGCAAGACCCTGTCTCTAAAAGAGAAAACAAAACAAAAACAAACAAAAAACATTATATTCACCAAATGGAGAAACAGGGCTAGAGTTACAGAATAGACATTCATCCATGGAAGGGCAGGGACAGGAGTAGATGAAACTGCCAGGAATCCTGGGGAGGCAGAAGAGGCCAAGGACAAAGCCTTGGCATGGCCTGGTGTTCCTGCCCAGCCTCTGATCCTGCTCTCCCTTCATCCTGATATCTAGGAGAACATTCTGACCCCATACCAAAAAAAATACAGTTTGCTAGGAGAAGCCAGGTCCAGCAAATTTATTCTACCTGAGATCAAGTTAGAGGCTTCAGACAATATAGACAGACAATTTCGTATTTTGTGAAGTTTTGTTTATTGAATTTACTTATATTGAAATGAATCCATAGTTCTAATTTGGGAAAATTACGTAGCTGCTTCCTTCTTCAGAAAAAAATAATTCTAATCTTTAGTGTTCATTCTGATTTTCTGCCCACTCCTCCTAAAAAGTTTTCAATCACTTTCTAAAACTAGAAAGAATTCAAAAGAAGGGCTAAAATACTGTAGACTTCCTTCACAGTTTATTTTTGGAGGCCATTCTCTGAGTAGAGAAGCACAGGAAATGAATGGTTACTGTAACTGGAATGTTGGTGGTAAAAATACAATTTTTAAAACTTAGACCATTTTTCCAGGCTTTACTTCTCCCATAACTCGAATATTGTTTGCTTCTGAGGAAGAAATAAAAACACAGGCAATCTATAAAAAATAGACCTTGCAGGAGCCGTGGTGGCTCAGGCCAGTTGTCCTGGCGCTGGAGGAGGCAAGGCTATGTGTTCAAGGCCAACCTGGGCAACATAAGAACCTCTCATTTATTTAAAAAAAAGACCTTGCTCTTGAGTATACAGTTAACTTGTGTTTGTTTTTGTGTGCATATTTTACCCTATAAATCATAGTGTGGTTCATCACTGCGGGAACTCCAAAAAGAAAATCTAAACCCATAATTTCTTTTGTGTTTTCTAAAGGTCAAATGCTGCAAATACTGGCCAGATGACACAGAGATATACAAAGACATTAAAGTTACCCTAATAGAAACAGAACTACTGGCAGAATATGTGATAAGAACATTTGCTGTTGAAAAGGTAAGTTTTCATACTGCTTTTAAGAGCTATGGTCAGACACAAGTGGTGCCGTAATAGCCTCATTAAGTTATCTAGGATACTTTACACATGCTCATACCTGAATGCAGGTAGGCTCTCTCGGATGGTTTCTCAAGATTGCATCTTGTCCTCTGATTCTATAATAGCTCAGTTCCATCTTTAAAACAAATCATTCCCATTTCATAAGAATCTGTATTTTGCAAGTAAACCAAAAGTTAATGTCTATCTGTTTATTTTCTTTGTCTGGTTAATATTGTTCTGCCTGTCTCTTTCTTTGTTCACAGAACAAAGTTTTTTAAATTTTAATAAGTGTCCTTCCAGTTGGGTAAATTTCCTTCATGGTTTATGCATTTCTCAGTAGGGAGTTAGTATCAGTGTTGAGACACAGATCCTAACTCCTCCTGGAATCCCTCACTTCCTTGTGGCTTTCCAAACCTCTGGTTTAATGTGGACTGATCAATTTTTCAGGTGGAAGTGACCTACCTGGAAACCTAAGTGATCTCCATTAGACACGGGACACTCTTGCATGAACCAGCGCGTTCCTTCATGCTCACTGCCATACTGGTTTTCCCTTTTGTAGTCTCTGGTGTTGGGTCGGTGAATGCTCTGCTTTGGTTCTGCCCTGCCTCATCCCATGTGCATGGATGGGGCTTCTTCTCTGGGAAGCACTGTAGGGCATAACAGGGAATTTCCTTATTCCCCCTCTTTCTGCTGACATAGGGAGGGGCCGGAGGTGAAGCAAACTGCAGTCCATCCAGAGAAGTATCACAGGTAGGCTCTGGGGAAAGTGGAGGTGATGTGGCTGAGAAACATTCTGCCTTCCAAAGATCCACAGACTTTTCTATCCAGAGTTGATTCTTCATAACTGAGCACTGCACAGCTGCACTAGACTTAGGGATCTTGGTGTGAATTTGTTCAGCTTATACTCATGTAATAGTAGCAGGTATTTTTGGAAGACCTGGGTTATAGGCATATTGCTAGGGAGTTGGATTTTGGCCTTCTCTCCACTCTGTATTCTCATTGCATCTAAATGAGCTTTTTAGATTAACAAGACCAGTTTTAGGAAATCAAGGAAATTGCAACATCTGCTTATTGGCTAATCTACTCTGATGTTTTGAAGTACCTTTCCTGGTTTGCAGATCCAAATTTGTCATAGAATCACAAAGCTGGAAAGACTTTATTTTAATCTGTTTCGCATACTATTTAGCATTTTTTTCTTAGCCTGTCTTTTTTAATAAGCAGGCAGAAAGCCTGGAGACTTCAAAGAATGAGGAGTTCTGGTTGACTCAATTCTTCAAGTTCTGAACCTCACACTTTGATGTCAATTTTTTCCTTCTTAGGCAGTATTGGAAAAAAAAAAAACACATGGAGGATTTTTGTATGGCTGTTGGCAAGAGCATTCATGAATAACTGCATTAAAACAGCGATGAAAACACCCTCAATACCGAAAGCCATCACTTAAACATGGAGTTCTTTGAACAATAGTCAGCTCTCTAAGAAGCTGAAAATGCATCTCTGTAGCTAAAGGAAGGGTTGTTTGTTTCTTTGCTCTTTTTTTTTAACCTCTTATTGTACTCCCCCGAATTCCCAGCTGCACAGAAATGTGTCTGAAATACCCAGTTATTTTAGTCATTTGAAAACCAGTGAAGAGGTTGTGGAGGGAATAGAAGGAAGAAGGAGCTTGTTAATGCCTTTGGGGAAATCAAAATGACATGTTAGTGATTTTAACCCGGCAATTGGAATCTTTAAGGAAAACAAATCATTAGTACTTTTGTAGAACATGTCTTGTAGGTTTTAAACTTTCTCATTCGAAAGTAAAGAAGAAAATGGGTAAGCATGTACTTTGAGATGCCTGCAATTCTGATTCTATTTTGAGAGCATGTTGCATCAAGGGACCTAAAGGTGAAAATGGATTTGGGCTCTGCTCTGCAAAACCAGCAGACTCAATGCAGTTTGGAACCCATGAATTCCTGCTTTGCATCTGATTGTTGTCTTTTGTTTCCCACATAGCTGATGATTCCAAGCTAAACAGATTTTAAATTATATGCAGTACTCAGAGTGTCAGAAGGAAAACACCCCAGAAGTCTCCATGGATTTAGGCTGTCTGGTGAATCTATCCCTGCCTACCCATTGAGAAACAAAGTTGACAATGGCCACTGAATTCTCACTACCCGGGAGCTGCCTAGGATTCAGAGAGGGCATGAAAAGATGATCCTCTTGTCTCTAAGACAGAACATGTACTTCGTGACTATTCATTTCATAAATATTTCTTAAGCACCCACATCGGGCCAAGCACTATTGTATGACTTGGTTCAAAATTAAGTGACTACTTGGGTATCGGGCTCATGCCTGTTAATCTCAGCACTTTGGGAGGTGGAGGCTAGACAATCGCATGCAGTGAACCATGATTGTGCCATTGCACTGCAGCCTGGGCAACAGAATGAGACCCTGTGTCAAAAAAAAGATTAAGTGACTGTCACTTTTTTATATATAACATTCATGCTTTTTATAATGAAAAATAAGGAAAAAAAGGTAATAGTATCAAATTGGAAGGTATTTGGGCTGTGATCACTGATGACATCTATGATGTTCTTCCCAAATGTGTTACATTACAAAACAGAAAAAAGGAGACACTGCTGTATCAGTGAACAAGAATGAAAGCTAGCTCAGAAGCAATTTCCTTTGCTACTCTTGTCAATAGCAAACATATTCAAGGGTCGAGGTTTAATTTTTGGAAATGTTTTCTACATTCCAGAAACTGATATTTACCTTGCTCAGAAAAAGAGTCTTAGATCAGTTAAGAGCCGTAGTTCAGGACTTGCGTATGCTGGAACTGAAATCTAACAAAGTTAGAGAGAGAAGCACCTCCCTGCTCCCACCCGCCAAAAAACCCACCAGGATATGGAGGAAGATATGCCCTTTTATCCCCTTTGGAATAGAACATTTATTGTCAGTAGGCTTTCCCAGTTCATATATGAAAACGCATACCACCAAAATCGAATCAACCCTATGCAGCTCATCACGCAGAAAGCTGGGGGAGCTCTCTCAGGGTTTGGAGGGTGACACAGGCCCAGCTATATGCTTTCTAATGGAGACCTTAGGACTGGCAAACATTATCTTGGTTTTAATGATAAGGAATTTGGGCTCTTAACTATCTAACCATACTACTCTGGGATGCACAGAGCCTGTTTAGCAGATGACAGATTGACTTGGATTTGTGAATCCCTGAATGCTTCCTTAATACTTGAACTCTGGTAGAGAATGGCATTTTCACAGAGAAATAAAGCTTCAGCATTTGCGGGTTATTAAATGAAGACATACTAACACGTGGATGCCAGACAAGTCTTAGCTCAAAATCAGCTGTTTGCCTCTTCTGGTCTTTCAAAGCATATAAAAGTCTGAATTTCTTCTTTGCTCACTAAGCGTGTGTGAACAGTGATTGAGAGTGAAAGTGATAAGGTTATTGAGTGTTTACTTTTAAGATACAATAAAATCAAATGCAGAAATGGTTCAAAAAGTGATCATGGAATGAGAGAAGGAAGAAAGTCTAATTCGATCTTAGATGTACATGGAGAATTGATTCTGGTTTTGTTTTCAAAACAGTCTTTTGCTTTAAAATACAGTCTTCATATATAGGTTCATACTTAGAAAACAAAATTGACAGGTACAAATTACCTTAATTATTCTCAAAACAAAAGTAAATTAAAAACAAAAGCAAACCGTAAAGTCTCTTTGCTTCTGCCTTCACTCCAGTTGAGCAGCAGACAGCTCTCCCTCAATTTACTGGCCTAGCATAGAATTCCAGCAAAAATATCTTTTGATTCCCATGGTATATATTGGCTTACATACTTGTTTCCCACAAGTAGACTGTGATGGCCACTTGAAAACATACCTCTGTAGCCCTAGCACCTCACATAATGCCTGGGGCAGTGTAGTCACTCAGATTGCTAGCAATTGGATGAATGGGTTAAATATTTACCCACATTAAAAAGAGAAACCTAGCAAACAGAGCTGTGAATGCAAATGAGTTCTCTGACCTGTCTCCTTGGAAAGGAGTCCTCATTTATTCCTCCTGCAAGCATCTTCTGAGCTCCATTCCCTGCTCTGAGAGGTACTGGGATGCTGAATTAGTATTGAGCACACAGACATCCTTTAATTCCTTCAGGCCCATCTTCTATGCCTCTTTTTCTACAGACTCTCACCTCACCAAACACCCTGTGATCTAAGTGAGAAAAACCTTTAACATAGGTCTACTTTTAAGACCGGAATTTCAAAGAATCCAACCAATCCATCCATTTGTTGGAATTGCACCTGAAAATTAGCGTTTTCCCCAAACACCGTCTCCCTTTCATGCCCAGACATCTTCCTAAGGGTGCAGTGCCTTCCACATTGTGTGTCAGATCTAAGGATGGCCTCCTTCCCCAGCAGTCCACTGTTTTCTGGCCCTAAACTTACTACTTGAGGACTCTTTCCACTCCCCAAGCTACTCTAGCTTATTTATGGTTTGTTTTCCCTTGTTTTCTTCCTTGTTGTGGCTGACCAACTGCAGAGAGGTGTGCATGAAATCCGAGAGATCAGACAGTTTCACTTCACTGGCTGGCCGGATCATGGGGTCCCCTACCATGCCACTGGCCTGCTGGGATTTGTGCGGCAGGTCAAGTCCAAGAGCCCACCCAGTGCAGGCCCACTGGTGGTGCACTGCAGGTAAGCAGAGCTCCAGAGCCTCTTGAAGGAAGCACAGTGGGTGATGGGTGCAGGGTCACCTTTGGGGGTGATGAGTATGTTTTAGAATTTCAGAGTGGTGATGGTTGCACAACATTTTGGAGTGTACCTTTTAAGAGGTTTAATTTTATATTATGTAAATTTCTCCTTAATAAAAAAATTAAAAATCAGCAGTGGCAGTGTGGTCCTTCTTCCTCCACTGACAGACCCCTCTTTTCATTCAGTGCTGGTGCAGGGAGGACTGGCTGTTTCATCGTCATTGATATCATGTTGGACATGGCTGAAAGGGAAGGGGTCGTAGACATCTACAACTGCGTCAGGGAGCTGCGGTCACGGAGGGTGAACATGGTGCAAACAGAGGTACTCCCGCTCGCCACTTGGCCTGGGGCCCTGGTCCCCGGGGTCTCTCCTGCATCTCCCCCTTTCAGGACCAAGGGCACAAGGAATCCAAGCAATGATCTGTTCAAGTGATCTACCTGGCATTCCTGTTCCTTCCCTCCCTCCCTCCCTCTCTTCCTCCTTTTCGTTTTTCCTTTCATAAACCAAAGAAAACCAGGAGTTTTCCAGGTAACAGAATTAAGAACCTAAGTTTGCACATTTTTCTGTGTTAAGGGACCCAAAAAAGTCTCTGTTAAATGCTCAGAGCTGGAAACTAGAGCAAGACCACTCCTGAGAATAGTGGCTAAAGGGTTATCTCTGTGCACTTTGTTCTTCTCATGGGGTCCTGAAAAGAACAGAAGGCTCCTGACCCGAAAAATTCTGTCCAGTATCTGGCTGGCATCATGGGGATTTGCCCATTTTGTAGAAGTGCTCTATACTAACTAATAATTCTGTAAGTGGAAATTCAAGGTATGTCAGGAATTTCCATTTTTCAGAAGCAGTATTACATTCTGCTCTTAGGACATTCATATTTTACTCATCGTTGATTGTTTTGAGTAGGCGTCACACCCACCACCTGGAAAATGAACAAAGTGAAGTGAAGAAGATGTAAGAAGTCCTTACATTTAGATTGCGCATTTAAGTTTATGGCCTCTGGGAAACCTAGTCCCATTTTTTTTTTAGCTAACATAAAAATAACAGAAACTGTAAATGCTGCTTTAATGGGCTCTTCTCCTTAGAAAGGGGATACTGTGTTTTAAAGATAATAATCATAATAATTTATCTTTTAATGTACTTTATAGTCAATCAAATGTTACCACTCCCATTTTCTAACTTCGATCTTCTTTTTCCAGGAGTTTAGTGGTAGTGTGCTGTTTTTGGGAATCAATCTGTTGGACAAGAGGTTGTTGAAAAAAATGAATTAAACGTCCTATTTGTGTATAGAGATCAACCAAATTAAATGTAATAAGAGACTTTTTAGACTTTTCATATAACTAAAGATTAATAATAAATATGGTAAGACTCTATTAATGAATTTTAAGAAAAGTCAGTGCCAAACCAGAATTAGACACCCCATGTTTACACTGTGAACTCATCCAACGTATATATGACAACACCTCTCTGCACTTCTAAGAGCTTTCATAATCATCAGATTAGCTTTTATGTTCTGAAATAAGAGCTTCAGAACTTCTTGTCTTCATACTAATGCCAAGTTTTTCTGGACCTTCTTTCTACTATTATTTTGATCAGCAAATCCTCTTTTCATCATAAATAGGTAAAATTCTGCTCATTCCTTTTCTAAGGAATATTGAGTTCCAAGTGAGTAGGATCTGAATGACAGCGGTCTTTCACCACCATTTTCATGACGCTGCAGTATGTGTGGTGGTTTGTATTGGGTCTGATTGGTTTTAATCAATCTATAATATTTCACATTGCTCCCTAGTCTTCCAGCACTCGAGCCCTTGGACTGTGTTTCTCTCTGGAGGAGTTGTCTCCACTTTCTTGATGATGTGAGGCTGAAATTGATACCGTCTTTCTCCTTCTCTGGTTTTCTAAAGTTAGTAACTCGTTCCGTCTCCTTCTCCAGGAGCAATATGTGTTTATCCATGATGCCATCCTGGAAGCCTGTCTTTGTGGAGACACCTCTGTGCCTGCTTCCCAAGTTAGGTCTCTGTATTATGACATGAACAAACTAGATCCACAGACAAATTCAAGCCAGATTAAAGAGGAATTCCGGGTAAGTAATGCCTGAGGGAGGGGCACTGCACAGTGACTTGCTCCTCAAGAAGAATTTTAAGGTCAGCACCTGAGTGAGCCCTGGAACCACAAGATTCCTCAGCCTCCACAGCACTCAGGGCTGGGTAACTCTTGTTGGCATGTGCTGTTCTGTAGGATGTTTAGCAGCAACCCAGAGCACTACCCAGGAGACGTCTACAACATCACCACCACACAAACAAATGTGTGAGAGCTACTAGTTTAACAACTATTTCCACCCCTCCCCTCTGAAAGCAGACACCGAGTAGTCCGCGGCACTACTCCTTGTCCACAGCATGGCCACGGCTCAGTCATACCGTGGAAGTGCATGTTAAGAAGACTTTCCAGCCAAGAGCTCTCCATTGTATTCCTCACATTTGCACTTTGTCCAAATGTACCTGACTCAAGGCCAGACTCTTCCACCACCTCTGACCTCCAAATCCCCAGGTGTCCCACTCTAGTGGGACTTGAGGACTCTTAATCCTATGGACCTACAATGGCCCTTAGGCCTCTGCCTCTGGCCAGTGTGTGTGATGGGCACTGTCTGTGGACAAAATCCAAGAAATGAAAAAAATAAAACTCGAACAGTGGAGGGTTAGGGAGGGGAGGGGAAGGGACAGTCTTGCAGTCAGCCACAGGAAGTTTGCAACTTCCCAGCGCTGCACATGAGAGGAGTCTGCCGCCAAGCCTTCTTGCCCTCCTGTGCCTTTCTTTTCTCATGTAGACCCTAAACATGGTGACGCCGACACTGCGAGTGGAGGACTGCAGCATTGCTCTCTTGCCCCGGAACCACGAGAAAAACCGGTGCATGGACATCCTGCCCCCAGACCGCTGCCTGCCCTTTCTCATCACCATTGACGGGGAGAGCAGCAACTACATCAATGCTGCCCTCATGGACGTGAGTGCCCCACTTCCCGGGCGGGTCCGTGGCTGGGGCAGCTGGGGAACTGCAGAACAGGCGTTGGTTTTCCCTTGCTGCTCTCTCACTCTTTAGTTTTTTAAGACACAAACTTTTTTTCCAACAAAAAAATAGATTTCAGATTCCACATATGTTTTTGTGTCAGGGCTGATATCCTTGGTTTCTCAGAGACCACCAGGCCAGAAGTATCCGTAAATGCAACATGGCACAGTTGCCCTCTGAGGGCTGAGACTTTTAACCTGCTGGCCAGGGAGCAGGGGACAGCTGTGAAGTCACCATGGCAGGAAAATGGGTTAATAGGTTTGCAGCATTATTTTAGTTCCTTTTCCTGTAATGTAGCCTGTAGTTAACATGGGGGAAAGCACAGCTCATTACTTCCTGTCAGTCTGTTTACTTGTTGCTGTTCAGTTGATGGAAAGAGTGAATGGGTGTGTTCTGTACTAAAAAGAAAAAATGGAAAATGTTAATTCTATTGGTGTCATATCATAAAGGTACCTAAACTTGTTTGAAGCTCTTTAGAGCTGTAAAAAGTACATGTATTCTTTATGCCAGAAGTAAGAACACTGTCACACATACAAATTGCTAGCAAACAAGTTGTAGAAAAAGCAGAACTTTTAATTATGTTTAATTTTAAAAGTAAAGTTAAATTTTCTCCATCAAGATACTTATGTATAGATTAGATATTGCCTTTTTGCCAGAAATATTTTAAAAGTTGATAAGAGATACTAATTAAGTTTTCTTGGTATGAAAACGAGACTTTTATCGCTATTATTCTGCAGAGAAGTTTATATTTAGTCTTTGTTGGTCTTGACAATGGTGACAGAATTCAGCAACTGTTAAACATGTTCAGTGTTTTGTGCCACAAGTTTCCTTCCGCATGAAATAACTTGGCTTCTTCCCTTCCCATTTTCCTGAGTATATCTGGAGCATTCTTGTTTGTGTTTGCAGAGCTATAAACAGCCTTCAGCTTTTATAGTCACCCAGCATCCTTTGCCAAACACAGTGAAAGACTTTTGGAGACTGGTCCTGGATTATCACTGCACATCTGTAGTTATGCTAAATGATGTGGATCCCGCCCAGGTGAGACCCGGACTTCTTAACAGTCAGAGCTAGTGCCAGAGGGTCAAATTTCCCTGCACAATGAGTTTGTTTGCACCTGAGAAATGCAGGCCCTGGTGCTAGTTGAAGTTGAGAACTGGGGATGCCAAACACAAAGGTTAAAAATCAGGTGGAATTAGGGATTAGAAAGTCAGTGAAACCAGAAATACAGGTTGAAACCATAGATGGTTGAGGTGACACGGCAAGACAGGGCCAGAAGTTGGGCCATTCCTAAAAGATGGAAATACTCACTGGAGGTTTACAAGGTCATAGACCGAATCAAAGCTCAGCAGGAACCTGAACCTGCAGAGCCAAAAGCAAAGCAGGCAAACCACCGGACAGTGCAGAAGGGAAGTTAGCATTTGATACAGCCGCTGATCACATTCCTGGAGTGACTCTGTGCTTCCTGGCATGGCTCACCGGGAGCCTACAGGTAGAGATCGTCATGCAGGGTGCCAGTGTCAGGGTGAAAGCAGAGACAGGCAAGCAATTTTAAGACACACAAATTAGTTTCCTCAATGCTTTGATAAAGATATTAAAGTGAAATAAAACTGGAACTTGGATGTAAGAGAAGTTTGAAATGATAAATGGGGCTTTTGCGTAGTTCCTCTTAAACATAAAAGAGCAAGAATTGGACAGTGATGACTCAATATTAGTAATGGGTTTAGACGCATTTTCTTGAAGGAAGTTGTTAGGCAAACATTAGCACAGTGACCCTTTAGGAGATTAATTTATTGCTTTGGGATATGCCTATACCAATCATAGACAACCACCATGACAGTAGGCATTATGGGAAATTTGACCTTAGCATGTTTTAAGAAAAACCTTGTTCTGAAACTGAATTAATTTCCTATCCAGTAGACACAACAAATTCTTGCTTTTTCTTAAAAAAAAAAAAAGGTCTGAAGCATTTCAGCATCCCAACTGGACATGATGGCAGGATTTTTCCTTGGTATAATCTGTTTTCTTGCCATCATCCATCCATAAATGGCATGGACATTCAATTCTATAAGGTTTTTAATTATGTCTGAGGCACTGCATTTTATTGTCGAAGCTCTCACCTGAAAGCTAGTTAATGAAATAATAATGATAATCTTTGTTCTTATGCAGTCCTTTTGGCTTAAGAAGCTTAAATATTTTAGAACTCTTCCCCACTGATGCTCTGAGAAGGTTAGATTACAGTCATTTATAAAAACAAGCAGACACCATGACTTGCGAAGCTTCAAAGACCCAACTCAAAATAGGACCAAGGATCCCGATTTTCTGACTTACAGTGGCACGCCTGAACTTTCACTAATTCTAGAATCTTAAGTCACAAACACTTATAGAATAAGGGCTTCTTCCTTGTTTAGAATCATTGTGGGTTTTTTTTTCCTAATGTAAATCCTGAAATGCAGTGATATTTTTGTTCATATTAGTGAACAAGACATCAGTGATTCTAGTGTGTTCTTTTTGAACAACTGCATTGGAATTCTGAAGCTGCATTCTCAACCCAAACTATCTGGATTCAAACCAAGCCTTGGCTGGCTTGTGGGTAGGAGAGACAAAAAGACTCCAGTTCTATTCAGCAGACAGAGCTGATTTTCAGAGTGAGAGAAAAGAGGCTCCTGGGATTCAGTCTTTTAGCGAACACTAAACTGAGCATTTGAACGTAAAGTCTTTGCAATTGTACAAGAATAGCACTCAACTATTTTAAGTATTTATAAGTCTGGTTCGTGGACGTGTTATGCACCATTTAAGCCATTTTCTACATGGTTTACTTGGGCAGAGCATAGAATGCAACATGCTAAGAGGCAAGCACAACTCACATCATTCATATTTATTTGGTGTAAGTGGCGAGCTTTTGGTCAGGAACTTGAATGGAGAAAGCAAGCAGAAAGCAGAGTAAGCTCAGACAGTAGAAAAATGGGCAGAACAGTTCAAATGTACATGTTACAGCTTTTATTAACATCTCAGCTTCCCATCATATGCCTATTAATTTTAACAGTTCGTACCCTAGGGCATCAAAAAGAAAATAAACAGCAGCTGCTATTATTTGACAAGGCAGTTTTATAACCTGTCACCAGGAAGTGCTGGTGAGGAAGGAAAAATTTCATGGAAGTATTATTTAAAGATAAATAAATGTAATCTAAAAAATACTATCAGCTTAGTTAACATAAAAAAACACCCTTAGTTACCCTACTTTCATTCTTGCTTATAAAATCCCAACCTTAACTGTTCTGTGAGAGAGAGAGAGAGAGAGAGAGAGAGATATTGCTGTTTTGGTTGACGCACTGCTAACTGAAAACTATCCTACAATCTTAGGTATAAATCAACCTTTGCAACCTTTGACAATGAGATTTTAGATTCTTTGGAAAATAGATATCATTTAGAAAAAGAAATTTAACCAATGGATTCTCCCTTTCTGGCACATCATTCTGCATAAAACTAGGTGGTGCTTTTCCTCTGCTCTTGGCCCAATGTAGAAACAGATTGTATAATAAAGTAGTTCTCCCATTGCCTCTCCATAGGCCAAATGTCCCTCAGCTAAATGAGAAAGATAAAAGTTAGATGCTAAAAAAAAGAGAAACAGGAAAAGAAAAAAAAAGAAGAAAAAAAAAAAAAGTTAGATGCTACTCAAAAAAGTCTTGGGATAAGTCCCAAAGGAAGTGTAATTTCAAACTTTAAATGCCTATTAAAGTTTCGGGGCTTTAAGAAGGGTTTTTGAAGAGAAAAGATCTTAGCAGTTCTTCCTTCCTGTTTCCAAGGGTAGGAATTTTGTAGGGTGCTGGCTGATAAGCCTCCAGGTCCAGCACCACTCCTACCGCACTGAGTTGTGCATTTATATTCATGCAAAAGTTCTGGTTACTCCGTATCACCAATACCTAGAGGTTGAGGCTCTAGGAAATTGTGTTTTTAGTTAGGCCCTTACAGGTAAAACAGCAAAGCATTTATTCTTATTACAACAGATTTGCTAGATCTGAGTTGTGAGGGTTTGGACTGGAACATGAAAATGCAACCCAACAGTGTCATCAGTTCCACACCTTGTCACCAAATAGCCTTATTCCGACGGTAATTCTAAATCCCCACACAAGCCCAGCTAGCAGAGCATGGAAATTTGGGCATTAAGAGGTGTGTAGCTATCTTGAATACCTTACATCTTGGGGTGGCACCTTTCCCCAGGGTCTGATGAGAGTTCCTTTCAATATGCAAAAGGGCACATGGCGACTGCATCCACATGACCTCTTTGGAAAGCAGAATTACTCATGGCTAAAAGTACTTTCTGAGAAAATGAAGGAAAATGTCCTAGGAAAACGACAAGTGGAGCTGAGGAATCAGTCAGCAAGGCAGTCTAAAAGCCTACATTGCTGAGAGGAAAAGAGAGAAAGAAAGGAAAAAGGGAGTCAGTGAAGTCCTCAGAATTCCTGAATGATTTCTGCAAACACAGCATCTCACACCTGTAATCCCAGCACTCTGGGAGGCCAAGGCAGAAGGATCACTGGAGAAGAGGGGTTCAAGACCAGCCTGGGCAATGTAGCAAGATCCCAGTCTCCCCAAAAATACAAAAATTAGCCAAGGATGGTAACACACACCTGTGGTCCCAACTACGTGAAAAGTTTAGGTTCAAGGATCACTTGAGCCCAGGAGTTCAAGGCTGCAGTGAGGTGTGATCACATCACTGCACTCCACCTGGGAAGACAGAGTTAGACCCTATCTGTTGGGAAAAAAAAAAAAAAAGATTACTGAATGTCAATACTAACCCTTATCCAAACTGTTAGCAACAAATTTCCTCTTATAATTAACCTTTGTTTCTTTGTTTTGAATTCAGTTGTGTCCACAGTATTGGCCGGAAAATGGAGTACATAGACACGGCCCCATCCAGGTGGAATTTGTCTCTGCTGACCTGGAAGAGGACATCATCAGCAGGATATTCCGTATTTACAATGCAGCCAGAGTAAGAAATGAGCCTATCATGCTTACAATTATGGTTTCATTTATTTTCTCACTCACTGAATGTTTAGAGTACTCACTCCATGTCAGTCACTGTTCTAGGAGTTTGGGATATGTCAGTGAACCAAAAAAAACATAGATTACTAACCTTATGGAGTTTGCATTCTAATGGGAGCAGTGTTTAGAAAGTAATGATACTTATTAAAGCACAGTAAGGCAGACTTTATTCAGGACCATCACAACAGGTGCCGGGACCTCTGTCACAGGACCTTGTGGTGGGCAAGGGAGGGTGGGCTCAACTCCGAGTATATAGCCAACAGGCAGGGTGGGGGTCCATGGATGGAAAATTACCAAGGGCAGGCATCAAGAGTAAGATGGGTTCTGGCTAAACGGACCTAATGGGATTCCTGATGAAGGCAGGCCAGGTGACCAGACATAGCTGGGTGATGGTGGAGGATGAGGAACCTGATCAGATATCAAATGTGATCAGATATTGAAGGTCGGGGGTTCTTGCCACAGTGACTTAGCAGAAATTGCCAAAACTGGATTTTACAAGGAAGTTCATGGATGGGCCTAGGAGAAGTTTCAGGAGCCTGGGGAAAGTTTGGTCAAGCAAAGAATTGGTATCAGAAAACAGACAATAAATAACAGATAGAATAATTGATGTAGTAAGTTAGGAAGTGACAAATGCTGCAGGAAAAAAAGTCAGGGGGTTAAAAAGTGCCAGGGCCTTTCTCAGCAGGAGCAAGCTCTGTTGTAAGTATGTGGGCCCTGTGACCCAAGACGGAGGAGGCCAGGGAGCACCGCAGCTCTCTGCAGAGGCAGCTTTCCAGGCAGAAGGAAGGGTCAGCACAGAGGCCCCAGGGTAGGGCTTGCATGTAAGTGCTAGGATGGCAAGGAGGTGGCATGACCCAGGCTCAGTGAGCAGAGGCAAGAGTAGCTGATGGAGTGAGCAGTTCACCTGGAAGAACAGTGGTTTGGGGGCCCCGGGTGGAAGGGCCTGGCAGTCACTGTTAGCATTTGGATTTTTGCTTTGAAGGAAATAAGGAGCCATTAGAGGGTTTTGAGTGCCAGAATCCTATCATGTAATTTACATTTTAAAAGGAGCACTCTGGCGCCTGCGTTAAGAATAGACTGGAGGAGAGAGGCATCAGGAGGCTGCTGGGATAATCCCTGTGAGAAATGACTGATGGGAGAAGACATCATGGGTGAGACGAGAGAGAGCAGGGATGGAGGTCATGAGAAGGGGGAGGTTCTGATCTTTTTTGCAGGTAGAGCCAGCATGATCCCAGGGAATGGAGGGGACTCACAGGGTTCCTGTCCTGAGAGCTAGGGTGATGGAGTGGACACTAACTGAGCTGTTGTCCAGGCTGCCAGTGTAACAGGATTGTTTGTGGGTGGCGGCATCATGGACAGAGGATTGGGAGCTCAATTGTAGACAGAGTAGGTTTGGGATGATTGTTAGGTCCTTAAGTGGGAATATCAGGTGAGTCTTTGAAAATATAAGTGTGAAATTCAAGAGAGGGCTGAACCAGGATATGAATTTATGACTTATTGGGATATTGATGATGTCTAAAGCCAT
Source organism: Callithrix jacchus (assembly GCF_049354715.1). Classification (NCBI taxonomy): domain Eukaryota; kingdom Metazoa; phylum Chordata; class Mammalia; order Primates; family Cebidae; genus Callithrix; species Callithrix jacchus. Next base: position 54,714,000 of record NC_133514.1, on the reverse strand, counting down.
GAGCCTGAATAAAATCAAATGAGAGGAAGAGGAAGCACCCTAGGGATTGAGCCTGGGGGCTTCTGTCAGCAAGAGTTCTGGGAGAAGGGGAGACTGAGGCAGAGAGAGAGGGAGGGACTGCTGTGGGAGAAGGACCAGCCAATGAGGAAAGCGCGTTGATAAGAAGATAGTGTCACCCATGTCAGATGCTGCTGAAGGCCACAGAAGATTCAGTCCAAGTGATTCAGCCATGGCCATAGTATAGCTGTTTTTATGTTTCTACCATAAGCTAAGTAATACTTTTTTGAATTCTGCAGTTCCATTTCATTATGACTAAGGATTAATTAACTGTTGCTATCTTAGCAAGATTCAACATCAATAAGCAAAACCATGTTATGCTCACAGGAAGCAATGTTCTGTCTTTACACTGAGCTCACAGACATCTCCAGGTTATAAATTGTTACCTGTAATTGAAGTTATTTTACCACTTAACATTACAATATGGTCAGTTCTTATGCTGTGTTATTTTTCTCTTGGCTTTTGCAGAGTGGGAAGCATTCTGCCTCACTCGTATTTGTCTGGCCTGTCATTTAAAACACCTGGTTGTTTTCAACTGCTCGAGATTAAAAACCATAACTCTTCAGGCTGGCAGAAGCCACCTGGGTAATTTGTAGGCAGGACTCGCCTTTAATAATGGGAAGATCAAGTAGGTGGAATCAGCCCACCAGAATTCAGTGAAGTCAATAATGCCTGTTTTCTTTCCACTCCCCGATTGTTGCCCGGTTCTTTGCAGCCCCAAGATGGATATCGGATGGTGCAGCAATTCCAGTTCCTGGGCTGGCCAATGTACAGGGACACACCGGTGTCCAAGCGGTCCTTCTTGAAGCTCATTCGCCAGGTGGACAAGTGGCAGGAGGAGTACAATGGCGGTGAAGGCCGCACCGTTGTGCACTGCTTGTAAGTGCTTGGTGGAGCTCTTGGTTTCAGGACGGCCAGACCCCACACTCACTCTCGCCTCCTACTTCTGTCTTTTGTTTCACTAGAAATGGAGAAGAAATAAGTAGGTCTTTGTGAAGGGGTGATCATGACACTCAGTGAAGGATTAGTTGGCTCTTCAGGAAACAGGATATGTACGTTTTGCGTTTGGATAGTGTGCCACTGCTGCATATGCAAGCACTGACCTTTTTGATTAGGACCCCTTCCCCCCCCCAAAAATCACTGGTTCTTGAGAACCAATTGTGACGTTTTCAGCAATTTTCTGAGCTGGGTCTTCAACTGTTGGTAACTTGAGTTCATCCATGGTAGAAGGATTTACATCATGGAAATCAACAAATGCTGCAACTCAGGACTCCTTCCCACCAGCCAAAGCCAGTTTACCATCACATTACTTGATTATTCTATTGGAAATCATATCAGAGGTCTTAAAGGAACTGGTGTATGTGTGTGTGCATGCACATTCTTTTTAGGAGAATGTGTATATTGGGAGGATTTGGTTACAGCCAGTGTCCCCAAAATGGGGCTTCCAGGCTAGCAGGTTTTGCAGGTGCTAAATGTGGGCACCCTGCTACACATGGCTCCCAGCCTTACCTGCACATTGAGATGTTGGGGAGCTTTAAATGAAAAAAAAAAAAAAAAGGCCACACCCAGGCCACACCCAAACCAATTAAATCAAAATCTCTGGGAGTGGGGCCCAGACATGGGTGTTTTTGAAATGCCTAGTTGATTTCAATGTGTTGAGATAGTAAGTTTGAGAGCCACTGAATAGAGAATGCCATGCTTCTCAAAGCACTTTCACCTGCATTTTCTCATTGGCAATGATATGTAGCTAATCAGCCAGCTGGAATCGGCTTAATGGAACAGTCAGTTGAAAAGCCATGGCAGTTAAAGAAGACGTTTAGAGAATTTGTGAAAATTTAAAGTGTAAGCGTATGTCGCTTTTCAGTGAAGTACATTAGAAATACACAATGAGGGGGTCCAAAGTGGCTCCCGCCAGAGGTCTTGGCGCTTGCAAAGGCGAGGTCATGAGTTCAAGGCTAACCTGCGCAACCTTATAAGCTCAAACTGATTGGCAAAAAAAAAAAGAAATACACAATGAGATCGCTCTTAAATTGAAGGCAAAATAAAGTTTTACTCTGGGTGGATCAAGCCTAGTTAAAATTGTAGACATGGATCAGGGCGTGGGTTACTCTTCAGTCAGTGCCCTTCTCTGATGCAATGCCACTTCCTACCTCAGTCCTACGAGGTCTTCCTGGAGGTCTCCCTGGAAGCCCAGGACTCTGCCTGCCTCTCAACAATCAAAACGCAGTAGTGTCTCATCCTGCAGGAAACTGATTTTCCCTTGGAAAGAGCCTTAGGAACCTACTCACCCACACTCGTCCTCAACCAGAAGTCCCAATCTTTTTTTTTCTTTTTTGAGACTGAGTCTTGCTCTATTGCCAGGTTGAAGTGCAGTGGCAGGATCTCAGCTCACTGCAACCTCCATCTCCCGGGTTCAAGCAGTTTGTCTGCCTCAGCCTCCTAAGTAGCTAGGACTAGAGATACCCACCACCATGACCAGCTAATTTTTTGTATTTTAGTAGAGATGGGATTTCACCATGGCTAGGATGGTCTTGACCAATCTTTTGTCCTCTAAAAAGGAGTTTATTAACCTCACCTTTCTCTAGTTGCTGTCATCCCCCTTTATTCTCAGGAACCCAGTGCATTAGAAAATTGCTATCAAGAAAATCACAAAAAGAGTTTCATTAGCAGTCCACATCCCTATTTTTATTTCTCTTCAATCCAGATCCAACCTGTGATGAGAATAAAAGGCTTACACTTAGATGATAAAATCCCAACAAAGAGTATTGACATTGTAGTTTGTATCAGATATGTCAGGTTTTTCTAAAATACTAAAAATAGTTTGCAGATACCCATGCCTGCATCTGGAGAGCCCCAGCATCTGGAGCTAGACGTGTAATGCATCTTCCCCCTTAGGATTAGTAGCTTTCTAAAAGGGTCAGTGCTTTAACCCACAGCGCTAAGTTACTAGTGACTAGAAGAAGTTGAGGCACCAGGACGGGCCTAAGAGGAAGACATAAAGACTCCTTAAATCACTGCACCTTGTCAACAACACTCTTCCCAAAGACAGCTGTGACTACAGAACTAAACAGTGACATTGCTATGCCATGTAAGACCTAAAACCATCGGCTGTTCTTCGCAGTGGATAGCGGGAGGGAGGCATCCGTTGTTTCTTCTCTCCTGCCTGTGCAGCATCACCTATATTTTCTGCTGAGAGAACTTTGATTATTCTTTGGTACATTCACCCCTCTCTAAGGTCCTGCCTTGGTTCTTATGGGGCTGCCTCTCGTTCTCTTAGCATCAAGGTGGGCATGAGATCCAGGCCTGGTGAGAATGTTTATTTTTGTTTACATTTATATGTCTAAATCTAAGGGGTTTTTTTGTTTTTTGTTTTTTCTTTTAGCTATAAGGAACAAAGTTAGTTTACATTGGCATACCCCAGTATTGGCCAGGAAAGAATGCTTTGAAACCACGCCAGTGTTCCTCTCAGAGGCAAGAGCATGGCATTCAGCATAGTGTAGCGCCACCTAATGGCTGTGGGTGGAGAGTTCCCGCCCGAGACAAGACTTGGAGGTGCTTTGAAGTGAATGGTTCCTTGAGCCACAGATACTCAAGGTATGCAAATAGGGAGTGTTTTTCTTTATACATGTCTCCCAGCTAAAAAACTAGATTAAATGGATAGAAGTAAGATTTCACACTTTACAACTCTTGATGAAAATAATGGATTAGACAATGGTCTTCAACAGCTGCTAAAAGCATTAGGTGCAAAACTGATGGGAAAAGCAGTGTCATTTTAGTGCAAGGATAGAAAACAGCTGATCTTCTGATTAGCAGAAGAGACAGCCCAGGAACAGATCCACACCTCAGCATCACCTGACTTACAACAAAGATTGTAACACAGCACTGCAGCGGGTGGGGAAGACTGTCTGGACACAGTGGTCTCCCTCACTCTGTGTACAGAAACACCTTCCAGACAGATGGTAGACCAAAAGGGGAAAGGGAAACAACAAAGCTTCTAGAAGAAACCATAAGAGAAAATCTTCATGACCACAGGTAGATTTGTTCAGCAGAACACTAGCCTTAAAAGAAATACTGACAAATTGGACCTTCATTAAAATTAAGGTGTTCTCTTCATCAAAACACGTCAATAAGAGGGTGAAAAAGCAAGACAGTGGGAGGAGAGTTTCATACTACATCTGTCTGACAAAAGACTGGGCCACAATGTCTAAGAACTGCTGTACTGCAAGCCAAAAGGAAAATGATAGACAACTCAGCTTATTAAATGGGAAAAAACTTAACAGGTACTTCATTGAAGTACAAAAAGATGTCCCAAATAGCCAATGAACATAGCAAAGTTACTCAACATTATTAGTTTTTAGGGAAATCCATATTCAAATCAGAATCGGATGCCACTATGTACTCACCAGAATGGCTGAAATTTTAAAGACAGACAAATAAATGATAATCCCAAGTGTTAGTGAAGCTATTGAGTAACTGGAACTCATGCACATAAGAAGGAAGTAAATACTGTACAACCATTTGGGAACTGACAGCATTTACTAAAGCTAAACATACACACACACTGAGGCTGAGCTCTTCTGTTCTTAGAGAAATGACTGCAGAAGTATATCATCTACCAAAAGATAAGCTTATCAAAGGTTTACTAGTAATATTTAAAAACTGTCAACAGCCCAAACATTCATCAGCTGTTGGATAAATTGTACAGTAGTATATTCATTCAGCAGAATTCTTCTTAGCAATATAAAAGAATAAACCACCGATACAACACCATGGGTGATTCTTACATAGACAGCACAGAATGAAATAAGCCAGTCTCAGAAGAAGACATATTATATGGTTCCATTTACACGAAGTTGAAAACAAGCAAAAGCAATTGATGATGCTAGACCTAAGAATGGATTATCTGGGCCAGGAGCAGTGGCTCACGCCTGTAATCCTAGTACTTTGGGAGGCTGAGGCAGGTATATCATGAGGTCAGGAGTTCGAGACCAGCCTGGCCAATGTGGTGAAACCCCCATCTCTACTAAAAATACAAAAATTATCTAGGTGTGCTACTGTGCACCTGTAATCCCAGCTACTCAGGAGGCTGAAGCAGAAGAATCACTTGAACCCGGGAGGTGGAGGTTGCAGTGAGCCACGATTGCGACACTGCACTCCAGCCTAGGTGACAGAGCAAGACTCCACCTCAAAAAAAAAAAACCAGGATTATCTTTGGTGATACTGATGGTATTGATGAGGGGGCCTGTTGGGGACTGACCGTGATTTTTATCTTGTTCTGAATGGTGGTTACATGGTGTATGCATTGGTAAAAATTGACAGAGAGATCTACTTACCATTCATGGTCTTTATTGTAGATATATTATACTTTAGTTAAAAAGCTGATTTGGAATTTCATAATGGGCTGATCAAGCTGATATCCAAACACAATGATCACACTTAAAACCACAAAACAAGGGACAACCAGATATTTTTGGCTTGCTTCCTAATAAAAGTATACTTTAAGCATCCTTGTATAAATAAATAAATCTTGAATTCTTATCAAGCCCTGGCACGACCTACCAATTTACAGGAAATACAGGGTTAGAAAGCAGCGTGTTAAATCATATCACAGAGATCCGATGAATGAGAAAAATCTAGAATGTGGCACTCTCTGCAGGACAGATGACCTTGTTTCCTCAACAAATCAATTCCCAAGAAAAAAGAGAAAGCAAAGATGAACTCAGATTAAAATAAGTTTGCAAGACACACCAACCAAATCCAATGTGGACTTTGCCTAGATGTGGATTTTTTTTAAAAGCAGCTGTAATAAACAATCTGGGAAATTAGAACACTGACCAGAAATTTGATTATTTTAAACAGTAATGTTTACTATTTTAGGTACAATAGTTATACTGTGTTTAAAAACAAAAAGGGTCCCTTATCTCCTTGAGGAGAGAGTGACTGCAGAGTTGGTGCAAGGACAGCGCAGGATGAGCCTGAAATATCATGTGGTTGCAGAAAGTAAAGAAATACTCAAAAAAGGTCGGGGGCTTGACAGAAAGGAACACAAGAGCCAACCTGATGGAGCTCGCACTGGCCAAGCTGGAACAACGTGAACAAAATCAGTATTAGTACCACTGGATTTTAGCTCATAGCTAAAATTAATATGTATAAGTTCACACTGAAGTAAATCATAAAATAAATAAGCAAATACATAATTTAATGGGGAAGAAGAGACAGCTCTTTCTTAGGTTAGAATGTTGAAAGAGAGGGAAACAGGAAATCACCATTAGGCAAACACCAGTGATAATTAATTGTTGCAGACAAGATCGACCAACAGATGCTCAAATCAGTGGACAAAACTTTGAGGAGAAACAAGATATTTGCATAGTCCCCAAATATCTTCCCTCCAGATATTTATTGACTGCAAAGAGAAAGATGATAACTTTGCAGATACAGTCTTAACAAGTGAACAAGTTAACATCACTAGTAGTAAGACAGATGGACATTCTGAACCCCTGGGAGGAGGAAACATCCCCTCTCATCTCTTCTTACCGAAATGCATGGCCTTGTTTCCAGTCGTGAGAAGACATCAGACAAACCCAAATGGTTTGTCTACACGCTGGATGGTCTACATGCTGTAGTTTGTAATCACTTCTCAGACTGCAGCTGGGGACGACAGCCACTTTCTACTTCTGCATTCTATGTTCTTTATATTCTACAAAATCACTGATCTGTGCTCTTCAAAAGTGTCAAGGTCAAGGAAACACAAGGAAAGGCTGAGGAAGTGTCACTGACAGAAGGAAACTAAGGAGACCGGACAACTGCATGCAAGATTGGATTAGATCCTGGACCAGAAAAAGGACATCCGTGGAGGAACTAGTGAGATGTGACTGCAGTCTGTGGTTTAGTTAACAGTATTGTGCCAGCACCACGTTCTTGGTTTGCACAATGCGCTGTATTCGTGTAAGGTGTTCACATCAGGGAAGTTACATACTCAAGGGAATTCTCTATGATATTTTTACAACATTTCTGCACATCTAAAATGGGTTCAAAGTAAAAAGTTTTCTTTAAAAAGAGCCTCTATGTTTTGTAGATAAATAATGAAATGCAAATGGCTGTTTTTAAAGGCCAGATACATCTTTGAACATAACCCATGCTTGTCACATCAAGTTTCCTGGCAGACCCTAGATGAAGTTCATTGAAAATTTTCTGCCATGGGCCCATAACCATGAAGTAAGTGCTGTGTCAGGGAATGATCAGGGTGGAGGTGAGCTGGAAAAGGCTCTCCAGTCAGGTGACCTGTGGCCAAACATTGCGGATGACTTGCTCTATTTGCTTCAATTAAAAGAATCTGCCCAAGTAAGAGGTCCCGTGGCCTCAGAGGCCTCTGTTACTGGTTCACCAGGGTTTCCACAGCTTGTTTCCTCTAGTGTTTGCGAGACGCAGTGTAAAGACAAACCTAGTGCAACCATCTGATCTCTTTCATGACAGGAACGGGGGAGGCCGCAGTGGGACATTCTGCGCCATCAGCATCGTCTGCGAGATGCTCCGGCACCAGAGAACCGTGGACGTCTTCCACGCTGTGAAGACGCTGAGGAACAACAAGCCCAACATGGTCGACCTCCTGGTAGTACACCCACACTGAGCTATTCCCTGAGACACCCCGTTAGCATTAGATTCCATGCCAGCTCCTAACTTTGCAGAGAAACTGATGCATAGAGGAAGAGACCCGTTTTCAGAAACGCAATGTAATCACTTTGCTTGTAGGGCTTTTTTCCTTCTTTCTTTTTCTCCCTCTTCCTCTCTTTGTTCCTCAGGAGGAGACTTTGTCTCCATCTCATTTGAAATGTGGAAATAGCTGAAACTCACAAGTGAGAATCCTTATTAACTTCCCTCCCTGGCAGCGCCTTCCACGTGGCTAAGCACTTAGTCTTCGTGGAGAAGGAATAATCATAGTACGTGAAATGCCAGATTTTCAAATTATATATTTTATAAATAGCTTAATCGCCTAATATTTATCAAAGCTGTGAATTTCAGTTTGACATCCAGAATATTGCATTTAATTATAGTGGCCATATCTGAGAAAAGGATTAAAGGAGATGAGAAACAAAGGACTATGTGCAATTATTTTCTTAGAGTATTTTATGAAATCTCTTTTTATGTGGAGCTGTTGAAATGCCAACCACTGTGACTCAAGAATAGTAGAACAGCTTAAAGGAGGAAGCTTTTAGATTAGGGTTTTGCACTTCTCTGTGAGTGGAGGAAGGATCTGAAGGCGACGGCAGGACTAATCCAAGGTTGGAAAATGGCTCGGGGGCAGGAGAGGGAGGAAGAGACGCAGTCAGTGCGACGAGCTCCAAAGCCAGTGTTTCCAGGTCCACAGCATCACTGCACTGGGGTTAATGTTAAAAATTACAGTGACTAAAGAGGGAGTTGAGAGTCAAGCTAAAGCTGAGGAAGGAGCTGTGGTCCCCATGCAGTTTAAGAAGTCGTAATAGCAGTGCTCCGGGCTGGCTAACAGTAGTGACCAATGACAGCCAGCTCCCAAAAGTGTCCCACTCAGCACGAACCACTCTGCAGGACATCCACTTTCCCCACATACATGTCTCATGCCTGATGAGCTGCTCCATTTCCAAGAAACATGGCTGCTGGTCAGGGAATTCATAACACACACTTGGCTAGGCACACACTCTCACCCATCAGCTGTTAGCATGTTGGCTTCTAGAAGCAGCAGAAAGGACCGTGCTCCCCAGACTCCTCCCCTCCACACACCCTATGGGGAGCCCATGGAAATTCAAATTCTAGTCTCAACTCCGCTACTAATTCTAGTCAGGTGACCTCAAACACATGAGCTTTGTCATTTAAGTATCTTTGAGCAAGTCACTTAACTCCCTTAGGTTTTAGTTTTGTAAACAAGGGATACCATGAGCTCCTTGAGGTGTCCAGTGTGCAGAGAGATGTGAAAGTGTTTTGGAAATTGCAAGGGGAGAGGTGGTTGTAGAGTGTAGGAGTCTGCTGGACGTGATGCCATCAATGGCCTGGCAGAAGGGCTCTAAGTGCCCTGGACATAGTAACGGTGTTCCTGTGCATGAGCTGAAAGGCCGGTGTGGGGCTTCACTAGGACCGTTTCCCTCCCTGCAATGCCGCCTGAATGGTAATGGGTTCTACCGCCATGGAATTCCCAATCTTCCAGGATGGAGGCAGTTGAGCTAAGAGTATCCATGCTGTCGGCAGAGGCCTGAGTTTGGGCTGGCAGAGGATAGACACAAATGTACAGATGAAATACTGTGACTGTGGCTGCATGCGGTATTTAACCTCACTAATTCAGGGACAGGTGTGCAGCCTTGAGACTGGCTGGTACTTGGGCACGGTTGACCTTGATCAAAAAAAATGTCACTTCCCTCTCACAGCGGCCTGAATTAAACAGATCATTAGAAACAGACCCTTCCAGGCCTTTCCTCTAATGGCTCCGGCTTTGGCTTTCATCACTCACCAGGTTTTACGGGCAGGAGTGATGGGGCTTTTTCCAAATCAGTGGTGCATGCTACAGGACAGGGGTGATTTTTTTCATGAAATAAATGGAGGCTTAGGTGGCTGAACCAGAAGGGAACTTGTGGTCCCAGCCCACGATCCTATAATAGCTTAGGACTTTGTGTAGTTATGTGTCATTCTAATGGAGAAGACGGGATTCCTGAGTGTCTAGCCCTCCAAAGGTCAGCCCCAGTTGGAGGATAAGGTCAGGGTCTGAGAAATGTAGGAACGTTTTGCAATTTCTTGAGAAAACTGTGTGACATGTCTGTCACAGTGACTGTTAGCAGGGAATAGATAATATCTGGTGACAGAGAAAAAAGTCACCATGCTCTTTTTGGTGGGTTTGAAGCTTCCAGAACTGAACAGGACCTGTTGTCACTTAGTTTTTCCTGTAAATACGACTTCTGTTTAGTTTGGTGTTGATAGCTGTGTATGTTGGCTAAGTTAATTAACTTAGGTCAGGGTGATAAAGTTTGGTATGGTTTTATTGGGCATCACAGGCCACCTGAGGCAAGAGTGTGTCCTAAGCACAAAATGTTGTGCCAGCAGCTCAAAAGGGCAGTGTACTGAGTCTTCTTAGGTGCGTCTTCAGAGGATGATGAGCATGTGCGAGACAGCCCTGGGGTGCTTCCCAGCATGTGGGGAGGAAGGCCAGGGTGCAGTAGAGGGGCCCTCACTCACCCCGCCAGGTCTCATGCATCACATGCACAGCTGCATGCCGCATGGTCCCTCCTGTTTAGAACAGGCAGATGCTCTGCCCACCCTGCCAGGGCAGGTGAATGCACAGAGAAGGGTGCTATGTCTCTCTCCATCTCCCTTTGCAGCTCTGATTTTTCTAAATTGCTTCTGAGTGGGAAGATTCATCAGTTCATGCTGAAGCATGGTACTCTCCAGGGAGATCCAGAAAGCCCTGAAGATGTATTTCTGCAAATGTTTAGCTTTGGGGGCTCTGGAGAAAAGCCAGTGGATTGCTGGGAGGCAAAATAGTTTCTAATACAAGACTAGATTTTTTTGTATCCAGCAGGGGCAGCTGCATTTTTCCTGACCCCTTTTTCAGCCCTGCTTCTAAGTTATCCATCTCTTCAGCCAGCCTCAAGTCCCCATCAAAGAACTGGGTCCCCAGAGGGAGGACAGGGCCAACACAGCCTGAGATTCCCTACAACTCGCCTAGTTAGATTCAGAAGGAGTCCTGGCACCTGAGCTCCTTTGAAGCAGCTCCGGCTGCAGGAAAGCGGCTGCCTCATGCCGGCAGCTCCTCTCTTCATGCTGGCAGCACCCCTCTCACCTTTGCCTTCCTTAATGGTTTTGAAGTTCCCAGGCCTCTGTTTTAACATAGAAATGGCCTTTAGGGGCAGATCTTGCCTAAAGAAACCATAGTGTCCCCTGTGAAGTGGTTGGAACTTTGGAAGACTCCCTCCACAGCCTAGTGCACTGCCCAGAAAGTGAGCAACTGGCCCCATCATTTACCCAAATGCCTTGGGCAGGGTTGGCAAAGCTGCCTCTGCAGGTAATTACACACTTTAATATGGAGTATGGTGGGATAATCATAGCTCGCTGCAGCCTCAGACCCCCCTGGGCTCAAGCCATCCTCCCATCTCAGCCTCCCAAGTAGCTGGGACTGCAGGGGTATGCCCCACCATGCCTGGCTGTTCTTTTATTTTTATTTTTTTAGAGATGGGGTCTTGCTGTGTTGCTCAGGCTGGTCTCAAGCTCCTGGCCTCAAGCAATCCTCCTGCCTCAGCCTCTCAAAATGCTGGGATTACAGGCCTGAGCCATGATGCCTGGCCTGTGTCTTATCTTAGTTCCATGCCATCTGCAGGTATTTCTCAACCTTTCTTCTATGTGCAGCATCACTGGGCATGATGCAAGAGAAGTAGAAGATACGGTCTCTCCCTCATGGAGCTTAGAACTCACTGGAGATGCAGAAGTCCTCCCTGAACCTCAGTTTTCTCATCTGTAAAGTGGGAATAAGAATATTAAGCCTGGCCAGGTGTGGTGGCACATGCCTATATTCCCAGCACTTTGGGTGGCCAAGGTGGGCAGATGACCTGAGGTCAGGAGTTCATGATCAGCCTGGCCAACCAACATGGTGAAACGCCATCTCTACTAAAAATACACAAATTAGCCAGACATGGTGGTGCGTGCCCGTAATCCCAGCCACTTGGGAGGCTGAGACAGGAGAATCACTTGAACTCAGGAGGCAGAGGTTACAATGAGGCGAGATTATGCCACTGCACTCCAGCCTGGGTGACAGAGTAAGACTGCTTCTCAAAAAAAAAAAAAAAAAAAAGAATACTAAGCCAGTCAGAAAAGGCCACATATTTTAAGATTCCTTGTCTGAAATGTTCAGAACAGACAAATCCATGAGACAGAAAGCAGAGTAGTGGTTGCTGAGGGCTGCAGGAGAGGGAGATAGGGGTAACTGCTGATAGGCACAGGGTTTCTTTCTGAGGTGATGAAAATGTTTTAAACTTAGGTTGTAGACAACTCTGTAGATATACTGAAAACCACTGAACTGTGGTAAAAGACAAAATACAGCAACTTTAATTTACAGATATGATTAGCTTGTGTTAGTGATCCTAGAATCCAGCAACATGTCATTCTGTAAAATAAAACAGGCGCTCCGACGAGCTGAGCGGAGGAGGCTGCTTTATAGACAGAAAAGAGCTGGAGAAGGCAGAAACAGGGAACACAAAGCAAATTGATTGTTTCAAACTTCCTTCCATCATAGAGTTAAAACAGAGGAGACTTTTTTTTGAGACAGAGTCTTGCTCTGATGCCAGGCTGGAGTGCAGTGGCGTGATCTCCGCTCACTGCAACCTCGGCCTACCAGGTTCAAGCAATTCCCCTGCCTCAGCCTTCTGAGTAGCTGGAACTACAGGTGCATGCCACCATGCCTGGCTGATTTTTTGTATTTTAGTAGAGAGGGGTTTCACCATGTTGGCCAGGATGGTCTTGATCTGCTGACCTTGTGACCCACCTGCCTTGACCTCCCAAAGTGCTGGGATTACAGGCCTGAGCCACCGCATCTAGCCAGGGACTTCTTTATTATGGCAGCTAAGGAAAAACAGGCCACTTCTGACTGGTTGCCGCATGTCTCTTGGTGTTTGGTGAAACCCCATCTCTACTAAAAATACAAAAAAAATTTAGCCAGGTATGGTGGCGCGTGCCAGCTACTGGGGAGACTGAGGGAGGAGAATCACTTGGACCCAGGAATCGGCTGTTGCAGTGAGCTGAGATCGTGCCACTACACTCCAGCCTGAGTGACCGTGAGACTCCGTCTCAAAAAAAAAAAAGGATTAAATAACGTGTCCTCAGTGGTTGTCAAGCCTGGCTGCACATTGAAGTCACCTGAGAGCTTTAGAAAAATTCTGATCCCTAGGCCCACTCGGAGACTGATTCGATTGGTCAGGGGTCTGGTTGCAGCAGCTGAGTGTTAAAAGCCCCCAGTGATTCTCATGTGCAGCCCAGCTTAAAAACTGTGTCTGCTCTAGACTCTGATTCAGCCCAGGCTGCATATGAGAATCCCCCCTCCCCAGGGGAGCTTTCAGAAATACCAGTGCACTGGTCTGCCCCAGCCCACTTCGGCCAGAGGTGCTGGGATGGAGCCCCCGCCAGGCGGGATGGACGTGCCACAGGGCTGAGAAAGTTGGTGTGGGAGGGTCAGCAGGCCTTTCCCTTCCCTGCAGTGCCACTGCAGCTGTGTTCACAGCCGGTCCGCCCCCTCCCCCTGTCCCACTTACTCCAGAGCCAGGCCCTGTCCCGATCTGCGGGCCTGCTGTACAGTTTCAAGTTGCCCCCTCTGTAACTTAGAGCTGACCCTCTAGACTCAGCCTCAATTCTCCTTTAATAAGCTAGCAACTGACTCACCTGCAAAATGTAATGTGATGTGGGGCCCACAGCTCTCCCCTTTATGCCACCAACTGGTGTGTATAGGCTGTCCCTAAGTAGCTCTCGCTGTGAAATTTGCAGACTAACAGGCTGTACACATGTGTGTGCATGTGCTGGGATGGTGAGTGCAGGAGCTGAGTGGAACCTGGTGAGCTCAGGTCCCTGATCCACACTCCAGGCACCTGGAATCCTCCCATGGTCAGCCTTCCTGTACTCTTGAGGAAGGTTTGTAATAATTTTTGCTAATATCCCATCCCTTCTCCCCGACCCCAGATTCCCCTTGCCCGGCCTGTCTTCCACCAGCCGAGCACCTGGCCCCCAGGAGCTGCCCAGTAAACATTTGCCGAATGATTGAACCATTCTTCTCTGCAGCCAGACCTGAGTCCAACCTGAGTCACCCCTTGCTGCACTCTCCATCCTAGGGGAGGTTGTGGCTGTGCTTGGCAGGGCCTCAATAAGGAATTAGGCATGGATTTTGCAGGGGGCTTTGGTGAAGAAAGTTCTACCTACATATTTTAAAGAGAGAGATGAAAGGAAAGATCCTCTCATCATTCCAGAGATATGCTGCTGTCTCATTGAGCGGGGATGTGAATTTACTGGTCTCCTTGGCACAAACTGGTTGGCCACGACCTGGCTGGTAACACTGAACTGAGGGATCCCGCCACGGTCATGGGGCCTACCCCGCCTTCCTGGTGGAAGGATTTTTCCAGCCCGAAGGATCTGTCAGTACAGGGTCCAACCAAAATTGGGGAGCCTGCCTTAGTTTCAGAAGCAGGTGCAGTGGGGAGAAGGGGCTTGCCCCAGGTCAGTGGTGGAGGCTGTTCTCTTTGAATCTTCGGAGGCCATTGATGTGGTGTCTGGAGTGCCCATGCTGGCCACTGGCCTGAGTTCCTTAGACACAGGCAGCCTGCACAGACAAAGGCAGGGCTCCGGCCCCCGAAGGAGGCCCCCAGCACTGCCAGGTGGTGTGCAGGCCTCGTGATGCCCTCACCAAGAGAGCCAGTGGCTCTTAACAGCCAACCTCAGTTTCCAGCTCCCTTGCAGATTTTGCTTTCTCCCCTTCATAGGGATAGGAAGTCTGATCAGGAGCAGAGCCAATGTCAGGGGCCTTGGTGAGGAATAGTAGCAGGTCGCCCTGGTTACAGTCTGACCTGAGGATGTGAGGAGGACGGGGCCAGGCTCCCATCTGAGCCCCTACTCAGGAAACCTCTGCATGCCTGAAGCCAGCTAATGTCTCCCAAATTGGAGCACTCAGGACCAAGGCATAAATGTTCCTTTTTGCCCTGAAGTACAGGGATGGGTCATGTGGCTTAATTATACTGTTAAAAGCAAGTGAGCTAAGAGAGGAAACTGCAGAAGACAGGCCTGTACCTGGTGATCAAATGTAATCAGTTTCCAGTGTAGGAAGATTTCAGGCATTTACCCAGGTGCTTGGGGGAGGGGACACAGCAATCTATGGTCTTCCTTCTCTTTCCCCTTATTTTTCTGATTCAGAAACTGGTCATCACGGAATCTATGGGGACTGGCTGCTTGCTCAGGAAGGATAAGGCAGGAGAGGGAGAATTGGTTTTGAAAATTATAGTCATGCCTGAGACAGGGCGGGTTCGGTGACTTCCAAGCAGCTGTTCCTTAGCAGCGAAGCTCAAAATCCCTCCTGAGTTTCCAGCCTGTGTTGTGGCCTGAGGGCAGCAGCCACATCTCCCCACTAGGTGCATTTTAATATGTTAAAAGGATGACTCCAAGTAGTCACTGAAATTAATTGCACATTTAGGCTCGTATAAAATCATTTTTATGCAGTAAGGGATTGGATCCTGTAGATTTCCATTATAAAAAAATTCCTCCTGTGATTCACAAAAGCACAGAAATGATGGGAGCACTTCATAGCCAATGTGTTTGCCTGGTGATCTGACAACGTGGCCTTTTGGAATTTTGAAATTCAAATTATCTCTTTTAAATATTCTAAAAATAAAAGTATCAAACCCTGAAATAATAAATACTAGAATATGAAACAGAAATAATCAGAAATATAATTTTGCCTAAGGCAAGTAATAATTTTTTCCAGTTCAAAAGAAATACATTACCTTTATTGGCATTGTGTATGGAAAAAGTGGTCTGGTTAAGGGAAATCACAGGCTGTAAAATGTTTGTTATTTGCACTAGGAGATAATCTAAGGAACACCTTCTCATAGGTCATCAGACTTACTTTAAAGGCAAACCAAGTCCTAAAGTTCTAATTTGAGAAAGCTGGAAGGGAACCTTAAAGATGATCCAACCCCCTGTTTTATGACCAGAGGGGAATGGATTGGCCAGGATCTCGGAGACAGTTTATGGGACCTGAGGTTCCTGATCAGCATGGAGCACTCAAGTTCACAGGACCTGAGGCTTCTGGTCAGCATGGAGCACTCAGACCCATGACTCCCTAGAAAGCAAAGAACAATTGGATTCATGTCTCTTATGTCAGTCTGCCCAGTTCCAGCCCCACCTGAGCCCTTGATAGACATTAAAGGTAGGATTCACATCATGGAATAAGCATTTTTCTACTAGTGATTTTTTTAAATAAAACTTTATTGGGATATAATTTACATACCATAACATTTCCCCTTTTAGATGGAAATAATAGACACTGGGAACTCCGAAAGCAGGGAGGGGAGGTTAAAAAATTACCTACTGGGTATGTTGTTCAGTTGTAACCAGTTTTCAGGGTTTTACATTCCTACCAGCCCTGTAATGCATAATGAACATTCATTTGGGGAATGAGTACCCTAGAAGCCCAATCCCCACCATTACATGTATAATACCCATGTAATTAACAAGCACATGTACTCCAAATTTAAAAAATCCCCTTTTAAAGTATAGCATTCACGGGTTTTCAGTATATTCACAGAGTATACAACCATCACCACAATCCAAATGTCTAACATTTTCATCACCCCCTTAACCCCACTCAAAGAAATCACAGACCTACTAGCAGTCACTCCCATTACCCACTTCCAGGCTCTGACAACCACTCATCAGCTTTCAGTCTTTATAGATTTGCAAATGTTGGATGTTTCATAGAAAAAGAACATGTGCCCTTTTGAATCTGACTTCTTTCACTCACCAGATTCATCATGCTTCCGTTCATTCATGTTGTAGAACGTATTAGTACGTCATTCCTTATCATAGCCAAGTGATATTCCAATTTATGGCTATGCTGCATTTTATTGATGTACATTTGAGTTGTTTGCCCTTTTTGGCTGTTAGGACTAACGCACCATGAACACTTGTTTACAAAGTTGTTGTGTAGATACATGTTTTCAGTTTCCTTAGGTGTATACCTAGTAGTAGAATTGCTAGGTCATATGGGAATTCTACGTTTAACCTTTTGAGGAGCTGCCAGACCATTTTCCAAAGTGGCTGCACCATTTGATATTCCCACCAGCCATGTACGAGGGTTCACTTTCTCCACACCCTCACTAACTCCTGTTATTTTCTTTTTATGTAAGCCTTCCTCATGAGTGTTATTCCTATTGAGTGTTAATCTTGTGGCACCTTCAGTAGATTGAAATGATCTCCTTGTTCTCTGTCTTCGCCTCTGGATCGTGACCTCCCAGAGGACTGAGTGTGTCATAAAATCCCCCATCTCTAGTGGTACATGTGTATTGAGTTGGATCAAATGCTGCTAAATCCATGGCTTGTCATCATTTATACATGCGGCCAACATTGACTCTCAACTGTGTCAGTTCTGTGCTAGAGACTGTTACATTATACAAAGAGGGATAAACCGTGGCCCTTGTCTTCAAATAAATAGGTTCAACTTACTCTAGGGTATTTATGGGACCGAGTGTAGGTGAAGAAAAGGAAATTTCAGTGACATAGTAGGAGACATTTAAGAAATACTGGACATTTTCAATTAATTTGGCAAAATGAAAAATAATAGATTTGTTTCCCTGGTTGTGGCTGTGATGGGTAGAAACAGTGGTGCTGAGCCTCACTCACACGTGTGAAAGCTTGTCTCCTCCAGAAGTAGAAGAGAGCCTTCCAGTTCCTGAGGCCCTGTCCAGGGCCTGGCTCCTGCCAGGTGGTAGGTAGAGGCTTCCTCAAGCTCTGTGTCCCTCTGCTGGGTTCAGAGAACACTCCCAGGCCTGGTTCTATCAGCATACTCCATGTACGCAGGTGCAGAATGCTCTCCCCTGCCACCCGAGAGCACACCTCAGCCAGGACCTTGTTCAGGGCTTGCTCAGGCCAAGGTACATGATCCAGGAAAGCTGAGATCAAGAAAAATGAATTCTATGCTGGGCATGGTGGCTTGTGCCTACAGTCTCAGCTAATCAGGAGGCTGAGGCAGGAGGATCACCTGAGACCTGGAGTTCGAGGCTGCAGTGAGCTAAGATTATGCCACCACACTCCAGCCTGGGTGACAAAGGGCCCTGTCTCTTAAAAAGAAAAAAAAGGAGGGAGAAATTAATTCCCTGCCTGATGAAGAACTGGTCTGTGGTTCACAGAAGATCTTGAACATTTCCCCTTCTGTGCCTTTCCTCGTCCTGTTGCCTCTGCCTGAAATGTCTGTTTTAATTAACTCCAGTCCCAGTGAGGATGGCCATATACTTTATCCAAACTACGGCACTTTGAGAGTAAAAGAGGATCATGCCAGGACCATCCAGGGCAAACCGAGGCTGCTTCCACTCCATGCATCAGTTCTCTCCTCTGGGGAAGGCGCTGTTCCCCTACTTCCCACTGCCATCCTCCCTAAGAAGACCTGCCCTCTGTCAAGCCCGCCACATGTTAGGGACCATTCCACCTCCTGTGTTGTCACTGGGTTATCTGTCTCATCCTCCTCACTGTATCATGGACTTCTCAAAATCAGGGACCAAGTCAAGGGGCTTGGTATTCAGGAGGTGCTTATGAAATTCTCATGAGATTGAGGAATTCCTACAGACTGAAGGTCAAAGGTAAAGCTGGGTCATGTGTGAGGCCTCATCTAGGTACCAAGGGCCTTGGGAAAGATGTCATGAAGGCATTTCCTCCGGCACTCCTTACCTTTCCTTCTACCCCTGACCCTCCTGCACAAAGCTCAGCATGTCAATATCCTGGAAAACACGTACAGACAAACATAGAGTTCCAGGTGTCTGGAACCTTCCAGAAATTCTTGCCAGTACAGGTAGAAAAATACCTTTCATCCAGCTTTGTGGGGAGCATCTCCAAACAGTGAATTTATTTGGAGTTCAGAAACGTGACTTTCTGATTCATTTCTAATTCAAATCCTTCCCAGATTGATATCTTCCCATTAAGACCCTATACTATGATAGTCCCAGTGAGGATGGCCATATACTTTATCCAAACTAGGGCACTCTGAGATATTCTTGAGCTGAGTTTCCCCTTCTGTTTTCCAGGATCAGTACAAGTTCTGCTACGAGGTGGCCCTGGAATACTTGAATTCTGGCTGATGACGTAAACAGCTCTGCAAACAATCCCTTTCGTACCACAAAGCCAAGACGTTCCATGGTATTTGTGCAGAAGAGATGAAGACTTCTCAATATGCTTATTTTGCTTTGCATAATTGGCTCTTTTTAAGAGCCCAAGAAAGTGTTTCTAAAACTGCTTGCACTGCCCGATCCCAGTGATGCTGCTGCCTGACAGAAACACACACACAGCCACAGTCGCCAAATCCCGTACTCCTCGCCACCGGCCTCCTAGAGCAGCGTAGACATCTGGTAAACCGAAGAGCACAACTTTATTCTTATGAAGGAATTTGTACCTTTGGAGTATTATTTTGTGGCCCGTGATCCTTCGTGATTGTTCCAGCTGAGTGTATGTTTTTGTTCTGTGGAGAATGCTACCTGGCATTATGATAATATATTATTTTAGGTAATATTTTTACTTTAACATGTTGCATAATACATGCTTATGTAGCTTTCCAGGACTAACCGATAAATGTGTAATGAACAAGGAGATGTTGTATGAGTCATCGTTTCTATCAGATTTGTATTGTTTCCAAGGGAAAAGCTTGGGGGAGGACTCGGTTCACAAAATGCAAACACGACGATCAGATTCATGGACCCAGAGCTTTTCCATTTGTTTATATTGTATATATTTTTGATTTCATCAAATTATTTATTCATTAAAAGAAATTTTTGTGAAGCACAGTGAGTGACAATCATTTTTCTTAAGGCCTGGAAACTATTTTCTGTATGATGTTACTTTCTGTGAATTCTCAACTCAATAAATGATGACCCGTGAGCAGTCGTGGCGTGTTCCTGGTGTCCCAGCGCACGGGCAGTGGAGGCCGCACCTGTCACACCAGCGCACCGGAGGAGAGCGTGCACTGGGACCTGTTTGCAGGAGCAGGTACAGGAGAGCTCTTTAAGAGAGTGTTCCTCACTGAAAGCACCGGGCCCGTGGAGGTGCCGAGGAGGCGCAGCCACGAGCCTGCCCCGGGTGGGAATCCTGACCTGGTGGGGCAGCTGGGCCAGGGGCCGTGGCGGGGACTTGCTGACTGAGGCAACCTCTTCCTGTTTCCGCTCAGTCTGTGGGGGATAGTATCTGTCCTCTCCCTGCCTCAGGCCAACCTAAGACTGGCTAAGCAAACAGGTTTTAAAGGGTTAGAGAATCAGTGCATATAAGGACATGGAGCTGAACAAGTACCCGCCAGAAGGGAAAGATGGCTGAACGTGGAGAGATCACACAGGGCGCCTGTGCCACGCCACCCAGGCTCTGGCCACTGACACAGGAGGCAGGTGCACTGTGGCCTCGCACCTTCATTTAGGTTGGGTTGTAGGCTGTGTTAATCATTACCAAGAGCTTTGTCAAACACCACTTGCGAGCCAGACACCGTGCAGAGCACCTTCCCATGTTGTAGCACATGCTCCCAAAATACAATCCAGGTACGATAGGAAACCCACCTGATAGGTGAAAAAACTCCAGCTGGCAAAGACTGAATAACCCGTCCAAAGTCATACCGGCCAGCAAGTGCCAGAAGCCTCCAGAGCCCAAGGGAGTTGAAAGGGCAGCACCCTCACTGCGTCAGAGGAGCAGAGTCCACTAGTGCCAAGACAGATTCTGGCCTGCCACATCCCGTGGAAGTGGAGAGCCTTGAGGGCACTGTTCCTGCCTGCTCTGGGGATCTTGGTGGCCAAAGACTTAAAGGGCAGAGATTGCCCTCTCAGAGGACTGACCTGGACATCTGCATGTTAGACCTTTACTACTTCACTGTACCCTGAGCAACCCATACACCCCGATTGGTGTCAGTTTCTCTAGAACCCTCCTTAAATTGGGTGGGTGGGACCCTGTCCTCCCCCAGGAAGTGCTGGCTGCAGCAGAGCTTCGAGTCTGCACTCAGTGCCTCACACTCAGACTCCTCAGGAGAACAGCCCCTCACCCTCACACCCGGTTCGCTTTGCTAAGCTCCTAAAAGATTAGAAGGCTGATATTTTTGTCTGTTCCTCTTCAAAAGGATTTCTCCAGGATATAGGAATAGAGATGAAGACATGGACCGCTGCACCCTTTTTGGGTGAGTTGGGCCCTGACCAGGGGAGTGTGGTGAAGCCCTTGGCCCTCTGTGGTGGCAGCATGGCTCTGGGCTCCAGTTCCTCTGCCTGTGTGAAAAGAGCTCATCTGAGCATGGCTAGGAAGTGACCTGAGATGCACGAGTCTAATGACACAGCCCACTTCCCCATCATTTCCTGCGTCGTAATACCCCGGTCTCACATGGGAGCCAGTTATTTCCTCTAGACTTTTCAATCTCTTGGATTTTTATTTCTTTCACTTATTTTGCCTCTTAGCAGAAACGGTAATAGAAGGAAAGGGACAGGCATTTTGTGGCTTTTTCTGATTTCCCATGAGGTCTCGCAGCATGGTTGAGACCTGTTCTTTCCAATACACAGAGAAAGCCTCTGCCCCTTGCAAGCAAGAGAAGCCACCCTCTTGGCTAAGAGTCCTTTTCTGTCTTCTTGCAGTGCTCTGGGTTCCCCCCTGTTGTGGCATCTGGAACCACCCCCACAGACACTTCAATGCCTGGGACTGAAGTCAGCTTCACAGCAGCACCTCATGATGCTTCTGTAACATGTCAGCACAGCATGACTGAGCATCGTTTCCAGAATTCCATTCTCTGTATGTTTTCAGATGGGGTGCACCGCAGGGGTCATTTGGTGCAAGACGTAGAGGCAGAAGAGAAGCAGCAAGCTTCTTGTTTGTACGCTCAGAAGGTAGAGAAGCTGTGGGCCCAGCAGGTAAGTGACCATGGTGTGAGATCCTTCAACTCGCTCCAAAGGGCCCTCCCAGCCTCTGCTCACTGGGTCAAAACTCATGCCTGCATTTTTAGGTTTTGTAAAGGTATCCTAGTGACAGGACTGAAATGTGCATTAGTTATCTTCTGCTGAAAAACAAAGTGCCCCAAAATTTGTAAACTTAATAATGACCACTTATTATCTCACACCATTTCTGTGGGTCAGAAGTTAAGAACTGATTTAGTTGGATGATTCTGGCCATCACTCATGAGGTGGCCGTCAAAAGGTTGGGTCATCTGAGAACTTGACTGGAGCTGGAAATAAACTTATAAGGCAGATCACTCATGGGCCTGGCAAAGTGCAACTGGCTGTTGATGGGAGGCCTCAGTTTCCCCCAATGTGGGCTGCTTCCACAGCTGCTTAACTGTCCCCACAGCATGATACTGGCTTCTCTCAGGGATTCAGAAAGGAACAAGACAGATGCCACAATTCTTTTATGATCTAGCCTTGGAAATCATATGCTGTCATTGCCACAGTATCCTATAGTTTCAAAAGTCAGTCCTATTCATTATGGGAGGGGACTGAAGAGGGGCACAAATACCAGGGCATGGGGATCATTGGTGCTATCTGGGAGGCTGGCCACCACCTACTGGCCAGCTTTGGACCTCCCACATCAGCCAGCACCTCAGCATCTGCAGGCTGGTTGGCCAGAGCATAGCAAATCTCATCCCTGGAACATCTGGCCTACCAGTCAAGGCTCCTCCCATACACCATCCCGTCTGTCCTGCTATACATTTCCATCCTACCACCTTCTGCTGCTGACACTGCTCCAAGTCATTTGTAGTATGCCCTAAGGAAACTTTATTCCATTTTAAATAAACTTGATTAACACAGGCTTGATTCATGAGCCTCTCTTTCCCTAAACTCCATAAAAATGCCCCCTCTGAAACTTCCTCAGAGGCAAGTCATTCTTTCATGTCTCAAACAGTCAATTTCAACAATCACCTTTATACTCCACTTGAGCTGATGGCCACACCCTGAAGCCTGTCACTTTGAAAAGCCTGACCTCTGAAATTTTAAACATGCCAAATTCTGACTCCAACCTCTTCAACTGCTAGCTTTGTCTTTGCCTTATTCCCTTATTCTTGTTCCTTGTACTTATGAAAACCTCCCGTCCAATCCTGAGTGCTGCACCCTTTCTTATCTTTCCTACAGAACAGCCCAAGCCCCATGATGTAACAGTTTTACCAGTTTAACCAGTTTTGCTAACACCCTCTCAATGCCCTCGACACTTCATACTTCTACCATATCCACTCTACAAATGGTTAATTTCAGGGAAACTCTTACAGGACTTTTAATTGCAGGCAAGCTACGGTAACAAAAACCAATTTACCCTCCTAAGTGTAATAAATAACTGGGAAAAATATATTTTTTAAAATGATGTGCAAGATACTGGACAACAGGCAATGGAGGATAATCTCCAAGAAACAGGAAACAAATTAGGTAACCCTAGAATTGCCCCATCTTATGGCCTGAGAGAACTTCTAGAACATGGGTACAGAGAGGGGGGATCTAGGCGGAGCCATGTGGTTTCTCTTATTTGAAGAAATAAGGCTGAAAGTCAGAAAGGCCAAAGTGGCAAAGGTCTGCAGTGCAGAGTATGAGACAAAGAGCTACGTAGAGAAAGAGTTCTAAAGATCTCTGTGTCCCCCTCAAATCTTTAGCTACGTACTGATCACAACAAGCTTGTGAGGAAATTACAAAGAAAAAAAAACCCCAAAACATTAGAAGGAGCAATACTCAGAGGTCACACATGGGCAGAACAGTTCCTATTTCCATTGGATAGGGCAACCATGTTTTTGACTCCATAGTGGGGCAAAATTATCTCTAGGCCAAGCACAACTGTAAGCCTGTCTAACAGCAATAACTGAGGGATCAAACTGTTTCCAAGTAACTTAACTGCACCTCAGAACATTGTTCAAGAACATTTATAAGAATACAAAAATATCCAGCACCCAAGAAAGTAAAATTCACAATGTCTGGCATCCAATCCAAACTTACTAGGCACACAGAGAATCAGGAAAACAGGACATATGATGAGGAGAAAATCAACACATGAAACTGACTCAGAAATAACACAAATGAATTAATAGACAAGCACATTAAAGCAGTTATTTTATAACTGTACTCCATCCAGATTATCAAACAGAGGAAAGATTTAGCATGTATGGCAAAGACATGGAAAATTTTTTTAAAGACCCAAATTGAACTCTAAGAGGTGATGTCTACAAAGCCTGAGATGGAAAAATGTGCTAAATGGAATAAACAGCAGATTAGGCGCCAAAGAAGAAAAAATTAGCAAACTTAAAGACATCGATAAAATAATCTAAAATAAAACACAGAAAGACAATATTGGCAAAAAAATAAAAAAGCATGAATGAACCACTGGAGTCTCACTAAAGTTGGGGAGAGGGGCAGAAAAAATAATTGATGAAATAATGTCCCAAATTTTCAAAACTGGGTGGAAATTATAAATCCACTGTCCAATAAGCTCAAAAAAGACCCCTCAAGAAAAAGAAACATGAAGAAAACTACTAAGGTACATCATAATCAAATCGCTTATAACCAATGACAAGGAGAAAATCTTATAAAGAGCCAGAGAGGACTCACTGTGTGCAGAGAAAGATAAGAATGACAGCAGACTTCTTTTCAAACACATTGAAAGTGAGAAGATAGTAGAACAACAATTTAAAGTTCTGAATGAATTTTTAAATGTCAATCAACAATTCTATACCCAGAAACAATATTTTCCAAAGTAAAAGTAAAATAAAGAAAATCTCCAGCATAAAAAAGTTGAAAGGATCCATCCCCAAAAGGCCTATGATACAAGAAATAAAGGGAATGATCTCAAATAGAAATCTGCATTTATGCAAAAGAATGAAGAGCACTGGAAAGAGTAATTAAATTGATAAATATAAAATACTTTTTATCTTCTCCACCTCCTGGCCCAGCAGGCATCTTCAGGATACACTAAGGCTGAGGAAAAGGGAGGTGGCAAAGATCATGCTCCCTCTCCTCCAAGTGCCTGGCCAGACAGGAGGGAGTCATAATGTCTGGTAGCTACCATGCTGGGTCAAACTCCACTGAGACGAGTCCCTGCTCCTCACCCTCTTTGGTGACTTTTGCTCCTTGTCCTTATCCTCTTCCCCATGGCCACCACTGTGGCAGCTTCAGCAGTGGTGCTGCTGTCTGGCAGGGTGGCCCAGGCCACCAGCTTGGACAGCCTTGGTCCCCAATGTGGCCTGTGTTAGTGGTGCCTACTGTGTCAGGCAATGGTGGGGTAGGGTGTCCATGGGCCTGTTCTGGCTCAACTGTGTGTCCAGGCCCAATGCTGGTATAGGAGGCAGCAAATTTAGCCTAGGCTGCAGTAGGAAGCAACTTCTCCTTGCCCCTCCCCTCTGCAACAGGCTCATCAACTCATATAAGGGCAACAGCAATGACTTCATATGCCTCATCTGCTTTGATATGATTGAAGAGGAATCTATGACAAAATGTGGCTACAGCTTTTGCTACAAGTATATTCATCATAGTTTGGATGACAATAATAGATGTACCAAGTGTAACTATATTGTGGACAATACTAATCATCTCTAACCCTCTGTATCCTAATTTATTGGTCAATGAGCTCATTCTCAAACAGAAACAAAGATCTGAAGAATAAAGGTTCAAATTGGACCATTCAGTGAGTAGCACCAGTGGCCATAAGTGGCGAATATTTCAATATTTGTGGGGAACTGAACAGGGTAACCTTGATTTGACCAATGTCAACCTCATGTTGGAGTTACTAGTGCAGAAGGTAAAACAACTGGAAGCAGAATCACACACAGTCCAACTACAGAGTCTGTGGAATTCCTCAAGATTGCAAGAAGAAATAAGAGAGAGCAACTGGGACAGTTCCAGGAGCTAAGAGTTTTGGAAGAGGATATTAAAAGAGTGGAAAAAATGAGTGACTTATACCCTCCTGTCAGTGAGGACAGCACAGTGCCTCAACTTGAAGCTCCTTCTGCATCACACAGTAGCATTATGGATTCCACAGAACATAGCCAGCATCCAGGTTTCAGTGGCAGTTCTTAGACAAGAAACAGCCTTGATATAACAGCACATTAGCATCAAAATGAAAATGGCCCACTGCTCATTTTGAAGACCTGGAGCAGTATTACTTTTGTACCAAGATGTCTCATATCTCTGATGACAGTTGAACTCAAACGAATTGGATGAATTTCAGAAATGCTTGTCCAAGATTATTCAATATAATTTAGTACAAACTTCAGCTACTAGATCACCCTAGTGATCTATATAATGATTCCAGCAGTCTCTGGTATTGAATTTGACCAGGATTGGGACTATTTTGCAATTGCTGAGGTTACAATGAAGATTAAAATCTATGAATATGGCACAGTCATCCAGGATGCAGTGGATATTCATTACCCTGTGAATGAAATGACTTCAGTTCCAAAATCAGCTGTATCAGTTGGAGTAGTTACCATAAGAACCTGTTAGCTATCAGTGATTATGAAGGCATCGTTATCCTATGGGATGGATTCACGAGACAGAGGTCAAAGGTCTGCAACAGGAGCATGAGAAGAGGTGTTTGGAGTGTTTCATTTGATGAATCCTAAACTCCTGGCTTCGGGTTCTGATGATGTAGAAGTGAAGCTATGATCTACCAGGGTAGACAACTCAGTGGCAAGCATTGAGGCAAAGGCTGATGTGTGCTATGTTGAATCCAGCCCCTCTTCCAGACGCCATTTGGCTTTTGACTGTTCAGATCACTGTGTCCACTACTATGATCTTCATGACACTAAGCAGCCAATCATGGCATTAAAGGACACAGAAAAGCAGTCTCTTATGCAAAGTTTGTGAGTGGTGAGGAAATTGTCTCTGCCTCAACACACACCCTGTGGAATGTAGGAAACTCTACTGCCTACATTCCCTCAAGGGTCACAGCAATGAAAAAAACTTTGTAGACCTTGCTTCCCATGGAGATTATATAGCTTGCAGAAGTGAGAACAACTCTCTCAACCTGTACTATAAAGGACTTTCTAAGACTTTGCTAACTTTTAAGTTTGATACAGTCAAAAGTGTTCCAGACGAAGACAGAAAAGAAGATACAGATGAATGTGTTAGTTCCGTGTGCTGGAGGGCACGACCAGATGGAGAGTTCCATGTGCTGACTGCTGCTTGCAGTGAGGGTACAATTACAGTGCTAGAATTGGTATGAAGGGTTTACTCAGGTAGAGTTGTGCTGGATCCTACTGAAATACATCTGCAGCTGACAATGAGATAAGAAACAGAAAATATCATGTGATGTCTCTCCCCAAAGTCATCACAGGTTTTGGATTCATTTTGAGTATGTTTTCTTTTCCTCTTTTTCGTCCTTTGTGACCTTTGGGACACTGGGAATACCTAGTGAACACTCCAGCGTCAGTGCAGTCTCCACAGACATTGTTACTGTTGGTGTGTTCGTGGTGATCTAATTTTTGTGACAGGGAAACATATTCTTTCAAATAAAAATAACGAAAAAGTTATTGAGCCACAAAAAAATATATATAATACTTTATTATTTAAATATTTTTAAAAGATAATTTTTACATAAAAATAACATAGCATGTAGGTTATAATGCAGAAGTACAAGATATAATAATGATAGCTGGAGGGGAAATTGAAGTCTTCTGCTCTACGATTCTTCTACTATCCATGAAGCATGATATCACCAGAAGGTGCGCAGTGATAAGTTTAAGATGTATACATACACCCTAAAGCAACCACTGTAATCACACAGCAAAGAGTTATGGTTACTAAGCCAACGAAAAAGATCAAATGGAATTTAAGAGACCCAATTAATCCAAAAGAAGGCAGAAAAAGAGGGAAAAGGGAATAAAGAACAGATGGAACAAATAGAAAACAAATAGCAATATGGTAGATTTAAACTCAACTATATCCATAATCACAGTAAAATGTAAATGGGCTAAACACCCCAATTAAAAGTCAGAGACTGTCAGATTGAATAAAAAGAAAGATCCAACTATATGCTACCTACCAGAAACCCACTTTAAACATAAAAAACAAATAACAAATAAACCCATCCAACTGCTTCCTTCAATACACCAAGCTGCTGAGAGCAGCTAGGAAAAAAATAACACAAATGAGCATACTATTGCTGCTATAAATTCATCTTTCCTTTTGCACTCCTGATGGCAAATAATCTAAGGCTTCTCCACACTCAAGCTACCTATGCTACAGCAATGGCTTTATTCTCTACTCCACGGGAAAAATAAGCTGTTCACCCTCATACCTGTTCTATTTCCACATCCATCCTCACCCCATTTTTGCCAAATTCAGAGAAACAGTAATCATTTCCCTCCTTCAAAAGACAAGTCTTAAGAGCAAGAGTTGTCTCTGCACCCCCACAGGGACAGGAGGTGCAGGTTGTTTCCTCTCTCCTGTGGGGTCTGTCTCACTGCCTCTGTATTTCACACCCCATTTACCCAGGCCCTTGATCAGGGAACCTGAGCATTTTCACACAACCTCCTAATATCTCATAGGTCCACTCTGATCTCTCTGATCCCACTGGGTGCTTCCAAGCCTCATTTATCTAGTCTCTACCTGACTGGCAAACTCTTCTCCTAGTATTTGATCCTGTTCCTTCAATCCACCCTCCAGTCTGCACCCAGACTGATCTTTAGAAAGCCAAATGTGAGCCTGTCACTCATCCCTGCTTCCCACTCCAGCCTCCCTGCTCCTATAGTCCTCCTTCAGGTCCTCCACATCACAGCTCTTTTTCATCTCAAAACACTGGCATATGCTCTACCCTCAGCCTTGAAAGCAACTCCACCCTCTCTCCTCCTCCCCGTGCCCATCCTCTGGCTTTAGTGGCATGACTTATCTGGCAAACACAAGGGATGTAAGTTTTTTTAAAATTCTCTTCCAGTCAACTTATATCTGACTCCAGCCCTATCATGCCAGGCTGGAGGAAAATTAGATTCCATCTTTCCTGAGGCTTTTACTCTACCCCACCCTCCAAATTTTACAGAATCCCAGGGTCTTATGCCAGGGAGCCCCCAGTGTCCAGTCAGCCTCTGTCTGTGATTGCCTTGAGACCCCTGTCCAGTCTGTGTGGTCATGGGACCTGCATGGCAACCTGCAGGTTGCTTCCTGGAGCTGCCTGAAAACAGGACACTTGGGAAGGTGGAGCAGCCGGATGGCCAGAGCCCTGCCCTCTGGGGTCCTGCCACCATAGGGGGTTGCACAGATAGATGGCTGCATTGTTCATTCACTCTCTCTCCACAGTCCTGAGACATTGTTTCTCTCGTGCAACTTCTCCCTGTCTCTCCCCCTCCCCTTGGGGACACCTGTAACAACCACTTCCCTTGTGTTCTCCTCCCACTGGCAAAGGTCCTGGAAGCTCAGATGCAGAAAGCCTTACTTCCTGCTTCCAGGGGGAAAGGGAAGTGATAACAGAAAGGAAACCACAGCTCAAAACGGTATCCTGCCTCATTGCAGAGAGCCTTCCCTGGCACCGCAGCCTATGCTGATCTGTCTGTTAGGACTCTTCTCCCCCTTTCTAACGCTCAGTGTCCCCGTATCCACACATTCAATGTCTGAGTCATCCACCACACTGAAGCCCCGTAGGGCCCAGAGCCTCACACAGCACCTGCCACTTTGTGTTTATTAGTACTGGGAGAATAAGTGGACGAAGGCAAGAATCAACAACAGTAGACTTGCTGGCCCTTTTGTACACATGGGCAAAACCTATATACCTGGAGAATCTGTTCTGGGTTTTGACAAACTATGAAACACCCAGGAAAACAAATGCTTGCTCTTTCTTGAGAAACTGCTGTAAAGCCCAGGCTAGAGAGGAAAAAAGAGTCAGATATTGGTCTTAGTTCTGATATAAAAAATTGTGGAAAGCCAAAGGAAATGTACCTGTTTTAAAGGAGGGGAGTTTAAAATGCAGGCTAACAGCAGACAGGATGACATTGTCCTTGTTTTCACTCCAGCTAATAGCATTTAAATGACTGCGGTGATACAGTGTCTCAGCCTGGATGACGCACACTTTGTAAAGGGAAGTCTGAAGTGTGGGAGCAACCACTGCACGGTCTATTGTGTACCACACCAGAAAACCAACTCTTACCTCCTGTCCAGCACTCGTGCTTAGGGGAGAGGTGGTGGCTTTAAAACAGGTCCACAAATTCTTTGCTGAACCTCGCTGCAAGAGATGGAAACTAATTTCCATCTTCTTGAATATGGGCTGGACTGATGGACTCAATCGTAACAAGGAGGACAAAGTGGAATGGAGGTGTACAATACCATGATGACATCATGAGAAGGCACAGAGGTGAACTCCCCTTTGGAGAAGCCCGATGGATGAGGAACCAAGGGCTCCAACCACAGCTAGCAAGGACTCAACAGTCACAGACCGAATAGGAATTGGATCCTTAGGCTGCAGGCAATCCAGTGACCTAAGCCCCAGCCTACACTTTGACTGCAACCCCATGAGAAATGCTGCACCAGAGCCACCACCCAAACCACACTGACTTCCAGCTCTCAGAACTGTGCAAGATCACCAATATCTGTTATATTAAGCTGTGAAATTTTGGGGGTAATTCTGTACCTCCGACTTAGGCTCTAGTTCTGGCAGCCATTAGGAGGTTCCAAACAGAGGTACTTCCAGCCTAGAAACTTAAAGGTGTAGGTCAAAGTTCCTTATAGTCCAGGTTCTATAACCTTCTACCCATGGGGTATTTCCCCAAGTGTGGTACACAAGAAGATTGTAGATGGTGCAAAGATGAGCGTTTATTTTGATAACACTTCTGAATTTAGTTTACTCTGTATTGGAAAAGTGCTGGTTTTCCACTTTGGAGGAGTGATGGATTTCTTAGTGTCTAAGGGGAATTTGAACAGGGAAAGGAATGCTCACTAGTAACTATAATTTAGGCAATGTACTAATTATTAATCTTCAGAATTTATTAGATAATTAAGCTTCTTGAGATATTAAATAATCAACATTGCCCTGAATATTTATACTTACTTACAACTAATAAATAAAAAATTAGGGATTTAACAAAACAAATTTTCCCAATCAATAAAAACCTAGATTGCAAACTTAACCCACCATTTTTAGGCATTTAATTAAAATCTCAATTCTAGCATATTAATTGCCTTCAATGTTCTAAGACCCTTCAAACGCAAACTGGTCCCATACACACACAAAAAATAGATTACAAAATTGATTAATACCCTTACTCCCAAAGCAGTTACAACAATGTGGATACCAAGACTTTAATCAGTGTCCCTTTTTGATCCTCTTCTCTTTGTATATTCCAACTGTTACATTCTTCACATTGTCCTAAGATTTCAGTAGCTATAAGTTCAGTAATTCATATTTTTCATCTTTCTGGAATTTCACAAATTTTACCAGACTCCAAAGTAAGAGAATATTTTCTTGATCCCACTGGGACTTGGCAGGTCTCATCAGATGGGTGAATGGTTAATTTTTAATCAGGACATGGTTATATAGACCAAACTGATTCAAACCTGAGCTTGGTCATCAGGATGAGCTTCTTTTCATTACAAAGAAGCTGTACTGGTCATGCCCTGGGTCTTCCATGTTCCTATCTTCCTTAGTAATGGTAACTTTGGAGACTTGGTGTCTTTCCCAGGAATGAAATGGTCTTTAAGTTTTGTACATGACCTCTCCTTATTTTCCAATAATTATGATTTATTATTCTGGTATACTAGCATAATTGGAAGTTTATGGGCATATGTCTTATTAGTATCTCTTTATAATTAGTAGAGTTATCTGGAGGTTTCATCCTTTGAGAAAAGATGGAGTAAGTCTGGAGTTGGCTTGTTTTTCTTTTAAGGACATTTAACCAGTTTGTTATTCAGCAACACATGTTCGACTACTCTTTAACTGGTTACTGTGTGACAGCAGCGAGGCTGACCAACAGCTGGGGCACTTTCCATCTGCCATCCACATGTTCCTGTTCATGACAGTGTTCCTTTTTATGCTGAGATTATTTTAGCTGACTCACTCTTTCTTGCTCATGCTGGTCCATAACAGTATCTGCATAAAATAGACGTGTTTACCGAAGAAACAAGACACCCATACACAGCAGCACTTTCCCACTACTGAGATAATAAGGATGAGGCATATTCTAGTAAATTCACTCTTTCTTTAAAGCACTCCATTTTTAATACTTAATATTACCTGTCCTGACATTCTTTTCTTGCCCCCAAATATACCTGCAGGCTATACAGCAAATAGTGGCTTCTGCTTCTGGGGAGGCCTCAGGAAGCTTCCAATCACGGTGGAAGGCAAAGGGGTAAGGAGGCATCTCACATGGCTGGAGCAGGAGGAAGAGCGGTTAGGGGAGGTGCTATACTCAGTTAAACAACCAAGTCCTGTGAGAACTCACGCATATCACGAGACAGCACCAACTGCACGGTGCTAAACCATTCACCAAGGATCCACCCCCGTGATCCAGTCCCCTCCCACCAGGCCCCCCTTCAACACTGGGGATTACAATTCCACCTGAGATTTGGTGGGGACCGAGAACCACATCATATCAACCCTCAACAGTTTATTTTCTTTAGTTGGAGAATGATGCTAGAGACCAAACTCTGGGTCCCGGGCACATGTGTGAACTATGATGTTGGAAAAATGCTGTTTCTGATGTTGCGAGTGGAACATTTTTTCTAACAGAGTTGTCATTTATTTTAAAATCATATCTTCACTTTATCTCATCCAAATTGGTATGTGATTATATTAGCAGATCTTTCTAATAGCATAAGTCCACCAACCACCAAGATATTCTCTCTAGGATTGATGTGCTATAGAGGTATAGTTTCCTTTTCAAATATATTTAACATCGAAAAGTGAGACAGTGTAAAAATACATTGCAAATAATAGTACAGGCAGTACTGTAATATGACAAGCAACTTGAGTGTGAACTGTGAACGAGGGAAGCTAAGCAATGCCCTCAGAGCAAGCTCTGAACGTGCTCACTGGTCTGACCACCCTTTTTCATGCAGCTCGGTGGATTGAGTTCCTGGGTTTGCCACAGCAAAGCATCAGAGGCGCAGGCTGAAAACAACAGAAACGTATTGTCTCAGCTCTGAAGGCTGAAGTCCACAGTCAAGGTGCGAGCAGGGCCTTGCTCCCTTGCCTCCTGTCGGGGAGCCCTTTTCCCTGCCTCCTCCGAGCTCCCAGTGTGGCTGCCCATCTCTGGAGTCCTGGGTTTGCAGTTGTGGCTCTTCAGTCTCTGCCTCTGTCACCACATAGCTGCCTCCCCTTACATATCTGAGCGTTTCTGTGTCTCTTTTGTAGAACACCAGTCAATACTGGATGAAGGGCTCACCCTACTTCATCTTAACTAATGACATCTACACGGCCTTATTTCCAAATAAGGTCGCATTCACAGGCACTGGGGTGATGACTTCAACACAGCTTTTTAAGGAGCATGATTCAACCAGTAACAACAGGCCTTCAGGAAGCAGAGCTCAGCCTTGGCCTGATCTACATTCTAGGTCTGCCCTTCACTCAAGGTCAGCAAGTGCAGAGGCTCTTGGGGTTGTCGAGATGCTTGTCCTGGCTCTGTGTGGGCCCCAGGCTCGTGCCACAGGCCTCAAGCCCATCTTCAGTCTCTGGGCTGGACTGCAGGGGCCACAGCTTTCTCCTTTTGGTCATCAGGGCAGAATCTCAACCTGAGGGTGGTCGGCTGATCACAGTGAAAACTGAGAGTGGAGAGGTTGTTTGGAAGAAGAAACTTATTTCTAACTTAGAGTTTTCTCACCTATAAAATGAGGGTTTTAGACTAATTCAGAGGTTTTCCACCTTCACTCTGGGGAGTGACCTCAACATCACGTGCAGGAAGAGTGGAGGCCGAGTTCCGTGAGAATGCTACTTTCATTTCCTCCATTTGTGCAACTGTCTACTCTATACCAAAATCAAGGTTGGGTTCTTTGTGCATATTTACTCTCCTTAACTTTTTTTTTTGACAGTCTCACTCTGTCACCCAGGCTGGAGTGCATTGGCGTGATCTCGGCTCACTGCAGCCTCCAACTTCTGAGTTCAAGTGATTATCTGCCTCAATCTTGTCAGTAGCTGGGATTACAGGTGCCAGCCACTATGCCTGGCTAATTTTTGTATTTTTAGTGGAGACGGGATCTCACCATGTTGGCCAAGCTGGTCCCGAACTCCTGACTTCAGGTGACCCACTCGCCTCAGCCTCCCAAAGTGCGGGATTACAGGCGTGAGCCACAACACCTGGCCTACTCTCCTTGACTTTTAAATAAGCCCATGATATGTATGCTCTCCTCACTTTTTAGAGCAAAACACAGACTCAGAATAATTTTTCGAGGTCCCTTGAATGTTGCCTGAGATTCATTTGATCATCAGTATGTGTTTTGTATTTTATTTGACAAACAATGAGCAAAATGGTCTCAATTCACACCCTCGGGGAATGAACAATCTAGTTGGGGAGAAATTTTGAAACCTCAAAAGTGAATAAATTGCAGGTCACAGGGAATGCTGTAGAGATGGGGCACATGCAGGACATAAGCCAGGTTCAGATGAGGGATCTGGTGACAGTCTCCGTGACGTTGTTGGTGGACAGCAGCCCCGAGTGGGCGCCTAGAGATGTACAGGAGTTGGAACCCTCAGCGCTGCCACTGGAAAGGTGAGTGGTCCTCTTGCTGTGGGAAATGGGGTGGTGCTTCCTCAGAAACAATAAATAGAGAAGCAGCGCAGATCCAGCGATTGCACTTCTGGGTATTTGCCCTGAACAACTGAAAGCAGGGAGTGGAACAGATACTGGTTGGCAGAGTTTGGGTGTTTATCCCCACCCAAATCTCATGTTGGGATTTGATCCCAGGGCTGGAGGTGGGGCCTGGTGGTGGGAGGTGTTTGGGTCATGGGGATGGATCCCCCATAGCTTGGTGCTGCCCTGGAGATAGTGAGTGAGTTCGCATGAGATCTGGTTGTTTAAAAAGTGTGCATAACCTCCCCAGACCCCACTGTTGCTCCTGCTTTCACCATGTGACATGCCTGCTCCCAATTCGTCTTCTGCCAGATGTCAGAGCTCCCCGAGGCCTCTCCAGAAGCTGAGCAGATGCCAACACCATGCTTCCTGTACAGCCTGCAGAACTGTGAGCCCATGAAACATCTTTTCTTTATAAATCACCCAGTCTTGGGTATTCCTCTATAGCAAGGCAAGGGCAGCCTAACACACTGGCACACCCATGTTCATAGCAGCATTATTCACAATAGTCAGAAGGTGGAAACAACCTGAGCTTCCATGGATGGAAGAAAGGATTTCTAAAATGGGGGGATACACATACAATGGAGCATTATATTATTCAGCCTTATAAAGGAAGGAAATTGTGACCTGTGCTATAACATAGATGAGCATGAAGGCATCATGCTGAGTGAAGTGAGCCAGTCACATAAGGTAAATACTGACTGATCCCACTGGCATGATGTCCTGAGAGTAGTCGCATTCCTAGAGATAGAAAATAGAATGGTGGTCACCAGGGGCTGGGGACGGCGGGTTTAGAGGGTTAGTATTTGGCGGGTACAGAGTTTCACTCTGGGAGGATGAAAAAGTTCTGGAGACGGATGGTGGTGACAGCTGCACGACAATGTGAACTTACTTAATGCCACTGAAGTGTCCACTTAGATGGTATAAATGGTCAATTTTATGTCATGTATATTTTAGCACAATGATATAAAACAGAACACATTTCTCCCTCTTGTTCAGGTAAAGTCAGTGCCTTAGACTAAAGCAGCAATGTCCCAGCCCCAGGCCCACACAACTCACAGGCAGCCTTCTGTGCCAGCGAGACCTTCCCTAGTGGGTCCCCTCTCCTCACTGTCCCCAGGCCCAGTTCCAGTCACAGCCTTGCACCTGCAGGGCTCTCTGGCTCTACGGAAAACAGTCTGAAAACCCCTGGGCCTTGGATTTCCTCTGCATGTAAGTCCCATGGGTTGAGAATTTGCCTGGGTAGACTTTGAAGTGTCTGGATTTTTGTCAGCCAGGAAGAGAAACACTGATGACTCAAGGGACAGGGCGAGACATTTGCTCATGGGAATCTCTAAGCCCATCTTAGCAGTTTGGATCCTCCTAGCTCACCGTGGCCACAGCAGCCCCTGGGCCTGCACTGTCTCTCGGTGGGAACTCATCCTTCAGGAAACTTCTGTGTCTATGTTGGCAGCATGTGTGAGCATCAGCCCCAGACCGCCCAGATAACAGCCCTGATTATGAATCCTTCCCTTCTCTGTGGGCTTGTCTCTTCCACAATGCCTCTCTTTAGGAAAGGGTAGGGAGCCTTCTGCAGTGAAAGGGCTGGCACCAGGTCTCTGTCTCCTACCCTGGCATGAACTTCCAGTGCTTTCTCTTGTGCCAGTGCCTGAGTTGGAGCCCACTGAATGAAAGATCTGAGTTAGGGGAGCCATGTGACATCACTGCCGCAGCGTGTGCTGCTGGGACTGGTGAGCACCTGAGCCTGCTCACCTTTTCCTGTAAAAGAAACAAGGCCAGCCCCTCAGCCCTCTCTAGTTGTTCGAATCTAAATGTACCACTTAAGTCATGGTTATCCCTAGAAAACCATTTTCACTGGGTGCTTCTCAAGTATATTTGGGAAAAAAACAGGACAGTGACTCGCTCCACATTCTCTTCCCATAAGAAAGCGGAGACTGTATGTCTAAGCACCCCATGCCTCCTGTCAAACAGAAAAGAAAGCAAATGCCACAGCCAACTGGGGAGCTCCCTCCTGCTTCAGTTTCCTCACCTGTATGAAGGCACACACAAAGATGTGTGTGGTGTGGAACAAAATGAAATAGGAAGCTATGGTGAAAATTAAAAGAGCTATGCAGATGTAAAATGCAGCCACTGTGAGTACACGGTGGCTCACACCTATAATCCCTGCACTTTGGAAGGCTGAGGCAGGTGGATCACCAGAGGTCAGGAGCTCGAGACCAGCCTGACCAATATGAGGGACCACCTGGAGGGAGCGTTAGAACTGGTGACGCTTCACTCCCACTTGGCATTGCCTTCTCAGGTCTCAGCACCTCCTCAGAGTTAACAGTCTCCTGCTGAATAGCAGCTTCCCCTCCAGCACCTGCAGGTCCTCCCTGCCCGCTGCATCTGCCTTGCCCCAGCACTCCTGCCTGACCCTGGAGAAGGATGGAGAAGGATGGAGACACAGGGTTTTGTGGGGAGTGCTGGGAAGGGGCCTCCTCAGGAAAGGGAGGCTGTGGTGGCCCCTCCCTCACCTGCTCCAGCAGCTGAGCTCATGCCCTGGGGACACTCACGCTCCCTAGGAGTGACAGGTGGGCCCGCTACCCACAGGCCAGCAGAATGCAGCTCTTTTGTGGTGGGGAAATCCTGCCCTGGTCTTGGCCATGGAGCCTCGGGATGAGTTTTGTGACACGGCCATAGCCAGACACCTACTGAATCAGGATGAAGGTCCAGTTGGGAGGCGGGGGCTGGAGGGAGTGCAGGGGGCATGAGGGGGCACTCCAGCCATTCCTCATCTTAAGTGGGACCTCCCTGGGAGGACAGATGACTGCTGCATTAGGAGGGAATTTCAGGTCCACCTGCCACCTCCAAGGAGCGTAAGCTGGCAAGATTGGAAATCAACCAGCCTACAGCTGCCCCTACTAGTGACCCCATCAGGGGACCAGGACTGCTGGACTGGCAACCCAGGCATTGAAGGATTCTCACTCTCCAGGGACCTCGCTGCTAGAGCCAGGCCAGTGCTGGAATCCCTGCCAGCAGGGGCAGCGTGCAGGCTTTCTGGGGCCTGCTATAGCCTGGAAAGAGAATGTGAGATTCATGGGTACGCATGCGGGCGGCTGCACCCATCCAGGCCACACGTGGGACCTAACAGCTCCTGTCTGGTTAGCAGTGCCCGAGAGATTTTCCTGGTGCTGGAAACCTATTGGATTTGGGGTGTACATGACCCACCTGGGTCACAGTGCTTGCTTTCCTCTCATCTGCCGACTCACTGGGGGATCTGCATCCATCTGCCCATCTCCCCTTTTCCTCACACTACCTCAGCATCTCTATTTCATAAAGCACCAATTTTTTGGTTATTACCCTCATTTAAAATTATATATATTAGTCAGAACATAATCCTCCTTCTCTCTCCAATCTCATTAGCTGATAAAAGCATTAGCAAATTGTCACGTCTAAATGACCGTGTAATAGGTATTGGTTTTAATTGTTGGTACTTAAGTGGCCGTTATAACAGAGTGCTTTGCTTCATAAGCCAGGTAAGCCCCTTGCTCTCTAAGGAGGAATGCTGGAGACTTGGCTGCTCAGAGCCAGATTTGCAATCCACTGGCAACCCGTGCGTAGGACTCCAGTATTTTGACATTGGCCTCCAGAGTCTGTTTTCTGCTTTTCTTTTTCCTTTTTGTCTTTACAGGACATAAAATTTACCAGTTTAAATGCACAGTTCAGGGGCATTAACTACATTTACATTATTGTGTAACCATCACCACCATCCCTCTCCAGAACGTTTGCACCCTCCCAAGTTGAAACCCTGTACCCAGTAAAGAACAACTCCCTTCCCCCAGACCCTGGCAACCACCACTCTACTTTCTTTCTGTGTGACTGTGACTACTCTAAGTACCTCATATAAGTGCCATTGGAAACTTTGTCCTTTCGTTTCTGGTGTATTTCACTCAGCATGTTACCCTCAAGGTTCCTCCATGTTGTGGCATGTCAGAATTCCTTTCCTTTTTAAGGCTGCACAATATTTCCCTGTATGCATATACTACATTTTCTGTTTTCATTCATCCATTTGTACACACTTGGGTTGTTTCCATCTTTTGGCAATTGTGAATTGAATTACTGGCCTCCTTTTTTTTTTTTTTTTTTGAGATGGAGTCTTGCTCTGTTGCCCAGGCTGGCTGAAGTGCAGTGGTGTGATCTCTGCTCACTGCAAACTCTGCCTCTCAGGCTCAAGTGATTCTCATGCCTCAGCCTCCCAAGTAGCTGGGATTACAGATGTGTACCACCACGCCCAGCTAATTTTTGTATTTTGGTAGAGGCGGGGTTTCACTGTGTTGACCAGGCTGGTCTCGAACTCCTTTACCTTAGGTGATCTGCCCACCTGGACCTCCCAAAGTACTGGGATTACAGGTGTGAGCTACTTCATCTGGCCTTTTCTCATCTACTTCTAGTTTTCACTCCTCAGTGGCTGACATTAGACTCCATTATGGCCCCTTCATAAATTTTATTAAACCACCTGAGCAATGAGGGAGATGAAATTCCAAGAGCCAATGAGTGAACTCTTTTCCTACACAGGAAAGAGTTCTTAACCACTGCAGAGTCACCAATCCATCTGAGAACCTGAGCAAGTGTTGAATCTGCTCCCATTTGAAAACTATACAGGCACTCATACAAACATGACCTTTTCAGCCTCCGTGGACACCCCTGAGACCCATTTTTAGACCACAGGTTTATCTCTGCTCTAGATAATTCATTTCTTCCCAGAAAGTGGTAAGTCAAAAGTTTTCTAATCAGACCATGGTTGAAATGCTTGAATAAAACACAGAATCACTTCCAGTTTGGCAATGATATAAAGTGGAATGTCTGTGTTTCGAACTTTCCCAGTGCAGAACATGACAGTGTCTCCAAAAAGCATGGGAGGCCAGGAGCTGAGTGTGGGACTCTCTTTCTGGCTGCAGAGGGAATTGGTGACTCTACACATGCAGGGGACAGCATGCTGGGGAAAGAGGCAGAAATGCCTCCTTCCAAATAAGAATCCTTCTCTGTACCTGCCTCCTGCACACTGACCATTCTGATTGCTGGCAGCTCTAGCCCCAGGCCACCCTAATGCTGCCTAAGCACACATACTCTCCCACTGTCCCAGCGCGGGGAGTCATTCAGGGTGCCAGGAGCTTCCTAGTTTCCAATTTGACTGCACATGAATGTGTGTCACTGCCCAGGGAGTGGCTTCAGCGGGTGGTAGCTGACCTCCACCCCAGGGCAGCTCCAGTTGCACAGGCCATGGGGACTGCTGCCATCCAGCTTCATCTGCAAGAGCCCCGGGTCGGCCAAACTTGTCTACTGAAGATGGGGAGTGTCTGGATAAATTTGCCATATCTGAGCAGAAAATATAAGTCAGACTGGATTTAACACAGAGCAGAAGGCTGAGTCTCAACTGAGATGCCATGTACAGTGGTGTGCTTGGGGACAGGTGCCCTGATATCCAGGCATCTTTACAGGAAGTAATACGTTTGAGAGACTTGGGTCCTTGGGTGTGTGCAGCTGGGGATGGACGCAGGTCTCTGTGCGTGTGGAAGGGTGAAGTGGTGAGAGGGGAATAGACCAGGACTGCACAGTGTCTGAGGCCTGGTCCCTGGCAGAGGGCAGAGCTCCAGAGCAAAACCTAAAGCCTCCTGTCCTGGGGCCTGTGCAGCACAGAATGCCTGGAGCAGCCATTCCTCCCAGGTGTCCCACAGAGTGAGGGACAAGGACAATTTCCCTTCTCCCTTAGTCAGGGACTCCCAAGGGGCTGCAGCCACATTGCTCCTTCTGAGGTTTTGCAGCAGCAGTTGGTCAGAGACGCAGCCATCGTTCAGGGCAGTCCTGATGGGGACTCTTCCCTTTCCCAGGAACCCTGGAACCTCATGGCCAACTGACATTTAACCTTTGTGGCACTTTAAAATCATCCAGGGAGCTTTGAAAACATTCTGATGTGGGAAACCCCATTCCAAACCTATCATTTTAAGATTCTCTGGAAATGTGGCCTGAGCCCTGGGCATTTTTAAAGTCCGTAGGTGATTCTAATGTGCAGGCTAGACCCATTGATGGTCGCTGCTTCTTTCCCCTCGGGAAGCTCTCACCATCTTTGGTAAATTAAATACATGATTAATTATGCTAAGGCAGATAACTGCCAATATTGAGTCCACTGAAAGATGCACATTTTAGGATTCCGATAGGGGTATTCCTTACAATCACTGTCAGGCAGGTGACAGGTATAAAACGCTGCCATCATCATCAAAGAAGCATGTGCTTACCCCATCAAAGTATTTCATATGGTTGTCACTTTAATGGGCATTATTGGACAACACATGGAGAGTTTAATTGCTATTTTAAAATATCCTCAAAAAAGGTTCACTATGATTTGGCCTTGAAATGAAAAAATATTGTCTGTGCGATGAGCATGGGCACAGAGCATCAGGGCATACTGCTGATGTCACTGAAGCAAATACTTCTCATTGCCATTTCATGGGGTTTTTGCAAAGTCATAGCCAAGGGCTTTATAAGACCTAACAAAGAAAGAAACATAAAGAGTGATCCGTGAGAAGGAACTGTCCGTCACACACCTAAAAACGCAACCCAAAGGCTAAGAGATCACCAAATCCCAGAAACATCTTTCTAAGAGACGTACAGCTCTACTGCACTCCATGGCCATGGGAAACACAGGGCCATGCTCTGAGCCCAAAACAGGAGCCGTACAGTTGCATAAAGATGCAGATTAGAGAAAACATCTTAGACATATCCTCACCAATGTATTTCACTCATTTATTCAATTTTATATAAGTACAAGAGTGACATGATAAAATCCATGTCTATGAATTTCAAAAAGAGATCTGTCAATAAATTAAAGAAAGTTTGAGGTGATAGAAGGCATTGTTTCAGCTTTATTGGAAATGCTTTTCATAGTGATCCACAAAATGGGTGCATCTTAGAATTGATGGTTTGTTAGTTTTTGTGAAATATAGTCATTTGCTCCTGGGTCTAATTCCAAGCGCTCAGGCTTAACCTGCCTGTTGCACCAGTATGAGAGCTCCCATGCTGTGGCTCTCTTCTCTTCTGAGAATGCCGATAGGTGCTCCCTTCCCGGGCCTTTCCATTCTATGGAGAGACTCTCTGGCACTGGCCTCTGCTCTCAGGCCTTCTCACCCAGCCCCATCCTGATAGGTCTTGCCGCTCTTCTCCCCTGGGTCAACCCTCAGTCTTTCTTCTGCCATTTCTTATTTTCACAGTGCCTCTTTTTATTTTATTTTATTTTATATATGTGTATATATATATATATATATATATATATATATATAATTGTGTTTTAGGTTCCAGGGTACATTTGAAGAACATGCAAGATTGTTGCATAGGTACATACTTGGCAATGTGGTTTGCTGCCTCCATCCCCATCACCTATATCTGGTGCCTCTTTCCATGTAATTCCAGCCTACTTCCACCATACACAGCCAAACAGGTGCCCTAATTTCAATCTCACACGTTTACTCATCTCTAAAATGGGAGGCAATAAGACAGAGACTCAATGCTGGGGACAAGTCCTAACATGTGTGATGGAATTACATTGTTTACTGAGAATGAAAGCAAGGAAAACCGAGCCAGTCCCAAGCAGAAAACTGCTCAGGGCATTCTAAACTGGTAAATAAGGTATGCATATCATACGCTAGTTAAAACAGTTCTTTAAACAAAGGATACATGACCCTGCCCCCATTGCTCCCTCGTAAAGAATGTTTCTTTAATCAGTAGTGAACAGGCACCACCTGCCTGCCTAGTCTATCTTTATTCTATGAAAAAAACACAGAATACTTGCTTGTCACAATCACCTGTTCACAGAGAATAAATACGTGGGTCCGAGTCTACTCAAGGCTCTTAGCTCTGAAGGCTGTTAGCCACCAATCCCACTCTGCACTCATCTGTGTGTTTGCTTCTTCATTGCTTCAGTGCCGGCGGGTTGGGGTCTCCATGACCTAGCTGGTCTCAGCAACTCAAGGCATGCCATGCAATGGGGAGTCACTGACATGGATTCCCTCCAAGCTTTCGCACTCGTAAGCTGGGTAAACTTGGACATGTTACTTTGCTTCACCTGAGAAGGGAAGAATGGAATCACTATGTCACAGGGTTGTTGCAGGATTAAATGAGAGAGTGTGTGCATTGCAGACCCTCTTAATTATAGCTGTCTCTGTGGCATCCTTCCCAAGTGCAGCTACTATGGAGTTTGGGTGGGATTGACCAAGTCAGGGCTTGATTGGCTTAATCCCAACCATGTGACCTAGGTTGGTCTAGTCAGAGTAAAGCTCAGTTCTTATTCAGATGGTTTGGGGAAGAGAAATTCCTTTTTGCCCCTATGGTATCTTATAGCCATCCCTTGGTATCTGCTGGTGGTTGGTTTTCGGACTCCTGAAGATACCAAAATCAAAGATGCTCAAGTTCCTGATATAAAATGAGGTAGTATTTGCAAATAACTTGCAACAATCCTCTTGTATTTTTAAAAGCATCTCTCGATGACTTGTAATATAATACCTAATACAATGTAAATGACATGTAAGTAGTTGCTATACTGTATTGGGTTTTCATTTGTATTATTTTTCATTGTTAAATTGTTATTTTTTATTCTCTATATTTTTTCCTGATCCTCAGTTGGTTGAATTCAAGGATGCAGAACCTGTGGATACATAGGGCCGACTGTATCTATGAAGGCTGTAATGCCAGGAGCTCTTGGCTACCAAGAAGCCACCCCAGAAAAGAGGCTGACCTTAGAGGAGGATCAGGGTGACAGAGGAGGAAAACTAAGCCAGGGCCCCTGTCAAACTACATCTGATCCCTACAGTGACTCAGGTGTGTGAACCAATTACTTTATTTAACCACATTTCAAGTGTCTTTTCTATCATTTGCAGCCAAAAACATTTTAAAGGTTCCAATATGAAAAGCATTTAATAAGAACTTAATAGATAGTAGTTATGCTATCAACTCAAGTGTTTAAAATTTATAATGGAAATGAGGGAAATGAGTGACATATCTGTCATTCCAAGTGAACCTGTTCTGTAGCAGCAGGTAGACCCTGTGCCCTGTTCTAGAATTTTGCTAGTAAATGATCATCCCAGAACTCATAGCCTCCACTCCACCAACCAGATCATGTCCCACTTCCACATTCAAGTAAGTAACTCAGGGCAACCCCTTTTAGTGATAGAAAGACGGACTCCGAACCCCATCTCGCCACACTCCCTAGTAATTAAGTGAAAGGAATAGGAAAGCTGCTGCTCCTCCACATGGCCCTATGGCACCAGGGAGCCT
The DNA here is from genome assembly GCF_049354715.1 of Callithrix jacchus. Taxonomy (NCBI): domain Eukaryota; kingdom Metazoa; phylum Chordata; class Mammalia; order Primates; family Cebidae; genus Callithrix; species Callithrix jacchus. The sequence goes on along the minus strand of NC_133514.1, from coordinate 54,670,208 downwards.
CACAGAAGCCACACCCGCCCCACATGCCCTTGCTGTGTGCACAGAAGCCTGGGCCTGTTGCTCCCGAGTGTTACCAAACTGAGCTGGGGTCCATGTGCCTGCCATAGTAGAACCAGATAGCCACACTGAGCTTTTGCAGCGGTAGAAAGGAAGGCATTTATTTGCAGGGCACCATGCAAGGAGGCCCAGCAGCCTTCGCTCAGTCCTGGCCTCCCCAATGGCTTGTGGGCAAGGGCTCTCCCAGGCAGAGGTGCATCGCAGGAAAGCAGATGCTGTTGGCCCAGTCATGAATCAACAAGTGGAGGGTACACACTGGTCTTAGCTATTGGTTCAGGGGGTGAAGTTTGTCTTAAATTTTAGGGTCAGCAGAAAAAATGTTAACTGGCTGAGGAAGGAGGCAGTGACTCCTTCCCGGTCCCCCAGGAAGAAACTTAGAAGAAAGAATGGCCATCAGAGTTCAGTCCTCAGCTCCCTGTCATCTGAGGTCTGCCTGCCAGTGGATCCATTTGTTGCCGGTCGTCCGCGGCAGGGGGGAGGGGTCCACGTTTCTGCACTTGAACTTCCTTCCCGTAGTGTTTTAGGCTACTACGATCTTCTTGGTTTCAAGTTGCTCGTTTCCTTCACAGGGCTAGCTAGATGCCTGGAATTTCTCTTGAAGGAACTTTGGACATCCTTTTATTTCCATGCTTGGTCAGGGGGACCACAAGCCCCTAAAAGGGGATTCCTATTCTGGCTCAAGAGCAGGAAAATGTGGAGCCAAGTCAATCCTCCCAGGACGGTGTGGTCTCCAGGAAGCAGAGGCTCAGGACGTACCTTCTGAGCCTTCCTTGTCTGGCCTTGGCTGTACTCATGGAAGGAAGGCGAGAGCAGCTCCAAGCTTCCTTCTTGGCCCTCCACAGGTGGCCAAGTGCCTCCTGCAAAGAGGCTGAGGCACACTCTGGACCACCGAGCTCCTGTGCCTCCACCAGGTCACCAGGCGCATGGCTGTCCCTTCGGAGCACAAGGTGACGTTCCTGCAACTTTTGCAGTGGTAGAAAGGGCTCTTCCTATCCCACCTTGCCACCTTGGAGGTGATAGAAGGTGGCCCCCAGCTCCGTCATGAGCTTGCCTGCTATAAGACGTCACAGCAGCATGCTCAATGTGCACCCAGTTGTCACAGCACAGGTGTTGTGACTTGAAATCCAATTCCTCAGAGTAGGGGGAGCAAGCTGGGGTTGGGGGGCTCCAAGTGGGGAAGGCGCTTCAGCTGGCAGAGCCGAGCCGAGCTGACTGTGAAGGACGGGTTGCCAGTATAAATTCTTCCATCAACAAGCAGAAAACATGCTCACGACTTTATCATTGTACCCAGGGCTCTGCTACAATTCATATCCTCCTCATGGTTAATGGTGTTTTAGCCCACTGATGCCACATAATACATTTCATCAATTCTGGGGGGAGGCTCCTGCTCAGCACATCAAAGCCAATTTGTAAATATAGAGTGATGGATTGTCAGTAAATTCAAATCAGAACGAGGCAATAACGCTCCCACACAAATTAATATATCTTAGCAGATGTTTAACTTTGAATCTCCTGTTTTGAATATATATTACCTGATAATGTATATACACAAAGCATTTTTTATTTCCACTCATTAAATCTCAATCAAACAAGTAATCGCCCTAAACTGCAGAGGCACAGAAATCCCTTTTCCCTGCCCATCAAATAGAAGCAATTTATTGTGGTGTAAAATAAATGAACTGCTAATACAATTTTTAAAAAACAGCGATAACAAAGCTAAAGGGCCGTGCCCCTGAGGAAGGATTGCCGCGGAGGCGGGGTGCAGAGCCACTGACCCGCTTGAATTCTGCCTCTGCCACTGACTGAGCGGCCTCAGCCAGGTACTTCCCTCTCTGGGCCTCTGTTTCCCCTCTGGCGATGGGGATGAGCGTTGTCTACTTCGTAGGGTTGTAGAGGAACTGAAATGGCTTCATTTGCGTGAATTGTTTAGAACGCTGCCAGGCATGATATACCTGCTCATATTATTATATCCTAAATGACACAAGAGAAAGGCAGAAGCAGGAATAGGCTTCTCCTTCAGGGAGGCCCTGGGCATCTGGAGCAATGCCAACCCCTGCATCCAGCCGGCTCCTCCCTAGTACGACTCCTGGGAAAAGAGAGACTCGGTTTCTCCAGGTGCAGGTGCGGGTAAGCATCCTCATCTCCTCCTGGTGCAGCCAACCCCAGACCCACCTTACAGGTTCTCCCTGAAGTGCCAATTTCTGGCTCATCTGTCCCCTGCCTAGGGAGGTCACTAAGGCAAGGGAATTGATGCAAGCTCCCAGTGATATGGGAAGAGGGCAGGGAAGTGCTTGGTAGAGAAAGGCAGGCTCCCTGATGAGGGATTTACCCTCCTGCCTGTGCCCATGGACCTAGGTGTGGACAGGCACTCCTGTTTTCGTGCCCAAATGTTGCATTTTCCAAGACCACCCTGGCTCACCACACCCTCCATCCTGTGCCTGTAAAACTCCCAAGACCCTAGTGGGCACATACACGAACAGCTGGACATTGAGAAGAACACACGGATAGAAGAACACACTGGCAGACCCTGGCAAGCCATTGATAGCAGAACCATGTGAATGGCATGGAATTCAGCTGGGAAATGTCCGAGCAGATTCCGGCTGCTGAATGGCCCAACTCCAGGGGAAAACCACCTTCCTGCTCCATCCCCCTTTTGGCTCCCCATCCATCTGCTGGAGCTACTTCCACCATTTGGTAAAGCCTTGCACTTGTTCTCCGAGCACACATGTGATCCAATTTTTCCGGTACACTAGGGCAAGAACCCTGGGATATGGAAATCCCTCTGTCCTTTCAATAAGGCAGGGGGTCTAATTGAGCTGATTAACACAAGGCTGAGGACAGCCAAGCTGAAAGAGTGCCCTGTAACGCATGCCCACTGGGGCTTTGGGAGCTGTGAACATTCACCCTTAGATGCTGCCGTGGTTCAGAGCCCAGGCTCCCCACAACCTGTTCATCTGCATGCTTCCTCTAGGGGTTTGAGGTGAGCCACACCCCCATCGCAAGCCCTGCCAGGGGAATAAGGGAACTCCTCCCATTTTACCAGGCAGAATAGAAAATGCAAACCCAGTGTGCAGCCTTCAATCAGCAGGCAGCAAGCTGCTCACCTGTCCTCTGTCTTCCAGGCCCCTTGCTGGCAGCTATCTGGGTTTCCCATCTCTTTATTTTTCCTCTCCTCATCTCCTGTCTTCTCTCATTCCATCCACTCATCTGACACATTGTAGATGTTTTCCTCTCCTTGTTGCCGTTTCTGACATTGATTTCTGTTCTTCGCTTACTTTTGTCTCACTAGATTTGTCTTTTAGACTTCTGATGACCTTCCCTGGGAAGCTCACTTCAAGAGCCTGGTCTCCCCCTCTGACCTCCCATGGAAGGAAATCATGTTAGACAAAAGGGGTGGGTGAGAGGCCCTTCCGGGCTCACCTTTGCCTGCCTGCCACGTGCCAGGCACCGTGCCGAGTGCTTGCCTGCAGAGCACCTGGAGTCCCGCACACCACCCAACGTAACAATAAAAGTCACTGACGCCTTTTAATTCACACTTGCTGTGTGCTGTGTCTGGTTCTTACTTGTTGTAACTATTGAGTCCTCAGAAACTGTATACATAGATACTATTGTTCTTCAATCCTTATAGGTGAGGAAACCGAGACACACAAAGGCTAGGTAGCATGCCAGTGTGCCATCCACAGTAGGTGACAGCAGAATTCAGACTCAGGCAGTGCAGTCTCAGCCCCTGCACTAAATGGTAAGATTATTCCTCTTGATTCTTCCTTGGTTAGGAACTGGAGTTCAGAGGGAATGAGTAACTTACCTGAGGACGCAGAGCTTAACTTACCCAAGCCCTCAGAGCTAAGTAGAACATCTTCATATTTACCTAATGTTCTCCTTACATGGAGCCTGTGTCCAAATTTCCCCTTTTATATGAACACTAGTCATACTGGATTAGGGCCCATCCCGGTGTCTTCATTTTAGCTTAGTAGAGACCCAATCTTCAAATAAAGTGACATTTGTTGCGGGGGACGCAATTCAACCCTTACCACGGGGGCAGTGCCTGGATGCGGCAGCTTCAGGAGCAATGATGCACCAGCCTCGCGTTAACAGTCCCAGGTCTACATGGTTTCGGTGCAAGCAGGTTCCCAAGATCACCATGTGGTAAGTGATGACAGTGTTACTGCGTTTGTCTAATGGAGATGTGACCTTAGCTAGGAATGACGCACATGACAATAAAGAACATGGAGAGATGGTGCCTGGACACCTTGGAGAACTTTCTTGTGTGCTGACGACAATAAATACCTAGGTAAGTAGGCCTTCTCCCCTCATTATCCCATATTTTCATTAGCCAACCACTAGACCTTACATGGACCCATTAATTTCTAAATACTTTTTAATCGTACTATTCATACAGACAGTGACTCCCAGCAAAATATTTTCTCAGGGCCCCTCACACCCAAAAGGTGACCCAGGGACCCACTCTGTGCCTGGGAAGCACTGCTGCTAGCCCGAGCCCCCTCTTCATTCTGGCTGCCACCTCCCTGTGTCTTCTCTCTTGATGAGGGTGTGCCTCTCATTTTTCATCACTGAGATGGTGACAGGGGGTTATTGTCCACCTTAGCAGGGTGTCCTGACCTCCCACTTTCTATTCCTCCTTCCAGGATTCCTGTCTCAAAAGGGAATCTTAGCCTTTGAGGAATTTTCTGTTGCCTTCAACTTGAAGTGCTCAGACCCCCAAATCCACCCACCCTTGCCCTCTGCTAATTCCAGGACCCTTTGACATATTAGCCAGGTGCTGGCTCTGCATCTTGCTTCCTGCAGCCCTGCATACATTGCACATAGAAACGCTGCAGCTCCGGAACCAGCTTCTCCAAGAGCTTTCCCTTCTGCCGACGGATGGGGACAGGCTAGCGGTGCTGGAGGGCCTGCTGAGACCAGAGCCTTTGCACATGCTTCCTCATGGAATCCTCACAACAGCCTGGGTTTGGCAGATGAAAAAGGTAAGGCTCAGAGCAGGGAGTGAGCTGCTCAAGGTGGTGCAGCTATTCATGCAGGAGCTAGCACCCTGAGCCTGGCACAGTGTCTGAACAGGGGTGTTAACAAAGCTTTGGAGAGAACATGAGTGAACCCAGGTTTTGTGGGACCTGAAGTTTACACAATGTGGAGGATCCACTTGAACTTATGGAGACATTAAAGACAGGGCTTTGCAAGGGGCCTGTGCAAAGTGGGGGACCCTGAGGCTTCAACTTCACTAGCTTCACAGTAAATTTGCCTCTGAGTCAAAAATAAATAAGTAGATGAATAAATAGTCAAAGTATAAAGGTATTGTTTTAGAGCTTATAGTACCTAAAAAAATGATCAAGTCCTATGTTCTTTTTTATAGTCGTAGAAACCAGGTCTGGAGAGAGTAGCTTTTCTGTGAACACACAGCTTAAAGTCTTACCAAAGTTGAGTGGCTGTCCTAGGATATCATGACTGCAGCCTCGTGGTGCTGAACCCATGGCCATGTCTTGACTCTGCCACAACTCCATCCCTACCTTAGGAACAGTTGGTGCTCATCTGCCATATACAACTTACCTCTCCACATCAGGGCTGCCAAAAACTGTACAACGTCAAGGGCCAGGCACAATGAGGTCTTTGTCAAAGGACTCCCCAGAATTATGGGGCACTTACACTGGGTAACCATACACAGCAGCAATGACCCTGTTAATGATCTTGACCTCCTCTTTTTGTGCTGGTTTCTGGAGGGAAGAGAAAGGAAAAGCGCTTCTTCCTTTCCCAGAACCTCACATTTCTTTCTTTCTTATCCTTTTTTAAAAAGTTTATCATGATTTTTAAAAATTAATTTCTGTTTCAATAGGTTTTTGAGTACAGGTGGGTTTTGTTACATGATGAGTTCCACAGCAGTGAACCTGAGACTGCAGTGCACCTGTCACCTGAGTAGCTCATGTTGTGCCTAACGAGCAGTTTCTTTTACCCCTATCCGCCTCTCAACCTCCCCCTTCCAAGTCTCTGAAGTCCATTATATCACTCTGCATGCCTTTGTGTATTCATAGCTTACCTTGCACTTGCAAGTGAGAACCTATGGTTTTTGGTTTTTCTTTCCTGTGTTACTTCACTACTGAGTGGAGAATAATGGCCTCCAGCTCTATCCAAGTTGTTGCAAAAGACATTATTTCAGAACCTCAAATTTCTTGACTAATGGGAATTCAATTAACTCAGTTATGCCAGTTCTCCATTTATTGCCTCTCAGTTCCAAACTGAAATTTCATTGCCTGCTCTGCAAAATGGAGTGGGGCCCTGTAAATTTGTCCATTGCAGCTAGCAGTGTTACTCATTTGCAGTAGAGGGCGCTGGAGGGGTGCTGAATAAGAAAGACTTTTTCTCTCATTGGCCCTGGCGTGCATCTCACCAGACCCCCACAGCAGGGAGCTTCTGAAGCACTGGTGTCTGCCGTGTCCAGGGGCCAGCAGGAGCAGCTGCTCTCCCCAGCATGCCTAAGGGCAGCTTTGCAGCAAAAAATGCAGCTCCAGCCTATCGACAGCTTCCACCATTTCTCAGAGGGCAGATTTCCATCAGATTCATTGCCCAGCAGTAAGTCACTATCACACCCTCTCAACAGGTCTGGACCTCAGCCCTGAGGAACAGAGAACCTCTTACAAAGATGTTTTATCTCAGCTCCCAGAGTAATAGCTACTTCTTATGTCTGTGATTCCTGCAGTCTTTAGAGTTCTCCTGACTTTTTACTAGGCAATCTCCCATTATGCAATCATCTGAAGTAGTTAATACCTTTTATGCTAAACTCAAATTACTGTATGGTTTCTGTCTCCTAGTTGGACTCTAACTGAAAACCAGTCACTTCTGAAGTCAGGGCCCTTTGTGCTTGACCTTCCCAATTCAGCTTTTCAGCTCTGGAGATCTCCAGACCCAAATGAATTGCTCTGAAGAAACCCTACCTGGGTGCAGTTCTTCCCCAGAATGGCGTGGCAGTAACTCTTTGGAAACAATCAGGGATGAAAGCCTGCATACCAGCCACTCAACAAGCATCACATATGTGATGTATGTTTATATGATCCAATTAAAAAATGGATTGAAAACACATTTAAAAATGGGCTCTATACAGCGAATCAAGGATTAAGTTCAGCATTAAAACTGTCAAGAGTGCTTTTTCTTTCTGAAACATATTTTTGACAGCAACAGTTGGCCATTCATAGCCAGAAAGAATGAGTCATAAATCTGAAAGCTGGAAGAGACCTCAGAGATCCAGAGATCAATCCGCAATCAGTTCCACCAAGTTTGTGGTCAGGATTCTGCCCCAGGCCACAAAGATATTTACCTATTTGCTCACGAAGGAACAAAGAAAGATCTTATAAATGGGTGAGACAGCAAAGAGTGGAGGATGGGGCTGTAATACAGCCTACCCTCTAGTCACACCAGAAACAGACCTGGTGACCAATGAGGATGTAGAGGGTGACATTTTGGCCAAAAACAGAAACCACAGAGGTTAAATATCAAAAAAATCTTAAATTTTTTATTTTCCCCCTCCTCATTTTACAGATGTATTAGTCCGTTTTCACACTGCAGATAAAGATATACCCGAGACTGGGCAATTTACAAACGGAAGAGGTTTAAAGGGGCTCACAGTTCCATGTGGCTGGGGAGGCCTCACAATCATGGCAGAAGGTGAAAGGCATGTCTCATACGGCAGCAGACAAGAGAACTTGTGCAGGGAAACTCCTCTTTATAAAACTTTCAGCTCTTTATAAAACTCCTCTTTATACACTATCAGAAGAATAGCATGGGGAAGGCCCACCCCTATGATTCAATTATCTCCCACCAGGACCCTCCCACAACACATGGGAATTATGAGAGCTACAATTCAAGATGAGATTTGGGTGGGGACACAACCAAACCATAGCAACAGATGAGGAAATTGAGGCCTAGGACTCTAGAGTCGCTTGAGTGAACTCCACCCTGGTCTTGCAGAGCTCACACAAAGTGGGAGCCAAGGCATTGCTCAGACCAGCTGAAGGGACCTTATGCAACATCCTTGACACTTGTTGATCTATGACCTTTGGCAGTTATAAAACATGCACACTACTCCCCTATATCTTTCATGACATATTCCCTTTGATCCAACTTTAAAATAAATAAAAATCAATATAATTTTTTTTTAAATTAAAAATCACACTTCAACAGCCACCTCAACAGACATAGAGCTCCAGATACAGGGAGGCCTTGGTGGCTCCATTTCTCTGAGCTTCCCCAGGCCCTCTCCTTGAATGTTTTCCATCAAGGCCCTGCACCCAGGGACACTCCGGAATTTTCCTGACTGACTAGAGGAGTGTTACTGAAATTACTGACATGGGAAGAAGGGCTGATGAGGTGAATTCAGAGTGATTTTGCAGACTAAAGAGCTGCAGGTTGGGGATCTCACACAAGGCTGGAGGTTCCTGTGTCATTGTGGTGGCCATCGTTATCATGGTGACTATTTGAGGAGCACTCGGGCTGAGGCAGTGCTGTTCTAACCACTCTGTAGAGAGGAGCAGAGAACACCAGGGTCGTTTACTGAATCTTCCCACCCCTAGTTCACGCTCTCCCAGTTACCCAGCATATACATTTTTTTTCCTATTGCTGCTGTAATAAATTATCACATACTTAATGGCTTAGCTCAACACCCATTTTTAATTCACAGTTCTTATGTGGGATGCTTTAGATGTTTGTCCCCTTCAAATTTCATGTTGAAACGTAACCCTCAGTGTTGGAGGTTGGCCTGATGGGAGATGCTTTGATCATGGAAGCTGTTGGTTGAACGAAGTGCATCCTGTAGTTGATTCCTCAAGAGAGGCTCACAGAAAATTCTCTACATTTTTGTTTGTTTAAAACTCTTTTTCTATAACCTTCATACTTTAAGCATAGCTTGGCTTGATATAAAATCTTTTGTTCATATTCCATGTTTGAAAATACTGCTCAGTTGTCAGCATATGTGTATGTCATTTTTGGGAACTCTAATGACAGTCTTATTCTCTTATCCTTGAAAGTGATTTAATTCCTTTCGCTTGAATTAATAATTATTTTCTTTTCCATTCTTTTTTGAGACGGAGTTTTGCTCTTGTTATCCAGTCTGGAGTGCAGTGGCATGATCTCAGCTTGCTGCAAGCTCTGGCTCCCAGGTTCAAGCAATTTTCCTGCCTCAGCCTCCTGAGTAGCTGGAATTACAGCACCTGCCACCATGCCCAGCTTATTTTTTGAATTTTTAGTAGAGACAGGGTTTCATCATGTTGGCCAGGCTGGTCTTGAACTCCTTACCTCAGGTGATCCACCTGCCTCAGCCTCCCAAAGTGCTGGAATTACAGATGTGAGCCACTGAGCCCGGCCAGGATTTTTTCTTTATCTTTAAATTCTAATAGTTTCACTGGGATATTTCTCGGAGTTGACGGTTTTTGTTTTTTCCAGGTACTCAGTGGCCCTCTGAGAAGATTTCAGCTTTCTCGTATTTCCAGATGGTTTCTTGCAATATAGTAGTTCATGTATTAGCTTTGTTTCAGAGTTTTGTTTCTCTTCTGCATGGTCCTCAATTACATATGTTGTCTGCTTCCTCCATTTCAGTTGCTTTCTCTCTGAATTTTTTTTCTTCTTTCTTTAGCTTATTTTTATTTTTTAGCTGCTTTCCTACCTTTCTTCAATGCTTCTTCTTAAATTTTCATTTTGTCTATTACCCCTTTTGCACCAGGGAATGTATTTTTTATTCCTGAGATCATTTTGCCTTTTTCATTTTCTTTCCTGAGATCGATCAACTCTCTTTTCATTTCTTTCTATTTTGTCTTTCTAGTTTAAGCTCTTTAATGTCTGATTGAAGATGACATTTTCTGTCCTGAAGTGTTTGTTTGATGAGATCTCACTGAATTTTGAGTGTAATGCGGCAGTTGTCTTCTGCTTTGTGATAATTTGGGGGAGGAAGAGTTCGATGTGCTGAGGGGTTCTCGTTGTTAAATTAGGTTTATATATTTTTAGATCGCTCTGCTTACTCATTGTATAGGCCGGCTTACAAGACTACTAGTTAAGGGCATCTCTCTGTCAGCATAGGAAAGTGTGGTTTCTTTAATGGGTGGCTTGTTTTGGAGGGCCTAGCAAGGGTTTATGGGAAACTTTTTTGCTTCTCTCTTGCCTTAGATCACTAAAAGTTTCCACTTATGACCTATATTCCAAAGACTCTTCCTTCCTTTTGGCTTCTCCCCTAGAAGTGATGCCATTTGGAGACTGCTCACTTACTCAGTATTTTTGCGGTAGGAGCCTATCTTCAGTCAATCTCAGACCCACGGCCAGGCGGCCTCTCCTCTCCTCCATTCCCTTTTTCCCATTCCGCCCTTGCTTTCCACTGTCTGGATACCAGGACATAGGAAATGGCTTGCTGAGATTTGGTATTCATTGCTCCACTCACCAGCAGCTGAAAGTTTGTGAACTCTCCATCTCCCACTTGTGCTGAGAGTTGGGCTTCACACCACCTCGTCTGCCCTTCCTGTTCTTGTCTATTGATTTTTGGAGAATATGTTGGGAGATTCAGATTTATGCAGATGCTATGACTTCAACTACCTAGAATTCTTTGTATGTTTTTTATTAACATAAAAAGAAAAAAATTACTTGGCGTTTTAAAGTTCAAAAACCTACCAGCAAAATTAAATGCATAATAATTAATTTCCACTTTTTGGAGGTCCTGGAAGGTGACTTTAGTTCTGATGTGCAATTGGATAAACCAAATCTTTCAAAATGTGATGTCCTGGGAGGGAAAAACATTAAAATGTGTCCCTGCTGCTGTTAGTATCAGGAACTTCTAGAGTAAACTTTTCTGATTCTGAAATCTCATCACTGTGGTCACAGCCACAGTGACACTAACGGGGGACACCCTAGACCCTCAGCCAGGAGGAGTAAACATGGCTCCTTCAGAAGCTCTTCCTCTCCAGCCAGCAGCCCCCAACTCACGGCTCATTATAGCCCTCCTTGGGTGTTGGCTGAGGGCTGTTCCCCCCATATAGGAACGAAATTTACTCACATCCTGGAATTTGTCTCAATCAAGGAAAAGAAAAAACGGAGTCTGTGGTCAATGCAGGAAAACACTATATGACTTCTTTGAGTCTTTTCTGCCTTGCCCTCAATAACCGTCTTCAACAACTGCTAAATCAGACCAATGAACCCAAGTACATACACAGAGACACACTCATACACACATGCACACTGAGCTGGAGCCATGTCCACAGCCTAGCAAGGCCTCCCTTTCCTTTCCTCCAAGCACACAGGCCGTCAGGTGGATCTGAGAGGCCTTGATCAAAAAAAAGTGATAAGAACAGATGGTCTCACCCAGCTCGGGGCACCTACCCAGGAGTCGGGGCCACAGAGGACCTGTCCCATGTGCAGTCAGCACTACTTGGGGTTCTCAGAATCAGCTTACCCTTGAGGGGAGCCATCACTAACGTTCGTGCTCATAGAGTCCCCATGAGCTGTTGGATGAACTATCACATGGAATATTATGCTCAGTAAATGTTTGGTTTTGGGAGCAATGGTGGTGATTGTGAGGCACAGAGGTTGGCTGTGGGTCATGATGAGGCCAGCCTGTCTTCCTTTGGCCCCTGCCTGCAGAGCTGAACTTATCCTGCATCCTTCCCTACTTCCTTCAAGCAGCCGAAGTGGGGGAAAAAGTAAACTGCAATATGAAGATTTTCCCCCTCACCTCGGCAGTTTTTCTGTGGCTCCAAGGATTTTCTTTTGTGCAAAAACAAAAAGAAAAAAAAAGGTCTTTTATCTGCCAAGATTTTCACTTACCACATTTGAAAGGGTAGCATCTTCTAGGGATTTTAAAATGCCTTAAAAATGAGTATCAAAGAGTCCGAGGCCCATTAATCTAAATTGCTTTAACACTTAGAGAAGAATAAAAGGCACTTTCTAAAATCTGCAAATGAAACTAACCTACAAAATTATGGATTAAATGCTGGGGGGAAAACTTCAGGCTTTCCCTTGGAACAAGCAGCTTTAAAGGGAAAGAAATATTTCTCCAATATTTAAAAGTCATGTTTTGAAATAGATAAGAAAAAGACAGATATGTACTTAGACTTGATGGAAGGAGACAGGAAAAAAAATTCAAGTTCAGCTAAGACTAGCCACCATCAAATTTCATTTGGTGAAATTTCCAAAACAGGCTATTTTTACCACTTTTGCAGAAGCCCTTCTACATAAATCTCAATTTCTAAGTCATTTTTCTCCCTTGGAAAAAAGATACAGAATTCTCAAAGTTTAGAGCTGAATCTTCAACTGTTACAATTGGTGGGAAAGAGGTCATCCTACTTTTCAGTCTTTCCTATGTAAATTTATTATCCAGTACTTCGATAGTAAAAATAGAACGTAAGGCCTATAATATTTAATAGTCTTGATTTTGCAGCCCCAGCCAGGATGGGAAAGCCATAATAATGTAATAACATCTTAAATATACATCCTGAATATCTCTAAGGAGCTAATAGAGTTTTACCAGGCAATTTTAAAATCTGATTAATCCCAACATCATCCCTGACAGGTCGGTACCTAGATGGGGTCTTTGCTTGGGCCTTCTCTGCTCAGCAGTGTGAGGCTGAGTTCTAGAGACCACATCTCCAGTACCCAGAGCTTCCCCTCAGGTTCCTTCCCCGCCCCTACTGAGCTGCTTGGACTCTGCTGGAGGAACAAGCTCTCTTCTAGAGGTCTAGAGGCCATGTCTGACTTTTTTCTAATTTTCCCATAGGATAGAAGTAATACAAGCTAATGCAGAAAAACAAGAATATTTGGGCAAACAGGTTACTGGGGGAAATGACCCAAAACACCACAACCAAGATAGCACTATTATCATTTGGCACACATCCATCCAACCAAGCTGCTTCCCTGCACTCAGACATAAACATAGGAACTATATTTGTTGATATAAAACATAAATGTAAAATATATGTATATACATACATATCACACACACACACACACACACACACACACACACCCTTAACAACATATATACATCCACATTTGTTAATGGCTTCAGAGATTTTCATTTTTTGCAAATATCAAATTTCTTTAGCCAAACAATTATTTCCAACTTTTTACCATTATCAACAGTGTTACCAATGAAATACATATGTAATTTATGATCTTTTATTTTCTTTTAAATTTTTTAATTAAGTTTTACTTTTAATTGGCTTGAACTTTTTCTCTAAATTTTCTTAAATTAAAAATAACTTTCTTTAAAAATTTTTTTAATTAAAAAGAATTTTCTTTCAAAATTTTTTAAATTTAAAAAAATTTTTTCTTTAACGGTTTTTTCTTTTTCTGGTTTATCTTCTCCCTCCACATTTGATCTCCCCCTATACTTCCAATACAACCAAAGTTATTTTCTTGATTTCCATCTTTCCACATACTTCTCTATGTGTAGAGAAACACATATACCTGTATGAAGTGAGGTCCGAATTTCAAGAGAGTTAGTAATTGAATTAAACAGGTGTATTTAGCCAAAAACAACAGAAGGCCTGATGAACTGCTGGCTAAAGAGGAATTTATTTTAATCTTTAACAAGAAGATTGGAAACAGGAAGCTTGGGTGTGGGTTCAACTGCTCAGTGGTGTCACCAAGGCCTTCGGCTGGCTCCATTTCTGGGCTCTGCCAGCCTTGGGTTCTTTTCATTTTCATGTTTGTTGCCTCCTGTTCACAAGGTGGTTGCCCCAAACACATGCAAGGTTGGAGCATGAGAGGAAGAAGCTGTCTCTTAGGAGGAAATCAAGCATTCCCACCACAGACTTTCCTTTCATCCCATTGGCCAGAGCTGGGTCACACCGCCCTTCCTCACTGCGAAAGTACTTGAAAAGGCAAGAATTCCTATTGGCTGCCTTCTGTGGGCAAAGTGGCTTCCCACAGGGAAAAGGAGCAGAAAACAGCTGCAGTGTTTGGTAACCACAGTTTCTGTAAGAATAATACACCAGTGTCCAGAATAAAAGAGCAGTGATTCCTTCTGTGGGGATGACATTGGCCTATGGTCCAAAAAGTTTCCCTTCCCTGCTCCAGGGTCCAGAGACTGTGGGACTGACTGGCTTCCTCAGACCCTCTTCAAGTCTCGGGACAGTCCAAAGTCATTTTACACTAGGCCTCCAGGACTTGGAATTAAATTTGGCCAAGGTGGAAACATATCTTACCTCTGATGTGGTCATTTGCTTCTGAGATGTCTTAACACCTAATTCCTTTTGTCTTTCTGCAATTGAGACTTCCATATCGCACAGGTGAAATCTGACCAAGTGTCAGATGGAAAGATTGGGCTTTTCACTCATGGGAGCACCTTACGCAATCCCTCCCACCACTTGTGATAGGCGGACGTGCAATTGCCGCCACCATACAGACCTACACTCAGTGCTTGGCCACAGTTTCCATGCTCATACGCCATGAGTTTCTGCAGGTCACATCTCTCTGGACATACCCTGATGTGAGTGAATTTGGATAACTTTCTCAGGACATGGGTAGTTGTCATCCTGACTTTCTGGCCAGGCCTCTGCTTTTCATAAAAGACCCCAACGCCTCCACACAGAAAAACACTCTTCAAAGATGGTGGTTTCAATGACTCTGTGATTGACGAATCTTTCACTTTGCTTGTGTTACTATCTTCTCCTATAATTCTCTGTTATACTTAATGCCTATGTTTGGTGAGGGAGAATTATACAATGAATTGAAATCATTATAATTGTCAAGCATAAAACTGACAGTATATGAAGCACAAATAAGACACCCATCTCTGGACTATGTTGAAAATTTTGAAAACTAACAACAACAACTTTGCTACAAGGAACTCTTTTTGGTAAAAATAATTATCACTTACAGTATTGTTTTATTTGCATGGAATTCTGGTTTATGCAGGAAATCCACCCTCACAGAACTCATATCCAGGTCTGATTCAGCCAAAAACAGGGCTCGAAGTTCACTTTTATTACTTAGTTTATATCTTTTTTATTTGATTGAAATTTGCTTCCCATAAAGAAAGGAATTGGCATGCAGTGACCAAAAGGATCAACTCAGTTACCTGATCCTTCCCATTAAGAGTTTCCTTGTTTTGTGTTGAGTTGTTAGACTCTGTCCATTAGTGGAAGTGGTTCTGGGCATTCTCTCTAGACTTGGGCTTATATTTCAGGCTCATGGCTGCTTGAGTGAGCTGTTTATGTTCAGCGTTAAGGAAGTTTGTGAAGAGATGTTTTTCCCCCACAGCCTTCTGATATAATCATCAACACAGAAACCTGATGCCACCTTTAGGAGAAAGTTGGAATAAAGTAAACATTCAAAGTGGTTTCGGAAAGGTGAGTGCTCTGTTTCCCCCAGGAAGCTTCTCCCACTTCTCTCACACAGGAGTCTAGCAGAACTGCCTCCTACCTGGGGACATGTGTACAAGACTGATGAGGCTGCTATTTAGAGGATGTTACTTTGGGTGATCATTATAAACAGCATGGCAATTCATTCAGAAGCTACATGTAGAGAACAAAGCATCATCCTAACTATTGTCTACATATATTTTTTACCTACCAGTAGCAGTAGAATAGACTTCGCCACTATTAGATCCTGTGGTCTCAGATGCATGCCTCTCAGATGGAGGTGGCTTGGTAGCAGGGTTGGGAACACTGGCTATCATTTCTGATCATTGTTAATGGCGTTTAACACCAGCAAGAAGCTCTGCTATTGAGCTCCTCTCTTAGGAGACTGTCATTTGGACTTGATGGCCCTTGACATCTCCATTTTTCCAGGTGTTACTCCAAAACAAGTAGATTGTCTTCACTGGTGGTTGTTCTCCCTAAGCCAGCACTCCTGCCCTCTTCTCTTTGTCCTTCTTCTCAGGCTCAAAGCAGACACCTGCATAGTCACAATCTGACAGCAGCTTCTTCCCTGAGCAAGACATGGGCTAGTGCCAGCTCTGAGGCCACAAGCAACAGCTGAGGAGGGAGGGGATGGGACATCCAGAGACAATGACAGAAAACCTGGCTTTAGTATGGGGCAAGTGACCAGAGAGCAAACACGTGCAGCAGGAGGTTTCAGTGAGTGTCTCGCTCAGTAACTTCCTCATTCCAAAAGAAGGTGCTTAGCTCAGTGCCCACTTCAAGGTAAACGTTGTTGAAATGCAAAAGTTGGAGAAAAGGATTCCTGTGGGGCAGCATTTCTGGCACTAGGGGAGAGGGGAGGTGCTTTCCTTACTCAGACCTAATGAGAGGTTTCACAAAGACCCCACAGAGAGAGCTTCTCTTTGGGGATGCCTGTAGCGTTGGGCTGGTAGACAGTGCATGAAACCACCTGGCCAACAGGTAGGTGGAGGCTGGAATCCAGCCAGTTCCCCTCACCAAACCTGGCACATCCCACACATCTTTTTCTAATCTGTGCATGCACACACATGCAATTGATGGGATTATCAGGGGTCCTGCTGACACTCACCTGAGACTGCAGAGTCCTGGGGGAAGAGGTGGGTTGCAGGAGCTGGGCCAGTAAGCAGCTGGGTAGGCTGGGAAGGAGTTGCCTGTGACCAGAGCCAGGTAGACATAGGACTGCCCAAGGGCATGTTCTGGAGGGTTCAGGGACCCCACAGAAAAAGACTGGACATGGCCACTGGATGCCCAGAGCTGGAGGGAGTTTTTCAAGGGGAGACATAGAAAACAGTCAAATTCCTTAGGATATACGGCTCTTACAAGTTCTGTTCCTACCGTAATTGGCTACAGACATGAGCAAATACCCATCACCACATGAAAGCAACAACAGCATATTATTTTTCATCACATTAGCAAATATTCCAAAAACAGTAGTATTCAAAGCTGGCGGGGGCAGGAGAGATGGATGCCTCGGTGTACAAGTGAGCATTTCAATTACTTTAAAGTTTCTGAAAAGCAAGTTGGCAATAGATAACTTAAGTCTTGCAAATAATAAAACCATTTTGCACAGTAATTACTGTAATTACAGTTGTAGGACTCTATCCAAAGGAATAAATGAATATAAAGATCTTCCTTGCATGTATAGAAAGAACATTTTAACATCCCAAATGTCTAACATTAGTATGAGAAAGTTTATTAATTTATGCTATTTCTGTTGAGTATGTATAGGAATTAAAATTCTGTTTATGAAGCTCTTCTAAAGCCTAAAAAATATTAAGTGAACAAAAAGAATTCTAAGAGCATGTAGAAAAAAGACTGGAAGAACAGATAGCAAAGTGTCAATGATGGATCTTTCTGGATCACGAGATTATGGGGAACTGTTCTTCTTTACTCTTTAATTTCCCACAATAGACATATATTGTTCTTCAATAAATCAAGAAGAAAAAATATCAGTCCTAAAGGCCTGGTAACTGGTAGCCGAATGAAAGGCCCGGTGACTGGTAGCTGAATGCTGGTGCTAGTGGGGGCTGTGGCCCAGCACGCAGGTGGCCATCTTGGGCCTGGTCTTGCCTGGTGGGAATACTCAGCTCTGAGCAGTGTGAGTGCTGGCAGAACACCTTCTCAGCAGACACAGGGGTCTATGCTGCAGGCAGCCGCCAAGGCGTGTCCCCGCTAAATGCTCAGGGCTGTTGTCACTCTTTGGAACAGTTCTGTAGGGAAACGTTTATCAGACTTTAATGTGCAGACCTTTAACCAGGGGTCTTGTTAAAATGCAGACTCTGATTCAGAAAGCCTTGGGTAGAGCCTGAGGTTCTGCTTCCCTATCACCTTCCAGGGGACAGAGATGACCCATCTGAGGACCACACTCTGAGTGCTCATGAGCACCCCAGCTCTAGAGCAGTTTCTCAAACTTTAATCACACACAAGGATTCCCCGGATCATTTGTTAGATACAGCTTTCTGGACCCTGCATGCAGAGATCCTGACCCCATAGGTCTGGCAGACTTGACCGCCTGCATCCTGACCAGATCCCCAGTGATGCTGATGCTGTCTGTCTGCGGACCACACTTCGGGTAGTGTCCCGTTGCACTCACGTCTCTAGCACCTTGTTCCTCAAAGAGTGGTCCCAAACCCAGCAGTATCAGCATCACCTGGCAGCCTCAAATGCTCAGACTCCACTCAGACCTATGGAATCAGAGTGTGCAGGTTTATAAGATCCCTGGGTGATTTCAGGCACATTAGAGTTTGGGACACTTGTCTAGAACAGACTTCCCGAGAGCTGAACAAGAGCATTTTCCGGATGATCAGTGGGTGTTCTGCCCCTCCCAACCCTGGATCACTGGGTGAAGGAGCACTTCTCCTGAGCCAGCTGGGCCGCCTCCTCATTCTCCCTATCATGGTCACCATCAGGGTCATGCAGCTGATTACCTGCTGACAAGGGATGGCTTCTGTTCTCGGTGTATATCCTTAAGTTTTGCTGACTATGTCGTTCAGGAGAAAAACATCTCAGTGACCATGGAGCAAACTTGAAATTCTTACATCGGTTCCTTAAACCAGAACTCCTTGCCTAGACAAGTGGAAGTGGCCAGGGAATCTGTTTTCAGGTAAGAAATGTGAGCTTGCTTAAGGTTCCTTGTTGTAGGACTTCAGGAATAGGAGCAGGGGAAGGAGGTCTGTGTTCTAGATCACCTCGAAACTATGTTGTGCTGTGAAAAATTGACTGTCCTTTCACTGGAATGAATTCACTTAAAAATACCCTGTCCTTATGTCTTTTTAATACACCACAACTTTAGGAGAACATTTTCCTTTTCCCAAGATGGTAGAGTATTAGAAAGGAAACAAAAAGTGCTCTGTTTATAGAAGATGTATTTATTTGCTATGGTACTTTCCTTAGTCCTGGGCAGAATGAAATGTACATTCTAATTTTCTCTTTGCTTGAATTTAAATGCAGGGTATGTTGTCATATTTCCTGTTAGTTGAAGATGTTGAGTTTTTTTTTTTAATCTGACAGGAGGATGGGGAGGGACGCTATTTACTAGTGGCTATTTGAAGTATAATGATTGCCTAGAAGGGAAGAAAATAAACCCACCCCAATGTTATTTTTGAGCAGCAAATATTTTTTACTTTGCTAAGAAATTACTGCAAGGGCCAGATGCAGTGGCTCATGCCTGTAATCCAGCACTTCGGGAGGCCAAGGCAGACAAATCACGAGGTCAGAGGTTTGAGACCAGCCTGGGCAACATGATGAAACTCTGTCTCTACTAAAAAATCCAAAAAATTAGCTGGGCACGGTGGAGGGTGCCTGTAATCCTAGCTACTTGGAAGGCTGAGGCAGGAGAATCACTTGAACCCTGGAGGCGGAGGTTGCAGTGAGCCAAGATTGCAGCATTGCACTCCAGCCTGGGTGACATTGCAAGACTCCATCTCAAGAAAAAAAAAAAGAAAGAAAGAAAGAAAGAAAGAAAGAAAGAAAGAAAGAAAGAAAGAAAGAAAGAAATTACTGCAATTTGACACACAAAATCTAAGGCATAGATAAGCATGATCCTGAAAAATTATCTTTTGTTGGCTTGATAGTAACAAAAAAAATCATGTCAATGCTATCGGCATTTTCCCATGCTTCATGAGAATCTGCCTGTGCAACAGAAAACCATCCAACACTCTCTCTACAATGTTATAACAGAAAAAATGGGGAAGACTGCTGAAAATGATGGGGGTGGCCACTCTGCCCATTGGGCAAGACAAATCATGATTGTCACTTATTGCAAGAAAATCATTTTAAATCATTTTAAATGAAAGATGCATTACACATTCCAGTATACTTAAAATTCTGCCTCTTTATAAAAGGTTTAGATTTACCCAATTACCAAAAAAAGTGGTCGCTTTCTGTTTTCATTCTTGAGAAGAATCCATTTGTCTTTAAGTCATATTTAACAAGTTTGAATAACCATATTTTTTCTTAAAATTGTCATTTACCAGTAGAAATACTAGATGCAAATGTTGGAATATAACTTCAGCCTTTGAAAATGTTTCCATGCAAATTAACTCTTTCATGGTCACTACGGTAATCCGTTATTCTCCAAAGGGGACACCATCAATCATAGTAGTTGACATAGTTACCCTCCACTCTCAGAGCAGAAGTGAATGATGGAAAGGATTCTCTGGGCGTGGTCAATAGACCTCTTGGATATGAAGGTGAAGTATACAATACTCCATTTTAGCTTTTGAGAACTTTTGTGGAGTATAAATACGTGTGTGTAGGGAGAGAAGAGGAGGTAAATTTTGCTAGTTTTGTCAGGCTCATGAAAATAAGTTACCCTCAGCACCATTTGGAACTTGGCTTAATTGGAAAGTGAGTCACAAATGGGCATTTTCCAGGGAGGGACACAGGCCCAGAAGGCTGACCGCTCAGTCCTAGGTGGCTCCGTGAATGGTGCTCTAAACGCCTCTTGGCACTGAGGCATCAGAACGAGGCCATCTCACACATGTTTGTCTTTCCTTGATTACATCATCAGCAGTGTTCCTCCTGGAGATGACCATATCCGTGAACACCTGAAATCTTTTCGATTGCATGACAGATGTAATCAGCCGATGTTCCTATGTGGAGAAGCAGACTTTAGAAAGCTACTGGCTCACTGTGGTGAAGACTGATCTGGGGCCGCATTGACCCTGGAGCTCAGGGGGAGGGTTGTTGGTGGGGTTTTGCTTAGTTTGTTTTTTTGAGATAGAAGAGAATAAAAATATTCCATTAGTCTTTTGTAACTTAGGAAGCATATGTAAAATAAAATAAAAAGATTAAATGAATTTCATATTTATATGATAATCAGTTAAGAGTGACAGAGAAGAGTGTTGAGGCCATGGGAAGTGGAAATAAAGAGAGAAGGAAGAGGAGTAAGTGTGAGCTCCGGCACGGGGGCCTTGGATGCAGACTGAGAAAGATGGAGACAGACACATACATAGGTGGGACTGTCAGAATTTATTGTTTAGAAAAGCAAACAAAAACTGATTCAATTTAAGCCTAATGCTCAAAAGCACAGCAGTGTGGGAGTCTTCTCTCTTTATCTGTGGAAGGGAGCAGGGATTCGAACTGGGCATGTGGGGAGCTGCAGCACCCCTGGTAAAGCCCTTCCCAAGGCCCTGTCTTGTTGCAACACTTGTAAGCAGCTGCTCACTCTAGGATCCCTCTGCCTCTCTGGAATCAAGTGAGGGTCTGTGTCAGCTGCCGGGTGGTTGGTACCAGAATGTGTAAGGCACTGAATTTTGAACAGAGGATCAAAAGGCCATTTTAAATGGCTGTTAATACAAAGGTAGAATGCGTAGATGTTAACACAGGTCTAGTGTCAAAAGACAACATTACAGTGAATTGGAATAGCTTAACTTGCTTTTCTGTGTGATTCCAGAGTTGGGAAACACCTTGTTCTATGAGATAGAAAGTGTTCCAAAGAGCTGGGCAGAGGAGCTTGGTTTTCTAGACAGAAACGGGCTGAGAAAAGCAGAAACAGGGAACAGACAGCAGACTGGCAGTTTCAAAGTTACTTTTCTTGTGGAGGTCCAAGCAGAGGGAATTTTCTTATGCCACTACAACTGGCCTGTTTGGGGATTTGACCATTATCTCTCTCCCTAATTTCTCAGCAAGCTAAAAATCTTAGTTTCCACTTAGTGGTGTGGAATTCGCAGGAGTTACCCCATTTGGTCTGGTCTGCTGGGCCTGGTGCAGGAGCTTAGCCCAAACCAATGACCTCCCATAAATTGTATTTAACATAACTAACTATGACTGCTAAATAGATATAAGGAAAATTAAATAGGTAGAGAAAGATCTTTTCTTCTTTCACACAGCCTCTGCATTCCTTTAAGAATGGATCCGGAGGCCCCAGGCTTTGTCTACAGGTTAAGAAGCCACACGTTCCCACCTCTCCTAGAACTCAGATGAAGACATTTCAGCATGGAGTCCCTGAAAAGGACTACACACCTTGTCTTGGTAGTTCATCTCTGCACACAGTATTTCTGCTTCCTGGAAAAACATTTCCAGCATCAGGGTTCATTTGGGGATGAGATATGACGGGAACCTGGAAGGCAGGAGGCCCCCGTGTTCCCCAGGGTGACATCCCTCTAGTCCTGCCTGTCATGTGGCCAGCCCGCTCTCCCACGTTTAACATGGAACCTACATTTCTCTTTTCACAGCGCCCCTCCTCTACTGAGGTCCAGAATGTTCTCGTTGAGTGATCTATTCCTTTACCATAGGGCTTCAGCTGTCAGTGCCTGATGACTAGAAGCTCTGAGGACAGGTTTTGTAAGGAAGCCGGAGGGCACACGGGAGGCCCCCACATGGCAAGTCTGCTCTTTCCAGTTCACCTGCTTCCCCTCTCTTGGGCAACTTTGAACTTTGGTGCTGGTCTCACCACAGCAGGGAAATAGGACTGTGTTTCCACCAGGCTTTGCCTCCTGGGTCAGTCCCCTGGTCTCTGTCCCTGCCACTGAGACTCCAAAACCTGCCCACTGTAGTATCAAAAGGACATGGAGCTGCAGAGTTGGAAATGGCTAATCAACAGGATGCGGTGGCTCACGCCTGTAATCCCAGCACCTTGAGAGGCTGAGATGGGAGGACAGCCTGAGCCCAGGAGTTCGAGACCAACCTGGGCAACATAGTGAGACCCTATCTCTACAAAAAAATAATTGAAAATTAGATGGGCATGATGGCTCACATCTGTACTCCCAGCTACACAGGAGGTTCAGGTGGGAGGATCACTGGAGCCCAGGAAGTCTGGGCTGTAGTGAGCCATGATTACACCACTGACTCCAGCTGGGGTGACAGAGGAAGACTGGCTCAAAAATAAATAAATAAATAGAAATGGCTGATCAGAAGCAGTGGTTCTATAGGCTTGGGTGAGACAGGTGGAACAGGGAGTGGATCAGGGGAGGCAGTGAGCAGCCCAGGAGCCCCGAGGGAGACCCAAGAAGAAGGAAGAGCAGGGGAGGTGACCCTAGAGTGCTTTTGCAGTTCCTGCCAGAGACACAGCTTTGAGATTGGATTTCGAGGAGTACATTTGCTTCTATGATTGCCTCCCAACAGCTGGCTGGGGATGCCACTCCCCTCTCAGTGTCTCTACCCAATAATCTGTAAAATGGGGATAATAATCCAGCCATGTAGCCAACTCACCAAGCCACTAAGGGTCACACAGTGCTTTAAATCACCATGGGCAATGTTCACAGTACCAGCCAGGATGTTTCTCCAGTGGTGAGAGCTTCGAAAGAGCAAGCAGGTTTGGGGAATGAAATGTGATGTTTCCTATTTGACAGAGGGATGTTTTAGGTGACGGTGCAAAAGACAGAAGGGTCGGCAGGGAGAGCAGGGGCTTGGCTGAGGAAAACCAGGCGGAGCTGGACACCTGCCGGGCTGAGTCTGTCTCTTTGGATTTATTTTCTGATTAGCATTCTAATGGTAGCCCAGAGGGTCAGAGTAATCAACATGGGAAGCGTTTCTACTTTCAATTGCAATTACAACCATTATTTATGTTATTGAAATTAATCAATCACTATTGACTGCCTTTACTATTTTTATATCACTTTGAGGAATGGGACAAACAAATATCCAACCCCTTGCATGGTAGGCAGCCCCACACTGGGAGGCACAAAAATTATCCTCACCATTGAGCAGAAAAAGTAAGGAGGGTTGTGTGACGATATTAAATTTTCAACATGCAATTTCTATGTAAAGCAACATGCTGTTTGCATTCTTAGGATTTCTTGGCAAAAAGCTGGCACTCCTTAATAGACCTGTGTATCATACGCAAGTCACCCACATCAGTGCCACATTTTGGGGTGTCTTAAAGGACACTTTTCAGTACGGCATAACCATTCTGCTTATCAGGGGGTGTTAGAACTGGGGGCTAGGCCCTGTTTTCAATCTGACCACGTGGTTGTCTTTACATAAACTGACAAAAGCATTCATGCTGTTCTCTTGCTAGTTTTAATGTATAGCACTTTTCCTCAGCACAACAGAAAATGGATGAGTTTAACAATATGGTTAAAATCATACCCACATTTTTAGTAAAACAGCGATTAAGTCTATGATAGGGAGTTCTGAATATCTTCCAGTGTGTGAGACTTTCTAAACATGAATCTACTTCTAGCATCTCTTTTCATCCTCAGTGCTCTGAGAGCTGAGCCAGGCAGTTGTTAGGAAGCCGCATGACATAGTAAAAAGAGCAGGGGTTAGCATCAGAAAGATCTGCCTTTGAAGGTTAAGTTCGCCATTGTCCAGGCTATAGGGAAGAGAGGCATTCGAGTCTACTTTGTAACTGGAGTTAGGGAGATAGAGAAGTAGGGTGACCTACTCGTCCCAATGCCTGGGGACCTTCCTGGTTTTAGCACTGGAATTTCCCCATCCAGGCAATACCCTCGGGCCAAGGGAAGCTGGGGTTGTTGGTTACCCTATAAGGGGCAGTGGGTGGTAGGGACAGGATTCCAGGAAAGGCACTGAATGAACGTGCAGGCCATGATCATCCCTGGCCTTATCAGGGAGGAGAGAGCTTAAGCGGAAGCCACCAGGTGACAGGACATGCTAGAGAGGTGTGGGACAATCGTGAAGGGCTCTGAAAGGAAGGCCAAGCCTGCGCTTAAACATCTGTCGAGAGGGTAGATCTCATATTGTGTTTTTACCACACACACCAAAAAACAAAGAACAACCACAAAACCCAAGGGGCACGAGGAAGCTTTTGGAGGTGACAGCTCTGTGGATATGGTTTAGGTGTTTGCCCCTCCAAATCTCATGCTAAAATGCTACCTGAGCCTGGCGCAGTGGCTCACGCCTGTAATCCTAGCACTTTAGGAGGCCAAGGCGGGCAGATCACCTGAGGTCAGGAATTCAAGGCCAGCTTGGCCAACATGGGGAAACTGGTCTTTACTAAAAATACAAAAATCAACCAGGTGTAATGGCTCATGTCTGTAATCCCAGCTACTCGGAAGGCTGAGGCAAGAGAATTGCTTGAACCCAGGAGGCAGAGATTGTAGTGAGCCAAGGCTGCACCACTACACTCTAGCCTGGTGACAAGATTGAGACTCCGTCTAAAAAGAAAAAAAGAAAGAAATGTGACCTGAAATGTTGCAGGTGGGCCTGGTAAGGAGTGTTTGGGTCATGGGCATGAACCTCTTGTGAATGGCTTGGTGCAGTCCTTGTGATAGTGAGTTCTCACTCTAGAGTTCACATGCAGTCTGGCTGTTTAAAAGAGTGTGGCACCTCCCCACTCACTGTCTCTAAACCAAGCACTCGCCATGTGACACACCTGCTCCCTCTTTGGCTTCTGTCATGATTGGAGGCTTCCTGAGGCCTCACCAGAAGCAGAAGCTTGTACAGACTGCAGAACCATGAGCCAATTAAACCTCTTTTCTTAATACATTACCCAGTCTTGGGTATTTCTTTATTTTTTTATTTTTTAATTTTTTATTGCATTTTAGGTTTGGGGGTACATGTGCAGAACATGCAAGACAGTTGCATAGGTACACACATGGAAGTGTGTTTTGCTTCCTTTCTCCCCTTCACCCACATTTGGCATTTCTCCCCAGGCTATCCCTCGCCACCTCCCCCTCCCACTGGCCCTCCCCTTTTCCCCCCAATAGACCCCAGTGTTTAGTACTCCCCTCTCTGTGTCCGTGTGTTCTCATTTTTCATCACCCGCCTATGAGTGAGAATATGCGGTGTTTCATTTTCTGCTCTTGTGTCAGTTTGCTGAGAATGATGTTCTCCAGATTCATCCATGTCCCTACAATTGACACAAACTCATCATTTCTGATTGCTGCATAATATTCCATAGTGTATATGTGCCACATTTTCCCAATCCAGTCTATCACCGATGGGCATTTTGGTTGATTCCATGTCTTTGCTATTGTAAACAGTGCTACAATGAACATTCGTGTGCAAGTGTCCTTATACTAGAACGATTTATAGTCCTTTGGATATAGACCCAGTAATGGGATTGCTGGGTCAAATGGAATTTCTATTTCTAAGGCCTTGAGGAATCGCCACACTGTCTTCCACAATGGTTGGACTAATTTACACTCCCACCAACAGTGTAAAAGTGTTCCTTTTTCTCCACATCCTCTCCAGCATCTGTTGTCTCCAGATTTTTTAATGATCGCCATTCTAACTGGCGTGAGATGGTATCTCAACGTGGTTTTGATTTGCATCTCTCTGATGACCAGTGACGATGAGCATTTTTTCATATGATTGTTGGCCTCATATATGTCTTCTTTCGTAAAGTGTCTGTTCATATCCTTTGCCCACTTTTGAATGGGCTTGTTTGTTTTTTTCCTGTAAATCTGTTTGAGTTCTTTGTAAATTCTGGATATCAGCCCTTTGTCAGATGGGTAAACTGCAAAAATTTTTTCCCATTCTGTTGGTTGCCGATTCACTCTAGTGACGGTTTCTTTTGCCGTGTAGAAGCTGTGGAGTTTGATTAGGTCCCATTGTCTATTTTGGCCTTTGTTGCCAATGCTTTTGGTGTTTTGTTCATGAAGTCCTTGCCTACTCCTATGTCTTGGATGGTTTTGCCTAGATTTTCCTCTAGGGTTTTTATGGTGCCGCGTCTTATGTTTAAGTCTTTAATCCATCTGGAGTTAATTTTAGTGTAAGGTGTCAGGAAGGGGTCCAGTTTCTGCTTTCTGCACATGGCTAGCCAGTTTTCCCAACATTTGTTGAACAGGGAATCCTTTCCCCATTGCTTGTTTTTGTCGGGTTTATCAAAGATTGTATGGTTGTAGATATGTTGTGTTGCCTCCGATGCCTCTGTTCTGTTCCATTGGTCTATATCTCTGTTTTGGTACCAGTACCATGCTGTTTTGATTACTGTAGCCTTGTAGTATAGTTTGAAATCTGGTAGTGTGATGCCCCCCACTGTGTTCTTTTTGCTTAGAATCGACTTGGCTATGCGGGCTCTCTTTTGGTTCCATATGAAGTTCATGGTGGTTTTTTCCAGTTCTGTGAAGAAAGGCAATGGGGATAGCGTTGATTCTGTAAATTACTTTGGGCAGTATAGCCATTTTCACGATATTAATTCTTCCTAACCATGAACATGGAATGTTTCTTCATCTGTTTGTGTCCTCTCTGATTTCGTTGAGCAATGGCTTGTAGTTCTCCTTGAAAAGGTCCCTTACGTTTCTTGTGAGTTGTATTCCAAGGTATTTTATTCTTCTTGTAGCAATTGTGAATAGCAGTTCGTACTTGATTTGACTTTCTTTAAGTCTGTTATTGGTGTAGAGGAATGCTTGTGATTTTTGCACATTGATTTTATATCCTGAGACTTTGCTGAAGTTGCTTATCAATTTCAGGAGTTTTTGGGCTGAGGCGATGGGGTCTTCTAGGTATACTATCATGTCATCTGCAAATAGAGACAATTTGGCTTCCACCTTTCCTATTTGAATACCCTTTGAAATTTGAATACCCTTTATTTCTTTTTCCTGCCTGATTGCACTGGCTAGAACTTCCAGTACTATATTGAATAGGAGTGGTGAAAGAGGGCATCCTTGTCTAGCGCCGGATTTCAAAGGGAATGCTTCCAGGTTTGCCCATTAAGTATGATATTGGCTGTTGGTTTGTCATAAATAGCTTTTATTACTTTGAGATACGTTCCATCGATACCGAGTTTATTGAGGGTTTTTAGCATAAAGGTCTGTTGAATTTTGTCAAATGCCTTCTCTGCATCAATTGAGAAAATTATGTGGGTTTTTTTTGGTTCTGTTTATGTGGTGAATTACATTTATAGACTTACGTATGTTGAACCAGACTTGTATCCCCGGGATGAATCCTACTTGATCATGATGAATAAGTTTTTTGATTTGCTGTTGCAATCGGCTTGTCAATATTTTTTTGAAGATTTTTTTATCTATGTTCATCATGGATATTGGCCTGAAGTGTTCTTTTTTTTTTTCATTTTTTTTTAATTGGATTTTAGGTTTTGGGGTAAATGAGCACAGCATGCAAGACAGTTGCATAGGAACACACATGGCAGTGTGCTTTTCTTTCCTTCTCCCCTTCACCCACATTTGGCATTTCTCCCCAGGCTATCCCTCCCCACCTCCCCCTCCCACAGACCCTCCCCTTTTCCCCCAATAGACCCCAGTGTTTAGTACTCCCCTTTCTGTGTCCATGTGTTCTCATTTTTCATCACCCGCCTATGAGTGAGAATATGCGGTGTTTCATTTTCTGTTCTTGTGTTACTTTGCTGAGGATGACGTTCTCCAGATTCATCCATGTCCCTACAAACGACACAAACTCATCATTTCTGATTGCTGCATAATATTCCATGGTGTATATGTGCCACATTTTTCCAATCCAGTCTATTATCAATGGGCATTTGGGTTGATTCCAGGTCTTTGCTATTGTAAACAGTGCTGCAATGAACATTCATGTACATGTGTCCTTATAGTAGAACGATTTATAGTCTTTTGGATATATATCCAGTAATGGGATTGCTAGGTCAAATGGAATTTCTATTTCTAAGGCCTTGAGGAATCGCCACACTGTCTTCCACAATGGTTGGACTAATTTACACTCCCACCAACAGTGTAAAAGTGTTCCTTTTTCTCCACATCCTCTCCAGCATCTGTTGTCTCCAGATTTTTTAATGATCGCCATTCTAACTGGCGTGAGATGGTATCTCAACGTGGTTTTGATTTGCATCTCTCTGATGACCAGTGACGATGAGCATTTTTTCATATGATTGTTGGCCTCATATATGTCTTCTTTCATAAAGTGTCTGTTCATATCCTTTGCCCACTTTTGAATGGGCTTGTTTGTTTTTTTCCTGTAAATCTGTTTGAGTTCTTTGTAAATTCTGGATATCAGCCCTTTGTCAGATGGGTAAACTGCAAAAATTTTTTCCCATTCTGTTGCTTGCCGATTCACTCTAGTGACTGTTTCTTTTGCCGTGCAGAAGCTGTGGAGTTTCATTAGTTCCCATTTGTCTATTTTGCCTTTTGTTGCCAATGCTTTTGGTGTTTTGTTCATGAAGTCCTTGCCTACTCCTATATCCTGGATAGTTTTGCCTAGATTTCCTTCTAGGGTTTTTATGGTGCCAGGTCTTATGTTTAAGTCTTTAATCCAGCTGGAATTAATTTTAGTGTAAGGTGTCAGGAAGGGGTCCAGTTTCTGCTTTCTGCACATGGCTAGCCAGTTTTCCCAACACCATTTGTTAAACAGGGAATCCTTTCCCCCTTGCTTGTTTTTGTCAGGTTTATCAAAGATTGTATAGTTGTAGATATGTTGTGTTGCCTCCGGTGCCTCTGTTTTGTTCCATTGGTCCATATCTCTGTTTTGGTACCAGTACCATGCTGTTTTGATTACTGTAGCCTTGTAGTATAGTTTGAAATCTGGTAGTGTGATGCCCCCCGCTGTGTTCTTTTTGCTTAGAATTGACTTGGCTATGCGGGCTCTCTTTTGGTTCCATATGAAGTTCATGGTGGTTTTTTCCAGTTCTGTGAAGAAAGTCAATGGTAGCTTGATGGGGATAGCGTTGATTCTGTAAATTACTTTGGGCAGTATAGCCATTTTCACAATGTTAATTCTTCCTAACCATGAACATGGAATGTTTCTCCATCTGTTTGTGTCCTCTCTGATTTCGTTGAGCAGTGGTTGGTAGTTCTCCTTGAAGAGGTCCCTTACGTTCCTTGTGAGTTGTATTCCAAGGTATTTTATTTTTTTTGTAGCAATTGTGAATGGCAGTTCGTTCTTGATTTGGCTTTCTTTAAGTCTGTTATTGGTGTAGACAATTGCTTGTGATTTTTGCACATTGATTTTATATCCTGAGACTTTGCTGAAGTTGCTTATCAGTTTCAGGAGTTTTTGGGCTGAGGTGATGGGGTCTTCTAGGTATACTATCATGTCGTCTGCAAATAGAGACGATTTGGCTTCCTCCTTTCCTATTTGAATACACTTTATTTCTTTTTCTTGCCTGATTGCTCTGGCTAGAACTTCCAGAACTATATTGAATAGGAGTGGTGAAAGAGGGCATCCTTGTCTAGTGCCAGATTTCAAAGGGAATGCTTCCAGTTTTTGCCCATTCAGTGTGATATTGGCTGTTGGTTTGTCATAAATAGCTTTTATTACTTTGAGATACGTTCCATCGATACCGAGTTTATTGAGGGTTTTTAGCATAAAGGTCTGTTGAATTTTGTCAAATGCCTTCTCTGCGTCAATTGCGATAATCATGTGGTTTTTGTTTTTGGTTCTGTTTATGTGGTGAATTACGTTGATAGACTTGCATATGTTGAACCAGCCTAGCATCCCCGGGATGAATCCTACTTGATCATGATGAATAAGTTTTTTGATTTGCTGTTGCATTCGGCTTGCCAATATTTTATTGAAGATTTTTTCATCTATGTTCATCATGGATATTGGCCTGAAGTGTTCTTTTTTTTGGGGGTCTCTGCCGGTTTTTGGTATCAGGATGATATTGGTCTCATAGAATGATTTGGGAAGGATTTCTTCTTTTTGGATTATTTGGAATAGTTTCAGAAGGAATGGTACCAGCTCCTCTTTGTGTGTCTGGTAGAATTCGGCTGTGAACCCATCTGGACCTGGGCTTTTTTGTGTGGTAGGCTCTTAATTGCTGCCTCGACTTCAGACCTTGTTATTGGTCTATTCATAGTTTCAGCTTCCTCCTGGTTTAGGCTTGGGAGGACACAGGAGTCCAGGAATTTATCCATTTTTTCCAGATTTACTAGTTTATGTGCATAGAGTTGTTTGTAATATTCTCTGATCATGCTTTGAATTTCTGTGGAATCTGTGGTGATTTCCCCTTTATCATTTTTTATTGCATCTATTTTGTTGTTCTCTCTTTTCTTTTTAATCAGTCTGGCTAGTGGTCTGTCTATTTTGTTGATCTTTTCAAAAAACCAGCTCTTGGATTTATTGATTTTTTGGAGGGTTTTTCGTGTCTCAATCTCCTTCAGTTCAGCTCTGATCTTAGTTAGTTCTTGTCTTCTGCTGGGTTTTGAGTTTTTTTTATCTTGCTCCTCTAGCTCTTTCAATTTTGACGATAGGGTGTCAATTTTGGATCTCTCCATTCTTCTCATATGGGCACTTACATACTTTCAGAGATGAGAATTTCAACTGCTGCTTTTTTTTGCTCTCCATTTGCTTGGTAAATCTTCCTCCATCCCTTTATTTTGAGCCTTTGTGTATCCTTGCATGTGAGATGGGTTTCCTGGATACAGCACACTGATAGATTTTGGATTTTTATCCAATTTGCCAGTCTGTGTCTTTTGATTGGTGCATTTAGTCCATTTACATTTAGGGTTAATATTGTTATGTGTGAATTTGATACTGCCATTTTGATGCTAGCTGGCTGCTTTGCCTGTTAGTTGTTGTAGATTCTTCATTATGTTGATGCTCTTTATCATTTAGTGTGATTTTGGAATGGCTGGTACTGGTTGTTCCTTTCTATGTGTAGTGCCTCTTTTAGGAGCTCTTGTAAAGCAGGCCTGGTGGTGACAAAATCTCTGAGTACTTGCTTGTTCGCAAAGGATTTTATTTTTCCTTCACTTCTGAAGCTCAGTTTGGCTGGATATGAAATTCTGGGTTGAAAGTTCTTTTCTTTAAGGATGTTGAATATTGGCCCCCACTCTCTTCTGGCTTGTAGAGTTTCTGCCGAGAGATCTGCTGTTAGTCTGATGGGCTTCCCTTTGTGGGTGACCCAACCTTTCTCTCTGGCTGCCCTTAGTATTTTCTCCTTTATTTTAACCTTGTTGAATCTGACGATTATGTGCCTTGGGGTTGCTCTTCTTGTGAAATATCTTTGTGGTGTTCTCTGTATTTCCTGCAATTGAGTGTTGGCCTGTCTTGCTAGGTGGGGGAAATTTTCCTGGATAATGTCCTGAAGAGTATTTTCCAGCTTGGATTCATTCTCTTCGTCACATTCTGGTACGCCTATCAAACGTAGGTTAGGTCTCTTCACATAGTCTTACATTTCTTGGAGACTTTGTTCATTCCTTTTTGCGCTTTTTTCTCTGATCTTGGTTTCTCGTTTTATTTCATTCAGTTGATCTTCGACTTCTGATATTCTTTCTTCTGCTTGGTCAATTCGGCTATTGAAACTTGTGCATGCTTCGCTAAGTTCTCGTATTGTGTTTTTCAGCTCCTTTAATTTATTTATATTCCTCTCTAAGTTATCCATTCTTGTTATCATTTTCTCGAATCTTTTTTCCTATCTTTTTTCAAGGTTCTTAGTTCCTTTGCATTGATTTAAAACATGTTCTTTTAGCTCACAAAAGTTTCTCATTATCCACCTTCTGAAGTCTAATTCCATCATTTTGTCACAGTCATTCTCCATCCAGCTTTGTTCCCTTGCTGGTGAGGAGTTTTGGTCCTTTCTAGGAGGCGAGGTGTTCTGGTTTCGGTGTTTTCCTCCTTTTTGCTCTGGTTTCTTCCCATCTTTGTGGATTTATCCACCTGTCATCTGTGTAGTTGCTGACTTTTCGATTGGGTCTCTGAGTGGACACCCAGATTGTTGATGATGAAGTATTTCTGTTACTTGGTTTTCCTTCTACCAGTCTAGCCCCTGTGCTGTACGACTGCTGAGGTCCACTCCAGGCCCTGCTTGTCTGGGGTGCACCTATAGCAGCTGCGGAACAGTAGGGGATGCTACCAGTTTCTTTTTCTGCTATCTTTGTCCCAGAATGATGCCTGCCAAATGTCAGTCTTCTGGATATAGAGGGGTCAGAGAGCTGCTTGAGGAGACAGTCTGTACTTTATAGGAGCTCAAGTGCTGAGCTGTGAGCTCTGTTGTTCATTCAGGGCTGTTAGGCTGCTATGTTTAATTCTGCTGCAACATAACTCATAAAAAAACCCTTTTTTTCTCAGATGCTCTGTCTGGGCGGAGGTTGGGGCTTTCCTTGTGAGTGTCCGCCATGCTGTCCTGCCCAGCTAGGAGGCAGTCTAGTCACTATTTGCCTGCCAAGGCTCCGCCCTGCTGGTGTGAGGTTCGCCCTGTTGCTGCAGGCTCTGCCCTTCTGCTGTAGTCTCCACCCTGCTGCCATGGGCTACTCCCTGTGTTGGAGTCTCTCTGTTGTAGCGGGTTGCCTCGGCAATGGCAGGCTGCATCAGCAATGGGCATGTACCTCAGTAGGGGCGGTTTGCCTCGGTAATGGTGGACGCCCCTCCACCACAGAGCTGCGGCCTCAGAGAACCCCTCCACGGGGAGCATTTGGAATCGCCGTTTTGTTTGTCCCACTGCACTACCCCAAACGCTATGACCCTGGAATCTCCTGGCTGGCTCACTGTCCAAGTCCCGTTCAGTCTCAAGTTCAGCCCTCCCAAGTCTCAGGTTGCTGGCCCAACAGGGCACCCGGATGAGCGCGCTTTGTGCGGAGCGCTGTGTAGCACCGCCACAGCACGGGCCGCCGCCGCACCGGCCACTGGCTGCACCAGGCAAAACCTCTGCCTGGCATCTCGCATCTCCTCTATACCTAGGAATTTCCCCGTTTTGTGGGCAACAAAGATCCGTTTGGAAATGTGGCCCTGACTCACCCCCTCTGCGCATTGACCGTGAGCTTCAATCCTGGGTTGTTCTCACAGCACCATCTTGAGTCAGGTATTTCTTTATAACAGTGCAAGATCAGACTAACATATCTGTTTATTACTTTGATTATGGTGACGGTTTCATGGGTCCAAATTCATCAAATTGTGTAATTAAATATGTGCAGGGGTCTTTTTGTATATCTAAAAGAAAGGGAGGAAGGAAGCAAGCAAGGAAGAAAGAAAGAAAAGAAGGGAGGAAGGGAGGGAAGAAGGAAGGAAGGAGGGAGAAAGGAAAGAAAGATAGATGTTCCCTATCCCTGGGGGCACCCTGCTCACAAGTGAGGCCCCACAGAGGGCAGAGCAAAGCCTTAGTGTGGCCAGACCAGCTCCACACTCCCTTGGGGTGGGCCAGTAGAGCCCAGTTGCTGTTTAAACTGACTTGATAGACCTTTTGTTTGTGGCCCCCAAAGTATCCTAACGGAAAGAAATAATCTTTTTCCTGCTGAATGTGCAGGAGCTTCATTTAAGGTGCTGTGCTCCACCCACTCGAACCACGGCCCCAGCCTGTGCTCCCTGTGCATCCTCCATGCTCTCCACAGCCACACTGGCTGCTGTTCCCCTTCCTGATGCTGTCTTCCACCTTCCGTGAAAGTGCAGGCCTGGCCCTTTGAAAGAAATAGTGCAAAGGAAGAATGGGGGACACTCAGTGGTTCCCTGGCTTTGGAGACTGAGGGAGAGCCATAAGCAGCCTACAGGCCTCCATGGTTTCCAGCTCCTCCCTGACCACTGAGACGTGCTTTGCAGCTTCCTGCAGCAAGGCAGCTCTGGACCCCGGGTCCCTTCCCTCGGACCTCCTGGGGTTAAGATTACCATCCCAGGAGCTGTCTCTGCAGGAAACCCAGATGGAGGGACGATAGAAAGAAGCAGAGCCTGGATTGCGACAGGTGAAGAAGTGATCCCCACTTCCAACTACCTCCACCACCCATGCAGGTCAGGCATCATCCAGGCATGTTTTATAAAAGCTCAAAGGCAAACTTTCTCACGTGTTGCATGAGGCTCTTCAAGGTTTCAAAGCGTTCACTCGTATCCCCAAGGTTGGAAGCTCTAACTGGGAAGAAGGCAGGCTCACTGGAGCATAGTGGGTGTGTCATCTTGATGTACTGACTTTTCCCTTAGCTCATAATAGTTCCTCACACTCCCTGTAGTTTTCTCCAGAACTCTGTCACCAGTCCCAGGCCCCAGATCTTGCAGCTGTTTAAAGTCCAGTTCCAGAGGCTGTTGTGCCCAGCTCCATGCAGCTGGGCTAAGTGTGTGGGATGCTGACTTGCTCTGCCTCCAATAGGAGAGGTGATTAGACCACTCCAGAAAGCCACTGTCCCACGACCAGAAACCTTTGCGGATAAAGACCGAGACTCAGGTTAAGGCTCACTTCACCTAGGAGCCTCTCCCTCAGCCCCAGACCAGATAAGGACTGATTAAGGTGTTCACACCACAGTCATATTTCTCCATATGTTTAAATCATGTGTTTAAATGCCTGTCTGCCCCCCCTGCCTGCCAAGTCATAATCCAGAAGGTTTCAAGGACCAATCTCAGGCCTAGCACAGTGGCTGCAATTTAGTATCTTCTCAATGTGTTGAGTTGAACTGAGGAATTCGTAGAAATCAATTACTGTGTTCATGAACGTTAAGCCCGACTGTCATCTACCCGTTTGGTTCCCCAGCTTTCTTCCAATTAAGAAAACGAATGATCCACTGAAAATTGAATGAACGGTAAGATCAATAATAGCCTTGTGAAGCAATTTATCCCTTATCCATCCATATACGCCCAGACACCAGGGGCATCGCAACATTTCAGTCTCAGGCCCAGTTTGTTAACTTTACAGATAAAAAGATTTCTCGGCTCTCAAATCCTATTTGACTTTTAAAGCCCCTACTAGGATTTGAAGCAGAGGAAAATACATTTTCTGCTTATTCCTGGAGCATGTTATGTTTTGCTGTTCAGCCAAGAGAAGAGCTTCCTTGGGATTGTTGATGATCTAAGGCTGACACCTGGAAGCATTTCTCAGCTTCCCCTCCAGAACAAAGGAGTGGGAAGCGAAACCTCTGAGCTGGATAAACCCACTTCCCATCCCTGCATTAGCCCTGCTTTCAAATGCCACAGTTCACAGAACAGCATTGTCTCAAGTCTGAAATCTAGTGCATCTCCCATCACAATTGCAAGCAATTCTGCCCTGATTGCTGTAACCTAGATGACCATGCGTTTTGCTGTACAGGGAGAAACTAATGAGATGGAGAGCTTCCTCGGAAGGGAACCTGCTGGCCCACTGCCTAATGCACCACGCCAGGGACCTCTGGGATCCCACCTCCCGGATTGCTGATGTGCCTGGTTGCAGCGGAACGTGCTGATGATAGGATGTAAGTGGACTGTGAAATAGAACAGCAGGTGAAAGGAGAGCCTACCAAGAAGTGACTACACGTTCCTTCCAGCACACTAAAATATTAGCCTTATCACTGGACTGGCCTCTTCTGGATCACAGGGCTTTTATCTACCCAGAGTGCCCATTAGGAACACACAGCTATGGAATGGGGAGGGGAAAACCACAGTCACAGGTCTGGGATGCAGCAGCTTTCCGTTCACAAAGTTTCAGGCCTGGAAATCTGTGTCAGGAGCAGAACCTTACATTTTATTCTTCCTAATGGTGAGTCCAGGAGCAGCTGGTCAGCATTGCTGCTTGTGTACTAAGGTGAGTGTAGCTTGGTGGGGAGTGCTGGGGACAGGCTTGTCACTGAACTTGTTCATTTAAGTTGGAAGGGGAGAGGATAAAATAGACTGGAAATAAGACACTGATGGTTTGTTTCTCTGTGAGATCCAAATGCTGACCCAAGGAAAAGTAGAACAAGAGCTTAGACAGAACATCATGGGGTCTCCAGAAAGGACTTGAAAGTTTCAGAAGCGAGCACCCAGCTGGCCCTTCTATGCACCCTGTCGGCTTCCCTGACAGAGGCAGGCAGGATGCCAGCCTTGACAGAGGGTCGTCCCCGTGATCAATGACTCAGTCACAGCCGCTTTCCTCCCCAGCAGATTCGGCATGCTTTCTCACGCAGTCTAGCACTCGGTGGGGTCACGATGGGCTGGCAGCATTAAATAGAACAAACAGGAAAAAAGAAATGCTCAGCTTTGCCCTGAATCACTAACTTTCCTCAGGAAGAGCTGCCAACACCACTTTCCATGTTCTGCTTGCTAACATCCCAGGAGACTCCTGTGAATGGCAAGCCTAACACCTGTCTTTCCCACATTTCTGTCTACTGGGTTATGAGGCAAATGAAATGCTGGAGAGAGGAAGCGTTACAGAATCTGTGGCCACGTTCTATCTGTAAGAATTGTCACTTTGACCTGGCAATAGAGTCCACTTGGTATGTGGGCTTAATTGACTTTCCCCAAATCACAGTGTCTCCTGGAGAGACAAGCCTTTGTGCCCGCTTTCAGCTCTGCATCTTTGGTCACCGCTTGAGATGCTGTCACCAGAACAAAGGGGGCTCGGCTTTGTCATTTGAGCAGGAGGAAGAATGCGATCTTCTATGTAAGAAAAGACATGAAACAGACCAATCCTGCAAGATGCAGCCACCTGGGCTCTGCTACAGAAACAGAGGCACATTAGGGCTCTAGGGTTTGCGATGCCATCAGCCCATCCCTTTCCTGGGCTCTCTTCTGAACCAGCAGCAAAGCTCCTCCATGATCTCTATGGAGACCAGCTGCAGCCACTTGTGTTTTTAGCATTCTCCCACCTCAACACCAAACTCATTTGATCCAGCAGTTGGCCGAGGATATAGAGAGTTCTGCTCTCCCCTAATTTTTCATTCCTCAGCTTTCTTTCAAGTTGTAGAATATGACTCCCTGCTTTTGTGATGAGGAATACTTTGGCTCTCATCTGGGGACTGCCTATGGCTATGCTGGGTGTTCCCAGGGAAGAACATCTGAGCTCCTGGGTCAGCCTGGGCAGGGGACTTGCAAATCCTTGGTAAAGTCACCTCTACCCAAGCTCTCTCATGGCCAGGATTGTCTTTGAATTCTGTGATCCACCATGAATTATAGCAAAGAGTTTTTTTGAGCACGATGCTTCTTAGCTGGAAAATTAATTCTATTACAAAACAGTCTGGGTCACTGTCAGCACTGGAAGTACGCATGTTGAAATGAGTACCCATACTTCGACTGGTCCATAGATACTTTTTGGACCAGTACTTTTTTGTGCAAGGTGCTGAGCTGGGTGCTCATAGGGTTGATTCTCTGAGTCCTGTCAAAGAACATGTGTCCAGCCAGAGAGATGACCCTCAGACACTGAGAGATGACACTGACTCTGCAGAAGAGAACACATGGTCGCAGGATGGAAGAGGGAAAGGTGATGAGTGAAGAGGTAAGGCCTCTTCGTACGCCTCCTCTGTTCCCCTGCCCAGCCGCCACCTGCACCCTTTTCCTGGCTGTGGGGTGCTGTCCATGAGGCAGATTCCTTTCACAGGAGACAAAATCCTGTTAGCCTCATTTATCAGATGAACCTGCAGAAACAGAGTAAATATTTACCTTATGAATTAGTGATTCTCTAGGCCTTCATTCATACATCCAGCTGGGAGCTCCTCCAAATACTGGCCTTTCCCTCTCTGAACTCACATATACTTACCTAAAGGGCAGCAGTGTGGTCCAGGGATTATTTAAAATGCCTTCATGCCTCAGCCCATGCTATCCTAGAGCTGGCTCCATCAGCTAGGGAGAGCTGATGATTAAATATACATGACTTTTAGGCTGAGGGAGGCAGATCACATGAGTTCAGGAGTTTAAGACCAGCCTGACCAACATGGTAAAATCCTGTCTCTACTAAATAACACAAAAATTAGCCGGTGTGGGGTAGTGCACACCTATAATCCCAGCTACTCGGGAGGCTGAGGCAGGAGAATCACGAACCTGGGAGGCAGTTTGCTGAGCCAAGATCACACCACTGCACTCCAGCCTAAGCAACAGAGTAAGGCTTTGTCAAAAAAAAAAAAAAAAAAAGGAGAGAGGGCATGATTTTTGTGAGCCAGTGTTAAGTATTTCATGTCTTGATGTTGGCCAGGAAGGGAGTGTCACACCATGGAAATTCATAAACACTGCCCATCGGGGTTACCTCATTTTATTTCAGGGTCACCTTATTTTATTTTATATTTGTGGAGTGGTTTACCAGCACATCACTGGCTTAGCCACTTATGTTCTGAAAGTCTGTTTCCACCTGTTAATCTAGATAAGGACACCAGTTTCATGGCTTGCTGGGGAGGGTCCCATGGATATACAGCCATAGATGCATGGGAAGGGCTCACTGAATGGGAGGACTGTTAGTCTGTGTGTATAGAGGGAACCACCCTTTCCCACAGTCTAAAGAGGCTGATTCAGACCACCAGCATTTTCAAAAACTCCATTCTCCCCTGAAGGAAAAATACTGCTATCCTACTGGACCCGTGCCATCTTGTAAGACTTGCCAAGCTTGAGAAGTCTTGCCTGTCCAAAGAAACCACAGGGATAGTTCCTGTGACCTGTGCTGGTGGGCCTGGCCATTCCCACCAGCAGAACCGAATGGTCCAATGAGTCACTGATGCTTTGAAGGCTAGGGAAGCTCAGTCACTGCCGATAGCCTGACCTATCTACAGGGAAAACCTATAATGCATCCTTTGATAAAAATGTAGGCTGGTCTCTGCTCAGCTGACGTCCTCCTCAGATGCTGTGCATGTGTGCCACTCCCTCCCACTGGCATCAATACAGCTGTCCCTGGAACTTGAACCACCACAGTTCTTTCTGGTGCTGCTATTGACAAAAAAGGTGAGCAATTTTAAGATTCTTAGAGAGGGCACCTGCAGTGGCACCTGCCTGTAGTCCCAGCTACTTGGGAGGCTGAGGTGGGAGGACTGCTGGAGCCCAGGAGCCCTGAGCTGTAATGCACTGTGCTAACTGAATGTCCACACTAAATTTGTTATCAATATGGTGACCTCCTAAGAGGGAGGACCACGAGGTCACCTAAGGAGGAGTGAACCAAACCAGGTCAGATATGGAGTATGTCAAAAGTCTTTTGCTGATCAGTAGTGGGATTGCGCCTGTGAATAGCCACCGCACTCCAACCTGGGCAATGTAGCAAGACACCATCACTAAAAAAAGCAAGATTCTTAGAAGGGACATTCATGTTTCTTATTGAAGTAGTATGTCCTGCTCTGTTCTATCAGGAAATCTTCTATTCCATTTTTGACATTAAAATTTCATGTATTTTTTTCTAATTACAAAATCCCCATTGTTCTCTATAGAAAATTGGGAAATTAAAAAAAAAAAAAAAAAGAAAATTGGGAAATTGGGCCAGGCATGGTGGCTCACACCTGTAATCCCAGCACTTTAGGAGGCCTTAGGCAGGCAGATCACTGGAGGTCATTAGTTTGAGACCAGCCTTGCCAACACAGTGAAACCCCACCTATGCTAAAAATAGAAAATTAGCTGAGTGTGGTGGCACGTGCCTGTAATTCCAGCTACTTGGGAGGCCGAGACAGGAGAATCACTTGAACCCAGGAGGCAGAGGTTGCAGTGAGCCAAGATTGTGCCATTGAACTCTAGCTTGGGCAAAAAGAGTGAAACTGTCTCAGAAAAAGAAAATTGAGAAATTGGCCTTCATTTTAGAATAGATGATATTTGTACTTGGAGTTTGCTCAAATGGAGCTATTTCAATAGTGGAATAAGTAGGAAAGATAAGATGCTGGTGCCAGTTAGCTACCACTATTCGGGGGGCAGGAATGAGCTGGTAAATTTAGGGGTACTTATTTTGAGAATGGGGCTACTTACTGATTTTTTTCTAGAGCCTTTGCTAACAAAAAATCATGTCAGGCCATTTAAACCTCCTTTCTTCAAGAGGGAATTCTTCAGCTGGGCTCAGCCTTCCTCAAATGGGGTCCCAGCCTCCAGGAGGTAATGAAAACCTGATAATCCTGCGTAGTCAGGAACACATTTTCCTTCAGAGTCATCAGAAGCCCAGATTCATTAAGCTAAGCAGAGGCTTGAGGCTGTGAAACTATACCTTCAAATGTGCAGGCTGGTCTGCTACAGGCGCTGGGCTATGAATATTTGCATCCTCAATGCCAGGATCATCATCTTGGAAAACCAGGTTGAGTCTTTGGAGTGCAAGAGCTGTAGCGGCAGAGAAAAAGCAAAGATCCCAGGACAAAACACCGCCTACTGGGTTTATCCAGAACAGCCTATGAGTTTGAATTTTATTTTATATTTTCCTAGCTAATCCTTGTGGGGTGGAACTGAAGAATGTTGAGGGAATGAAGGAGTAAATAGATGAATAGTGAAATGGCTGTGTTAGTCCATACTCACATTGCTATAAAGTAATACCAAAGTTCGGGTAATTTATAAGAAAAGAGGTTGAATTGGCTCACATTCTGCAGGCTAGACAGGAAGCATGGACGCATCTGCTTCTGGGGAGGCATCTGGGAGCTTTGACTCACGGTGGGAGGCAAAGTGGGAGCAGGTGTCTTACATGGCAGGAACAGGACCGAGGAGAGGTGGTGCTACACACTTTCAAATGACCAGATCTTATGAGAACTCACTCACTGTCACGAGCACAGTACCAAGAGGATGGCACTCAACCATTCATGAGAAACCTGCCCGCAAGATCCAACCACCTCCCACCGGGCCCCACCTCCAACACTGGGGATTACAACTGAACAGGAGACGTGGGTGCAAACACAGATCCAACCACATCAATGCCTCCCTGCATTGAGCCTCAGCCTAGACAGCAAGTTCATGGGTGAATGTTGCTAGTGACAACACAGCCCTGTGATGTTCCAGTCTTCAATGTGGCCCACCTAAATGGCCAAATCCCAGGTCAGGGCGGCTGCCTCTAGCCAACCACCCCAGCTGGTCTGATGCAGATCCAGCCTCTGTGCCAAAGCAGCTTCTCCTAACCTCCCCTTTCCCTTTCACTTCCTTGCATCTTTGTGCCATTTTCAGAATGTGAGCCAATTCAACCTCTTTTCTTGAGTCACTCTGCTCCAAATACTCCCAGTTCCTTTTGTCCTTATTGATGAGCATGGCCCCGATGACCTGAGAAGAAAGCTAAAGTTGTCATCCGTGTTCCCCTGACAAACCATGAAGGCTGAGGAGTTAGAAATGGCATGTTACTCTTATTTTGTACTGTAATTGAAAAGATGAGTCCACAGACTTTGTCACATTTAAGAAAGTTTCAGGGGTGGTCACTGGCAGTGATGAGCCAAGTGGCTTCCTAGATCCCACCTCTCTAGGTGAGATAAGATGAGCCATTCTCGTGGAAAGCTGGGAATGGCCTAATCTGTGGTCCAGCCTCATGGAGACGGTAACAGAACTTGAGGTATTTTGACAGAATTCAGAATTATCCTATTAAACCAAGGGAGTTGAGTCTATTACATTTGCAGTAATTTCAGGACCACATGCCTGAATCTGACAGTCAAGGTCTGTTGAAAGATGGTCTAATGAATCTAAGACAAAATTCGCTTTTACTTTTTGTTGTTGCTGTACTGGGATGTTTTTAGTCTGAAAAATAATTCGCTAAGTGATCTTTATATAAAATAAAATAACTTCTGTGTACCTTTGATCTATTTTGTAGCAGAGCCTATGCAATGACTTCTTACAATTTGCTTCAATATTTGACTCAGTTTTCATTTATTTTCATCGTTCATTATATTTTAGCTTTCTCCTGGCATCTATGATAGCCAGTGGGAAAAAGGATTAAAAATGTATTTTAAAGATGCCTGGTTTGAGACTTAGAGGGCTGACTCATGATAATATCACTATGATGCTTTATCCTCATATAACACCTTTCAAAAAGAGATTGAGAAAACCTTTAAAACCATAATTTAATTCTTGTGGAATCTCTATAAAAGAGGTATTATAATCCCTGATTTATAAATGAGGAATCTAGAATTAAGTGGTTAAAGAACAAGCCATATCCTATTATAGGCTCATGGTCAACTTTCTGATACCGAAAAGCTCAGAGTACAAACTGAGCCATGAGACACACACACACACATGCACACATACTCACATACACACATACACACACACACGCACACAGTTTTACCCACACATTACAGCATTGGGAAGAAGAAATGGAAGTTTCTGCTTTTCTTGATTAAGCAAAGGTATGTTATTCACTCACATTCCCAAAGTTCACCTTATCCTCCTCTTTCCCTTGCCCCTTCCCCTTCCTCCTCTTCCCCCATTCCCTCCACCTGTAGAGCAAAGCCATTCCCCACTTCCCCCCATAGCTTCATAAACAGATCTTACCCCTGGACTCTAGATTATACACTGTCAACAATAAAATATACAGAGTGCCAGTCACTGCTTAATCACTTGACAGGAACTAACGCATTTAAGATCACCAACCCATGGATACAGAAATGAAGACCAAGGTCTTGAGCCAGGGTTATGCGCTACTCCCACCTGGCCCCAAACTCTCTGAGTGGAACCCAAACATTTGTGAGACAAAACATGTTGAGCACCTGCCTGATATGACGCTCCTTGTTGGACACTGGGGACACTGAATTCCCAAGTTGAGAGATCTCAAGGAGCCACAGCCCTGTATTTGGGGAGGGAAGTTCAGTCTACATGCAATGTCAGCAGTCTACCATACAATGCTTTAAGTGATGTGCTAGATCCATGCACCTCGGTGTTATTGGAATACACAAGGAGCACCTAGCCCAGGCAGGATGGGGTGCGGGGA
The DNA here is from genome assembly GCF_049354715.1 of Callithrix jacchus. Classification (NCBI taxonomy): domain Eukaryota; kingdom Metazoa; phylum Chordata; class Mammalia; order Primates; family Cebidae; genus Callithrix; species Callithrix jacchus. The sequence goes on along the minus strand of NC_133514.1, from coordinate 54,627,005 downwards.
AGCTTCATAGAGGAATTGATGGATGGTGCAGCGAGTCTTAAGGCTGCAGAGGGAAGCCCAGGCTGGCAGGGTGAACTGCAGGAGCATGGCAGGCTGGAAGACCTCGGCCTGTAGCTGAACCACAGGTGCTCCTCTTTCCAGGGCATGAAGGTGCATATGGGGGTGGCTGGAGATGAGGCCATTAGCTAGTTGGACAGCAAGTTAGGGAAAACCTCAAATCCCATCTTACACTGATGTGAGTGACTGTCACCCCTGAAGCTTTCTGTTTCTTGCTGGGTTCTGTGGGTTGGGGAGCAGGTGGGAACTGGCAAGGCCACTTCTGGAGTCTGGTTGAAGAGGCTCTGGGACTCCAGGGAGAATTGTCCAGAGTAACCGGATTTGTGATCCTGGGGCTGGAGCATGTTTTCTGGAAGGAGGGTATCCTCATCATGGTGTCAGGCCATGGAGAGGCTAGACTGATGTAAGGAAAGGATAAACAGTGGGAGGAGGAGAGGACAAGTGCCACCGAAAGGACCTGCACTTATGGGGAACACCTGGGCTTAAGGGGCAGAACAGGCTTCTAGAGGATCTGAGAGGGAATAGTCAAGCAGTTTTCAAAAAAAAATAAATTCAAGAAAATGGATTTGATAAACAGTGTTGAGTACTGTAGATGGAGGAGGACAAAATGTAGTAGCTACATGGAGCGCTGGCCTCGGGGAGTACGTGGTCAGCTGCAGGCAGGAGAGGGAAAAGAGGGAGGAGGCAAGAGGGTGAGTGTAGACAGCAGGGCACCGGGTTGCAAGGGCAGGAGAGGGACAGCCGACTACAGAAGTTGTCTTTGGGTTTTTTTCCTAAGAAGGAAAAGGCGTGTGTGTGTGTGTGTGTGTGTGTGTGTGTGCGCGTGTGTATACAGAAAGAGCCTGGGGAAAGGGAGAGGATGAAGATGCATTTGGGGGAGGGTGCGATTTGTACCTGGGGTAGTGAGAGGGGTTGGGATCCCAGGCACAGATGGAAAACTTAGGCTGAGAGAAGGTACCAGGAAATGCAACTCCTCCCGTGTCTGGAGAAGGTAACTAATTGCACCCCTGTGTTTCTTCCCTCCACCTTTGGAACCTAAGAAAGATGGAGCCAGAGATCTAACAGTCTGATTTCTGATTAGAAGTTGCTGAAAGAGCTGGCTTCACCTCTGTACGTGGGGCCTTTCCTCTCACTCTTCTCTCCACCCCAGCCCACATACTCCTCCCTGACTCCAGCACTCAATTGCTGGCCAGGGCACAGGACACAGCACACGCTGCTGCAGATCACAGCATCCTGTGCTAGAGGAAACCACTTACTATGTGTGGCCAAGGAGGGCTGTTCAGCTTTCTGGAGATGCCAAAGAGAAAGCGAGAAGAGGGCTGGGCCCCTGTCGCCTTCCTCCTCCCGTACTTACCTGCTGGTGGAGTGAGGGAAGAGGTGAAGAGAGGGACAGAGAGTTCTTCCCAGGTTCTGGACTTTTCCAGAAGGGTAAGGTATTTATTTATTTAATAGACCTAGGCAGGAATGAAGAATAAAGAGAATATTTCCCCTGACACTTTCACAAACATGGGAGGTAGACAAACTGAAAATTGAGGGGTTCCTGGCTATTTGTGCAGTTGGTAGTGGGAACATCCACTGGGAGTAAGTGTCAAGCACCAAAACAATAATAACAAGACTGCTCAAGGATGCACCTTTCAGTGAGACAGAAGGAGGAAGTTCCAGGTCTAGTGTACAACCTAATGACCACAGTTAACAACATGTATTGTAAACTTGAAAATCAGCAAGTAGCTTGTTAAATGTTCTCACCACACACACAAAACGATGTATGTGAGATGATGCTGATGTTAATTAGCTTGCCCTTCCACATGTATGCATATTTCAAAACGACATGTCATACACCATACGTATGTGCAATTTATTGTCAATTTAAAAAAACAATAACAACAAAATGGTAACAAGACCATTGATGAGCTCCTCTCATATAGGAATATAGGACTCTCTCTCACCCTTGCAACATCCTCTGCCTGGTGGTTGCCCTTGCCTTTTGATAGGTGGGATAACTAAGGCTCAGAGGTGCTGTGACCTGGTTGGGGCATGTCTGGTGCCAGGCCTACAACTGAGGAGCCTGTAGGGAGGTGGTGAGGGACACATCACAGGATGATTGAGCAGCATTGAGTGCTCAGCAGAGGCTGGAAACTTATAACAGTCCCAGTCTATGTGCTGTGTGTTCAGCAGCCCGGGTTCAGCAATGAAAGCAGCAGGAAGTTGGATTGACCACGGATTGCGATTTTGCTAAGCAAGGCAGGGACACTGAGGGTATTGATCAGAGAACGACTGAAGAATCAGATATAGAAGGAAGAAATGGCGGGGGCGGGTGAGCGGGGGGAGATCTTTAGAGCAGGTCTCTATCTTGACTGCTCATCAGAGCTCCCAGGAGCTCTGAAAAACTCCGGGGGTGCCCAAATCCAGTGATTCTGATTTAATTAGACTAGGGTGGAGCTGGGACCTTGCTGGCTTCTAAAGCCCTACAGGTGATTGGAATAAGCAGTCCGGGCTGAGCTTCAGCTCAAAGCAGCACTTCGTAAGGGTGGTTCTGCTGCAGCAGCACTGCATATTTCTTGGAAATGCAAATTCATGAGCCCCACCCCAGACCTGCCGACCCAGAACTTTCGGGGGTGGGGCTCCTGGGAGATGCTGACATACCCTAGAGTTGGGGAACCACCAGCTGACCAGATCTGAGAGGGAGCAATGGCATTTGGGATGCTCAGAGCTGGAGTCGCATGGGTGTGAGGAAGGACCAGGATGGGGCAGGTAGCTGACGTGAAGCGCAGAGCAAGGCCAATGGCGATCGGGGATTGGGGAGCTGGGGAGCTGGAGAGCTGGCTTGTCATTGTCTCAGGTGATGTGGCACTTGTGATAGGCAGAGTATGTGGCAAGAGAGAGAGGGACACAGTCTTCCATAGATGTTTGGGAGGGGAAGTTAGCAAGGGACAGTGACCATCAGAGGCAAATGCTATGTACAGAGGTTTTTGAATGGTGTCAAGATAACTACTCAGGTACAGGTCTGGGGAGCAGGAGAATGTTGACCCTGCTGTCCAGGCATTTCAGGGTAAAGGAAGTCCTTGAAGAGTCCAGTTCCAGGCATAGCCAGCAGGTAGAGAGGCAGAGAAATCAGAGATAGTGCAGCAAAGCAAAACTTCCACTGGCAGGTGGAAGGTCTTCAATGAGGAGAGCACAGAGCAGCGGGGAAGGGCAGAAGGGAGCATGATCAGGTGCTAGGGCCATACCCCTGCAGCACTTTGCTGTGAGGCCTTGGGAGAGTTACTTAGCCTCTCTGAGCCCTAGTTTCTTCAACCGCAAGTGGGAATGATGATAATCAGCTGTGGGTTTGAGGCATGGTAGGTGAGGATAATAGGAGCTCAGCCATGGGTGTGAAGCATGGTGGGTGAGGATAATGGGAGCTCAGTCATGGGTGTGAGGCAGGGTGGGTAAGGATAATGGGAGCTCAGTCATGGGTGTGAGGCATGGTGGGTGAGGATAATGGGAGCTCAGTCATGGGTGTGAGGCAGGGTGGGTGAGGATAATGGGAGCTCAGTCATGGGTGTGAGGCATGGTGGGTGAGGATAATGGGACCTCGGCTGTGGGTGTGAGGCATGGTAGGTGAGGATAATGGGAGCTCAGTCATGGGTGTGAGGCATGGTGGGTGAGGATAATGGGACCTTGGCCATGGGTGTGAGGCATGGTGGGTGAGGATAATGGGACCTCGGCTGTGGGTGTGAGGCATGGTAGGTGAGGATAATGGGAGCTCAGTCATGGGTGTGAGGCATGGTGGGTGAGGATAATGGGACCTTGGCCGTGGGTGTGAGGCATGGTGGGTGAGGATAATGGGACCTCGGCTGTGGGTGTGAGGCATAGTTGGTGAGGATAATGGGAGCTCAGCCATGGGTGTGATGCATGGTGGGTGAGGATAATAGGAGCTCACCCATGGGTGTGATGCATGGTGGGTGACAATAATGGGACCTCAGCCGTGGGTGTGAGGCATGGTGGGGCACGCTGGACTCCCAGGCCAAGTCGCGTCTGTGGTGGTGCAGCCTGGGTCTGGCTGTTGCTGGACTCTGGAGCCCTTGCCAATGCCAATCTCAGTTGCTCCTCATCTGTTTTCGAGGCCTCCCTTCCTGTTTTCCTTCTCCCTTCATCCTGGCTTGCTGTCTATGGTGCAGAATCCTCATCGTTTTACTTCTTTTCTGTATGACACCGGGCAAAGCAGACAATCACTGTGACACTTAATATTTTCATCTGCAATGAACAGGGTAATACTCACCTTGCAGGACGGTGGCGAGATTAAATGAAGTGGCATAAGTGCAGACACCTGGCACATCAGAGAGCCTGACTCCTGGCTTCGTTTCTCTCTCCTTTGCACCACATGCAGGACTGGCTGGGGTCCAATGCTTCATTTAGAAATGACCTTGCCCTGTCTCTAACGACCCCAGCTGCTATGACGAATCCTCATCCTCTGTATCTTTCAGAGGTTCTGAGGTGCTATAGGACAGTTTTTGAAATAATTCCTTCAGGTGCTAAGTGTGCATGTGTGGAGGGCAGGGTGACAAGTGTGCCTCTTACTCCAGTGCTTTCTCGTGTGAGCTCACTAACCCAACGGTCCTCCACCCTGCCTGCACACTATCATCAACTGGGGGAGTTCTCCAGCCCAGGCTGTAAATCTGTTCATCAGATTACTAATCTTGCTTTTTTTTTTTTGAGACAGAGTCTCACTCTGTTGCCCAGGCTGGAGTGCAGTGGTGTGTCACCACAACCTCTGCCTCCCAGGTTCAAGAGATTCTCCTGCCTCAGCTTCCCAAGTAGCTGAGTCTACTTTTTTTTTTGGTATTTTTACTAGAGACAGAGTTTCACTATGTTGCCCAGGCTGGTCTCAAACTCCTGACCTCGTGATCTGCCTGCCTCGGCCTCCCAAAGTGCTGGAATTACAGGCGTGAGCCACTATGCCCAGTATAATCTTGCTTTTTTATTATTGCTATTTGTGAGTCTGATGTGCTCCCAGCTTCCTGCAGAGGAACTTGGTGCCCGGGCAGTGTGGTGGGGAAGGTAGGTTGGGGCCTTGCAGAACTTCTCATGTCTTGTTTTGGTGAGGTGACCCCTGACTCCCACCCCAGTCCCATAGCTCCCTCGGGGCATGCTTCATGCTCTGCTGACTCTGGTGCCGCCCCCTCCCCAGGAACAAGTGCACTTGTGTGAGACCTCACTGCTGTGATGTGGGAGGAAGGTGTCTTTGCCAAGAACAGCCCAGAAAATGTGCACACAAGCAGGACTGCTTATATTACCCAAGCAAGGCACTAAGTTTGTTCCGGAAAGCACTGTTTTCTGTGAGTGAAAATGGAGAGCTACCTGAGCTCCCATCAATTACCTTCGCCCTGGAGGCCTTGAATTAAGTGCTTTTCAATCGAATCAGGCATAGGGAACAGTATGCTTCTTGCCTGTTAATAGCAGAAACCAACCCATTTTGAAAATTGCATTGGGAAATGTCTTCTTGGGGATTTATAGGACAAAAATTGATCCACGACTTTAAGTGCAGCTTATTTTCCCCCCATTTACACAAAGTTTGCAAGAAAAAAAAAATGGTGATGTTCGGAACAACTGTGTAAAAAACATGTTTACAGGTGTACTTTTCTACCGTGTTAGTATCCTGTTTAACACACTGAAGTCACCTAGTTACAGATTAAGGAACCATTAAAGAAGCAGAGAAACAGCGCTCCTGCCTCAGACCATAACCAGGAGGCCTGGTGAATCTTGGCTGTCAGCTGCAGATACCATGATAGAAAACGTGCCTGGGACTTCACAGGCTTTGCTGTGGCTACAGAGCCATCTTGTGGTTCTGCACGGCATCAGCTACAAGGAATAGGCCCGCACGACGCTTTTCTCAGTCCAATAGCACCTAAAACGCGGCTTGGTACAAGTTCTTGTTTGTAATCAATCAAATCCATTCCTTCCTGCCACAGCCTGTCAGTGTTTACGCTGCCCTCCTGTGTTGGGGGAGGTGAGTAATACAAAAAGAACGGGAAAAGAGGGCAGGCTTGAGAACTGACAAGAACTTGAGCTCTGGGAAATCTCTGCAGCTTAAGGAATAACATGTTCATCTATCCGTGGTCCTACACAACCAATTTACTGGCTAGGCCAGGAGAAAAAGCTGTCTCGCCTTTTCCATGTGAGAAGGAAATGGTAACAATAGATATGAGACCTTTCAGAATTTTCAATAGTTCTCAAGGCCTGAAGCCAAGCTACCTCTGGGAAAAGACATTTCCGGAGGATGTGTCAGATCTCTCTGTGTTTTAATGTTTCTGTCAAACAGTGTAGGGCAATGTCAGTGTTCCAGGATGCAATGTTTATAGGGCTCCCTTTTGCCTGGCCTTATCTTGCCTTCAGGGACATGAGCACAGCCCTGTCTGCTAACACGCTCTGTGGTCTTTTGATTTGATGTGTTCCAGTTTGAATGACAGCTGGGTTTGTTAATTATGACTGCTATGTATCCTGGAGAAAATCTAGTAATCTTTATCAAATAATTTAAAATGAATAGTATAGTAACATCTTGAAACACTTGGGATAAGCTTGAGACTGCTAGCAGAGAAGCTGAAGAGTAACGAGATCCACAATAACTCTACAGCTATCCACAGGTAGATATTATGAAGATTGGATTTTTTGATTAATTTTTAAAAATTCAGTATTGATATAGGTGCTTGGAAGCAAAAGTAGCTAAATATGTTAGAAGGTACTGGAACCTTGGGATATGTTTCATGAGGTTGTATATTAGCAACCAGATTTCAGTGACATAAATCTATTGATGCTATAGGAATTTTTCTTACAAGTATTAATTATACTTTCCATTAAAAAGTAATACATGTACATTAGATAAATTTGAAAACATACATTTCAAAAGAAGATAAGTGACTCATATTTTATTACAGTTAATATTTCATACACTGCTTTAAGTAGTGTTTAAAGTATAGCTTGTGATAATAGACACATTATTTCATTTTCCCTCTAACATTATGTCTCTATAAACATTATTTTAATAACAGCATAACAGTTCTAATATAGACAAAAAGTTATGCACAGACATATATCTACTTATTATTAAAAATAATCCCTAAAGCCTGGGCAACATAGTGAGACCTCATCACTACCAAAAAATTTTTTTAATTGGTCAGGCACGGTGGTGTGCACGTAATCCTATCTACTCAGGAGACTGAGACATGCTGATTGATCCCTTGAGCCTAGGAGTCTGAGGCTGCAGTGAGCTATGATTGCACCACCACACTCCAGCCTGGGCAACAGAGCAAGGTTTTATCTCCTAACAACAAACCTCCGGAAAGAGAAGCAAATATGTAAACTGGGATTGTTTCTTATTCCTTGCTGTTATACATAATGCTGCAGGGCAATCTTTGTGCAAACATCTGTCTAGATTTTTTTTTTTTTGAGAGACAGAGTCTTACTCTGTCACCCAGGCTGGAGTGCAATGGCGTGATCTCGGCTCACTGCAACCTCCGCCTCCTGGGTTCAAGTAATTATCCTGCCTCAGCCTCCCAAGTAGCTGGAATTACAGGCACATGTCACCACACCTGGCTAATATTTGTATTTTTAGTAGAGATGGGGTTTTACCATGTTGGTCAGGCTGGTCTTGAACTCCCGACCCCAGGTGATCCACCCACCTCGGCCTCCCAAAGTGCTGGGTTTACAGGTGTGAACCACTGCACCTGGCCTAGATTTAGAATTATTACTTTAGGTAATAATCCCAGAAGTAAAATGATTGCATCGAAGAGCACCCACATGTTCACAGGCCTCTATCACCATCTTGCTTTTCACAGCAGGTACCCACTAGCACTTCCACAAACAATATCTGAGAATATTTACCTTACCCATGTCTGTTGCATAAAATGCATGATGTTAAGAAAGGATTCAGAATTAACCCCACCCGCCACAGACCAGACCATCATCACCCTCTCTTCAGTAAATGAACCCTCTGCCAGGGTTTGGTGGTAATGCAGATGTCCTGAGCTTGAACACCACACTTTTCATGATAGGTACTTACTGCACCCAAAAGAAACAAGCACGTGGGGGTCGTTTCCGGCTTTGTTTCTGCTTGTACTTTGTTCCTCTTCTTGAGTCAACAAGGCAGCGCCTGAAGCTTCCCAAGCTTGTGCTCAGCTCCCCTTTTCTGACATTCCGGCCCTGCTGGAGCCTCCAGAGATCTGGGGTTAACACAGCAGTCCTTGCTGTGTTGTTCTCATGCCTGCTGGAATGACTTTCTTCTTTTCTCTAGCAGTCCAGGGTCCTCCTATTCTGCTTGTGGTTTGCAAGGCACTGTGTAATCTCAGATTATGAGGTTCCCACACATAACCCCCTTTCACCCACTCCAGGGCCTGATATTTTTCCTTTCTTTTATTTTCTTTCTTTATTTTTTTAATTTTTTTTGAGACAGGGTGTTATTCTCACCCAGGCTGAAGCACAGTGGCACAATCATGGCTTCCTGTGTAGCCTCGACTCCCAGGCTCAAGTGATCATCCCACCTCAGCCTCCCAAGTTGCTGGGACTTCAGGTATGTACTGCTACACCCAGCTATTAGTAATTTTTGTATTTTTGTAGAGGCAGGATTTCACCGTGTTGGCCAGGCTGGTCTCAAACTCCTGGCCTCAAGCGATCCACCTATCTTGGCCTCCTGAAGTACTGGGATTACAGGCATGAGCCACTGTGCCCAGCCCTGATTCATTTCTTTGAGTTAAAATATAAATGGTGTTTCTTGTCAGCTTTTAAAATGTGAGTGCTTTTGGGAAAGAAAATTCATTAAACTGCATCGGACCATAATTACCTTAATATGAGCTCCTCTCTCAGGCCCTTCTCTTCTCCCTCTTCATCCTTTTTCTTTCTTCCTTTCCTCCATTTCATGCAGTTTTATGTACATAAGTGCTTTAAAAAGTCAAATAGTTTTATAAGGCTTATAACACACACAAAAAAAGAGGCATCTCTCTCTCTCCACCCTTCCTCACTCCCAGTTCTGAATTCTTAGAAAACAATCACTCTTTTAACTTTTCGTTCTGGTTTTTGTCTCCATATTTCGAAAGAAATGGGAATACTGCTAATTTTTGATTTTTTAGAAAAACGTTTAGATTAGCGCTTGTTGGCTTCTGTTATAGAAGATGAATATATAGCTCTTTTATTTTTTTTACCCCAACCCATATAAACATACACCAACATCAAGGTTTACATGATTATAATTAAATATTATTCACAGCTGAGTCATATATGGTACAGTAATTAAATGTCCCTTCTATAAATTTTCATTTTTGTTTTCTTTGTATGTATTGCTAATTTATCCTCAATTCTCTACCACTTATAGTATCTCCTTGCAACCTGTTCAAATGCATGATTGCTTTCATTTCTTTCTTAAGACTTCCCTCTTGGTGTCCAGGCCATTCTAACCTTGGCTGCTTTCCTGGCGCCCTGACATCCCTATACCTCTCTTCCTGGATAAATCCCACATCTTCCTTTTCTTGACTCACTCTTGTTTTGGAGGAGGATGTCTTCTAGTAGCTTCCTTAGAAGAGTACATGAAGAATGAAATTTGAGATCTTGTAGGTCTAAAATCTTTTTACCTTACTCTTATCTGTGATTTGGAAACTTGGCTAGCTATCTTAGTTCAGTCACACTGTTATAACAAAATACCATAGACTGGGTGCCTTACAAACAAAAGAAATTTACATTAGTGCTCGTCCACCTAGAGTATGGGGCCACCGTGCCTGACCAATTAAAAAAGCTGTTACTTCAGTGTGGGCATTAGGTGAGCCAGGACCTCCATAAAACTAACGTACTGAATCACAGATGGTCCAGCCACCAGGACAGGCCCCTGTATGAAGTGCAGCAAGACAGAGTCCAAGTTTTGTCTAAAGTCACAGGATGACAGAGTGACAGAGCTGGAAGGGACCAGAGTGATCATCCATCCAACTCCTTCATTCCAGGCTCAGGGCTTCAGGGCTACGTCTCGGTTCACAGAGCACAGTGCTGGCTGCAACTGGTGCCAACATAGAGGGACCGCACCCACTGCCCATTTGCTTTGCTGTCTGGCTCCCAGAACTTGATGCACAGCTTTATGCACAGGGCACTGGCTGACTCCCACAGGAGTAACTCTGTGCCCCATCAGCTCTTCACAGTCTGCCTTCCAACCACCCTGGGACCCCTGGGCTCTGCAAATTCACCATCAGCTCTGCGGCTTTGAGCTTCTGATGTGGTGTTTTCTTAGGTCCTCTTGGGTTTCGAATTAATTTTAGGATAAACTATGACTGTTTTTGCTTTTTGGGAGATGCACTGGAACAAGGCAAGGGTGAGAGGAGGCCACTGCAGTTGTCCAAGCCTCCATCACAGTGGCGTGGACCAGGTAGAGATGGTGGCCTTAGCAAGAAGTGGGAAAATTTGAGGCTTATTTTAGAAGGAGAACTGATAGGACTTGCCAATGGACTAGTTATGAAAGTGGGGAATCAGGTGTGCCTCCTCAATTCTAGCTTACAAAAGTGGAAACTCATGGTGCCAGTTACTGACAGAGGCAAAGCTGGGCCACGGAGAGGTGATCTGGGGGGAAATAAAGAGATTTTTAAGACATGCAAGATTAATTACAGTGTTTCAGACAGATACAACAAGAAGTTGTCTGAGAACACCAAGTGGACATAACCCTGAACCCTGGCAGTTTCAGGATACTCCTCTGGGAAATTAAAAGGCTGAATAAAATTATCTCAATCTACCCCTCCTGCACCCCACCAGCCTTCATTCCAACCCTTGGTCTAGGCTGGTCTCTTTCCGGAAATTGGATCTGTCGACTCATATCTCAAAGGAGAGATCTAGGCTAAAATGCACGGACTTGAGACAGCAGCATGAAGTTGATACTTAAATTCAGGGGAACTTAAGTAATCATATGGGAAGAAGGTATGGGAAGAAACGAGAAGATGGCTCTGGACCGCCTGAGCCTTGAGGAACCCCAGCTTTCAGAGGTCAGGTAGACGAGAAAGACTCTAATCGTTCCTGTTCTTTTAGCACTCTGGAGGAAGGTGGGCAAAGCAGTAGACTACCCATTCAAACTTAAATGACTCAAGTTTTCCCTCGACTTGTGGAGCGTGTCTGGTAGGGACAAAGACTACAACTATTACCTAAAACCCAGCCTTTGGCAACCAGGAAATGACTTCCTCTGTAAAGACAGTGACCCAGTTAAATCATCAGCTACTCCAAACTCCAAGGAAGGTTTTCTAAAGAAAGACCCTGTCCATTAAAACTATTAACCATTGGAAACTGAAGATTTGATTTCACAGTCTGGTAGTTAACTCTGTGGTGGAATGTGTTTGTGACATATAGAGAAGCAGTTGATAGAAAACATCATCACTTCTGAAGGAGGCCATTAGAGAAGCTTACTCACGGCTCAGTAATTCTTCAGGGGGCCAGATGCAGGGACTCACGCCTGTAATTCCAGCACTTTGGGAGCCCGAGATGCAAGGATCACTCGAGGCCAGAAGTTTGAGACAAGCCTGGGCAACATAGTGAGATCCCTGTCTCTATAAAAAAATTTTTTTAAAAATTAGCATGGAATGGTGGCATGCACCTGTAGTCCCAGCTGCTCAGGAGGCTGAGGCAGGAAGATCACTGGAGCCCAGGAGCTAGAGGCTGCAATAAGCCATGATCACACGGCTGCCCTCCAGCCTAGGCAACAGAGCAAGACTCTGTCTCTAAATAAATAAATAGTAATAATAATAAAAATACAAATAATTCTTCAGTACCAAACATAAGCTCAGGGCAAAGTTTACCCACGTTCAGAGAGAAGTGGGCAGTGAACATAAAAGCATGAAACTCAGAGGGTGAGTCCAGGCCCAGATGGAGTCATTCATACAGTAAGCAAGTTGCTGTCATTTTTAAATGTAAAATTGGGCAGCTTCCCCTGCCTCTTTCTTTTTCTCATGAAGATAAGTAAGTTTTCCACCCCACTGGATATCAGGCTAATTTCCAGCTTCTTTGTATATTAGAAGTAAATTTAGAGATGACAATAGGATTAAAAAGAAGACATGGTGCTTACTCATGCACTTTCATCTTAAACAATTTAATTTTTAAAACTGCTACCTAAACGAAAATGAACAAGATCATTTTAACTTCCAAATTACATGTTTCTAAAAAACATGACCTGGTAGCTTCAGGAAAGTCCTCTTACTCTGAGTCTCAACTAATCATTCGTGACTGTGTAAAAAGAAGCTTTAATTGAGATTTTTTTCAGACACTACTAAGTGCAGTTGTAATTATTTATTCAAAAACAACCTCAGCTATATTATGTCCAGCAGAATAATATATAGTTTCCAACTCCAAAATGAGGATTATTGGCCAACAATCTATCAGAAGCTGGTATGAATGAGTGTATTTTCATGCAAATAACTGAGATATCTTTTTAAAGAAGTAATATCCAACTTCTGTTGCATAAAATTGTTCAGCATTATTTTAGTTTCTTGCAAACTAGAATACTACAAGTTATACAAAAATTACTAATACAATAGAAAATACTTTGAATAGCCTTATTGATTAGGGGAAAGGATATATTTCCTGATCTTTACAAAATAAAATGGAAACGATACAGAAAAGTACAAAAGGAAATGAAGACCATCTGCAATCAGATCACCTAGAGATGGCCATGGTAAACATTTCATATGCACACTCACAATCTTTTTCTCTGTGGCTGCATGTGCCCTCCACAGCACATACATAGTCCACCCCATACACACAACATTGAGATCCCATTGTTAGTACTGCCTGGTGACCTTTTCCCCTTAATAGATCATGAACAGGCTGTTTTGTAATTTCATGGTCTGCTTATGAGTATTAACATCTACATAGTATTCCATTGTATAACCACATCAGCATTTAATTAACATTCCCAGATTATTGAACATTGAGTGTGTATTTTTTCCAGTTACAATAATGGTGCAGTGAATAATCTGTACATAAGAAGCTTTGTTTACATCTCTGATAACTTCCTTAAGGTAAATTTCTGTAAGTAGAATGGGTACATTTCAGTATGTTTCACACATTAAAGTTCTTTTTAATTAATAGACTATTTTCTAGAACAGTTTTAGGTTCACCCCCAGTGTGCTGCATTTGTTACAATTGATCACCTATATGGACACATCATCATCCCAAGTTCATACTTTACATTAGGGTTCACTCTGCGTATTGTACTTTCTATGGATTTGGACGAATGTATTATGATGTGTGCTTTCCAGTATAGAATTACACAGAGTAGTTTCACTGTCCCCAAAATCCTTGGTTACCCACATTTTAAAGGCAAGTTAAATATTACCTAAGAGTGGTCCAATTCATACTCTACCAGTGTGTATGAAAGTTTCTGTACCCCAGAATTCTTGTAACACTTAAAATTTGATATGATTTGGATCGGTGTCCCCACCCAAATCTTATGCTGAAATGTAATCCCCAATGCTGGAGATGGAGCCTGGTGGGAGGTGATTGGATCATCAGGGCAGTTTCTTGTGAAGGGTTTGTCACCACCCTCCTTGGTGTTGTCATCATGATAGTGAGTTCTCTTGAGATCTGGTTGTTTAAAGGTGTGTGACACCTCCCTGCTCTCTCTCTTGCTCCTGCTCTGGCCATGTAAGATATGCTTGCTTCCCCTTTGCCATCTGCCATGATTGTAAGTTTCCTGAGGCCTCCTCAGAAGCAGAAGCCACTATTTTCTTTGCAGCCTGCAGAACCATGAGCCAATTAAACCTTTTCTCTTTGTAAGTTACCCCATCTTGGGTATTTCTTTATAGCAGTGCAAGAACAGACTAATACAGAATTATAAGAAAAAAATTTGATAGCTGAATGATGATAACTCATTTTCATCTTTTAATGAGTTTTAGTGAGTCATGTAGTTATTGGTTATTTGAATTCTACAAAATGTTCATACCCTCTGCCTGTTTTAAAGTTGAATGTTTATTTTTTCTTATTGATTTATACAAGATATTTATGGTATCCATTTTCATATATATTACAATGATTTTTTCCTGTTCAGAGACTGTCTTTTATATTCTATATTTAATGGTTGAATTTTGTTGGCTTTTTAACATATATTTTATTTATTACATAGTTAAATCTATTGAAAATTAGTTGGTCCCGATTATTTGAAACTATAATTTATAAATGGTGATTTTAAAAAGGAAATACAGATCACCAATACAAATAAAAAGGGCATAACATCACAACTTCAGAAATCCAGCATAAAACAATAATATACCATTTTTAACCTATTGTATTAGCAAATATTAAAAGCCTTGATAATTTGACTTGTTGATGAAAGCATATGAAAATAAACACTTTTATACTCTGCTGGTGGATGCGTAAATTCAGCAACTTCTTTGGAGGACCATTTGTCAATATCCATTCCTATTTAGAATTCAGAGACCCTTTGATCCAGCAATTTCTCTTCTGATCATTTGGCCTATATTTATTCTGGTAGAAATGTGCAAAGATATATGTACAGGAGGTTTATGATAGAATTACTTATAAGAGAAGAAAGGTAAAAAACCAACCTGTATTATTTATTTATTCAACAGACATTGATGTAGTGCTTACTATGTACTAAGCATCATTCTAGGCATTTTACAAATGTAAACTAATTAAGTCTTCCTAGAAATCCTATACCAGTTGGCTACACAAGTTTCAGAAACTGTGATTCCACCTAGCTTAAGAAAATAGTAAAGTCAGTCTCTCATATTAAGTCCAGAGGTTAGAAGCCCAGAAGTGGTGTGGGAAACAACTCAAAGCTGCCCCCAAGGAGTTAGGTCTTTCCTGGCTCAGCTCTGTCATTTCTGGGATCAGCACCTCTTCTCACAGTTGCAAGGTGGCTGCACATTTCCTGGTGTTTCTCTAGAGGGGAGATGAAGAAGACAGAAGGCAGAGCATAACTCCTCTTCCCTATCTATGTATGTGCTCTCAGCCCTAATCCTCAGTTTAATTGATCAGCTTAGGTTAGGTATACATTCCCAGACAGCAACTATCACCTGGGTAAAACAGGTTCTGCAGGGCTTAAGTTAGTCAGTCTTCCCTTCTGGAGCTGGGGGAAGAGATAAATAATTTAACACACTTAGAATGGAAGTTTGAATGGAAGGAGGGAAGAAATGATGTTAGGAAGGCAACCAGTGGTGCCCATCTCACAACCTCAGTGACCATAAGGAGTTGATTAAATATATTCATAGTGCATCCATTAAATGGAAATTTATATATCATTGAAAAGAAGAAGGAAATCTATATATGGTAACATGGAAAAATCTCAGCTGTATTGTTTTAGTCCATGTGTGTTACTATAAAGGTCATTTATAAAGAAAAGGGCTAGGTAATTTATAAAGAAAAAAGGTTGAGGGGAAAAAGAAGATGGCGCAGTAGGAGCAACTCAGGATTGCAGCTCTCAGTGAAGGCGCAGAGGGTGAGTGCAAGCCGCATTTACAGACGGATCTTTGTTGCCCACAGAATGGGGAAATTCCCAGGTGTAGGAGAGACACAGGATGCCAGCACAGCTGCTTCGGCTGGCATGGCCGTTTTGGTGGGCACCACAGTGCAGCGGCACTCTGCACAAAATGCACTGGTCTGGGTGCCCTGTTAAACCGGCAATCTGAGATTTGGGAGGGCAGATTAGCATATCCATCTGAATAAATGGGACTTGGACAGTGAGCCAGACCAGGAGATTCCCAGGAAGCAATGTTTGAGCCGGCACAGTGGGTCGCTGCACAGGAAATCACACAGATCCCAGTGCCATATCAGCAGGCGACTGAAACACCTTGTAGAGAGTCAACCGTTCAACTTAAAAAAAAAGGGCTCTGAGGCAGGGAGCCAGGTGATCAGGTTCGGTGGGTCCCACCCCCACAGGGAGAAACAAAATGGCGATTCAAAACGCTTGGGGTTGAGAGTTTCACTGCAGCACAGCTGAACCCAGGATGGTGCAGCTCGGTGGGGAAGGGGCGCCTGCCATTACCGAGGCATTCTCCCCCATTGAGGTACACTCCCATTGCTGATGCAGCCTGCCATTGCCAAGGCAACCTGCCATAACAGAGAGACTCCGACAATACAGAGGTGGGCCACCATCACCACAGCAGTTTTAACCACACCCATATAAACAGAATTACAGGGAATTACACTTGGCAGCAGGGCAGAGCCCACAGAAACAGCACGGAGCCCACAGCAGGGCAGAGCCCATGGCAATAGGGCAGAGCCCACAGCAACAGGGCAGAGCCCATGGCAGCAGGGCAGAGCCTCAGCAGGCAAATAGTGACTAGGCTGCCTTCTAGCTGGGCAGGACAGTGCAATGGATACACATAAAGAAAGCCGAGACAGAGCATCTGAGGAAAAAAAGGGGTTTATAAGTTCTGCTGCAGCAGACTTAAACGTACCTGCCTAACAGCGCTGAATGAACAACAGAGCTCACAGCTCAGCACTTGAGCTCCTATAAAGCACAGACCGTCTCCTCAAGCAGCTCCCTGACCCCTGTATATCCAAAGAGTAACCTCAAAAAGGACTGATCAGACTGACATTTGGCGGACATCATTCTGGGACAAAGATAGAAGAAGAAGAAACTGGTAGCATCCCTCGCTGTTCCACAGTTGCTACTGGTGTACCCCAGACAAGCAGGGCCTGGAGTGGACCTCAGCAGTCATACAGCAGAGGGGCTAGACTGTTAGAAGGAAAACTAAGTAACAGAAATACTTCATCATCAACAATCTGGGTGTCCACTCAGAGACCCAATCAAAAAGTCAGCAACTACTCAGATGACAGGTGGATAAATCCACAAAGATTGGAAGAAACCAGCGCAAGAAGGAGGAAAACACTCGAAACCAAAACATCTCGTCTCCTACAAAGGACCAAAACTACTGACCAGCAAGGGAACAAAGCTGGACAGAATGAGTGTGACAAAATGACAGAATCAGACTTCAGAAGGTGGGTAATGAGAAACTTCCGTGAGCTAAAAGAACATGTTCTAAATCAATGCAAAGAAACTAAGAACCTTGAAAAAAGATTTGAAAAAATATTCGAGGAAATGATAACAAGAATGGACAGCTTAGAGAGGAATATGAATGAATTGAAGGAGCTGAAAAACACAACATGAGAACTTCATGAAGCATGCACAAGTTTCAACAGCTGAATTGACCAAGCAGAAGAAAGAATATCAGAAGTCGAAGATGAACTCAATGAAATAAAATGAGAAACCAAGATTAGAGAAAAAAGCACAAAAAGGAATGAACAAAGTCTCCAAGAAATGTGGGACTATGTGAAGAGACCAAACTTACATTTCATAGGTATAACAGAATCTGATGAAGAGAATGAATCCAAGCTGGAAAATACTCTTCAAGATATTATCCAGGAAAATCTCCCCAACCTAGCAAGGCAGGCCAAGTCCAGGAAATACAGAGAACACCACAGAGATATTCCACAAGAAGAGCAACCCCAAGGCACATAATCGTCAGATTCACCAGGGTTGGAATGAAGGAGAAAATGCTAAGGGCAGCCAGAGAGAAAGGTCGGGTCACCCACAAAGGGAAGCCCATCAGACTCACAGCAGATCTCTCGGCAGAAACTCTACAAGCCAGAAGAGAGTGGAAGCCAATATTCAACATCCTTAAAGAAAAGAACTTTAAACCCAGAATTTCATATCCAGCCAAACTGAGCTTAATAAGTGAAGGAAAAATAAAATCCTTTGCAAACAAACAAGTACTCAGAGATTTTGACACCACCAGGCCTGCTTTACATGAGCTCCTGAAAGAGGCACTACACATAGAAAGGAACAACCAGTACCAGCCACTCAAAAAACATACCAAATGCTAAAGAGCATCAACAAAATGAAGAATCTGCATCAACTAATGGGCAAAACAGCCAGCTAGCATCAAAACGGGAGTATCAAATTCACACATAACAATATTAACCCTAAATATAAATGGGCTAAATGCACCAATCAAAAGACACAGACTGGCAAATTGGATAAAAAACCAAAACCCATCGGTGTGCTGTATCCAGGAAACCCATCTCACATGCAAGGATACACAAAGGCTCAAAATAAAGGGATGGAGGAAGATTTACCAAGCAAATGGAGAGCAAAAATAAAGCAGGAGTTGCAATTCTCATCTCTGATAAAATAGACTTTAAAGCAACAAAGATCAAAAGAGACAAAGAAGGCCATTACATAATGGTAAAAGGATCGATAAAACAAGAAGAGCTAACAATCCTAAATATCTATGTACCCAATAAAAGAGCACCCAGATATATAAGGCAAGCTCTTAACGACTTACAAGGAGATTTAGACTCCCACACAATAATAGTGGGAGACTTTAACACTCCACTGTCAATATTAGACATATCAACCAGACAGAAAATTAACAAGGATATCCAGGGCTTGAACTCAGACCTAGAACAAGCAAACCTGATAGACATTTACAGAACTCTCCACCCCAAATCCACAGAATATATATTCTTCTCAGGACCACATCACACCTACTCTAAAATTGACCACATAATTGGAAGTAAAGCACTGCTCAGCAAATGCAAAACAACTGACATAATAACAAACAGTCTCTCAGACCATCGTGCAATCAAGTTAGAACTCAGAATTCAGAAACTAACTCAGAACCGCACAGCTTCATGGAAACTGAACAACTGGCTCTTGAATGTTGACAGAATAAACAACGAAATGAAGGCAGAAATAAAGAAGTTCTTCAAAACCAACAAGAACAAAGTCACAACATACGAGAATCTCTGGGACACATTTAAAGCAGTCTACAGAGGAAAATATATAGCAATAAGTGCCCATATGAGAAGAGTGGAGAGATCCAAAATTGACACCCTATCATCAAAATTGAAAGAGCTAGAGGAGCAAGATCAAAAAAACTCAAAACCTATCAGAAGACAAGAAATAACTAAGATCAGAGCAGAACTGCAGGAGATAGAGACACGAAAAACCCTTCAAAAAATCAATAATTCCAAGATCTGGTTTTTTGAAAAGATCAACAAAATAGACAGACCACTAGCCAGATTGATTAAAAAGAAAAGAGAGAACAACAAAATAGATGCAATAAAAAACAATAAAGGGGAAATAACCACAGATTCCACAGAAATTCAAACCATCATCAGAGAATATTACAAACAACTCTATGCACATAAACTAGTAAACCTGGAAGAAATGGATAAATTCCTGGACACCTATGTCCTCCCAAGCCTAAACCAGGAGGAAGCCAAAACTATGAATAGACCAATAACAAGGTCTGAAATAGAGGCAGAAATTAAGAGCCTACCACGCCAAAAAAGCCCAGGTCCAGATGGGTTTACAACCGAATTCTACCAGACACACAAAGAGGAGCTGGTACCATTCCTTCTGAAACTATTCCAAATAATCCAAAAAGAGGGAATCCTTCCCAAATTATTTTATGAGACCAACATCATCCTGATACCAAAACCCGGCAGAGACTCAACAAGAAAAGACTTCAGGCCAATATCCATGATGAACATAGATGCAAAAATCTTCAATAAAATACTGGCAAGCCGATTGCAACAGCACATCAAAAAGCTTATCCACCATGATCAAGTAGGATTCATCCTGGGGATGCAAGGATGGTTCAACATACACAAGTCTATCAACGTAATTCACCACATAAACAGAACCAAAAACGAAAAACACGTGATTATCTCAATTGAGGCAGAGAAGGCATTTGACAAAATTCAACAGCCCGTTATGCTAAAAACCCTCAATAAACTCGGTATTGATGGAACGTATCTCAAAGTAATAAAAGCTATTTATGACAAACCAACAGCCAATATCATACTAACTGGGCAAAACTGGAAGCATTCCCTTTGAAATCTGGCACTAGACAAGGATGCCCTCTCTCACCACTCCTATTCAATATAGTACTGGAAGTTCTAGCCATAGCAATCAGGCAAGAAAAAGAAATAAAGGGTATTCAAATAAGAAAGGAGGAAGCCAAATTGTCTCTATTTGCAGACGACATGATAGTATACCTAGAAGACCCCATCACCTCAGTCCAAAAACTCCTGAAACTGAAAAGCAACTTCAGCAAAGTCTCAGGATATAAAATCAATGTGCAAAAATCACAAGCATTCCTCTACACCAATAACAGATTTAAAGAAAGCGAAATTAAGAACGAACTGCCGGGGAGGACTCAAGATGGCGCTGTGAGAACAACCCAGGATTGGAGCTCTCTTTGAGTCTGCGGAGAGGTGAGTAGGAGCTGCATTTCTAGACTGATCTTTGTTGCCCACGGAACGGGGAAATTCCCAAGTATAGGAGAGACGCTGGACTCCTGGCAGTGCCTCTGCCTGGTGAAGCCGGCAGCCAGGGTGGTGGCGGCCAGCCCTGCCCATCACTCCCCACAGGGCGCGCTTGTCCGGGTGCCCTGTTGAGCCGGTAACCTGAGACTTGAGAGGGCTGGACTTGAGACTGAGAGAGACTTGGACAGTAGGCCCGCCCAGGGGATTGCAGGGACAGAGCGTTTGGGCTAGCCCCGTGGGACGAACAAGACTGTGATTTCAAGCGATCCCCGTGCAGTTGGTCTGAGACGCTCTGTGGGGGAGGGGCATCCACCACTACCGAGGCAACCCGCCCCAACTGAGATACATGCCCACTGCTGACGCAGCCAGCCGTTGCCGAGGCAACCCGTCCCAACTGAGATACACGCCCACTGCTGACACAGCCTGCCGTTGCCGAGGCAACCCGCTACAACAGAGACTCTGCCTCAGGGCGTGGCGGAGACCACAGCAGAACAGCAGAGCCTGCCCTAACAGGGCGAGCCTCACAACAGCACGGCGGAGCCTCGGCAGGCAAACAGTGGCTAGTCTGCCTCCTAGCTGGGCAGGACACCTCAACGAACATCCAAAAATAAAGCCCGAAACCACCAACACAGAGGATATGAGAAAAAAAGGGTCTTTTAAATGAGCTCTGTTGCAGCAGAATAAACATAGCAGGCTAACAGCCCTGAATGAACAACAGAGATCACAGCTCAGCAATTGAGCTCCTATAAAGTACAGACTGTCTCCTCAAGCAGCTCCCTGACCCCTCTATATCCAAAAGACTGACATTTGGCAGGCATCATTCTGGGACAAAGATAGCAGAAAAAGAAACTGGTAGCATCCCTCACTGTGCCACAGCTGCTAGAGGTGCACCCCAGACAAGCAGGGCCTGGAGTGGACCTCAGCAGTTGTACAGCAAAGGGGCTAGACTGGTAGAAGGAAAACCAAGTAACAGAAATACGTTATCATCAACAATCTGGGTGTCCACTCAGAGACCCAATCGAAAAGTCAGCAACTACGCAGACGACAAGCAGATAAATCCACAAAGATGGGAAGAAACCAGTGAAAAAAGGAGGAAAACACCCGAAACCAGAACACCTCACCTCCTAGAAAGGACCAAAACTCCTCAACAGCAAGGGAACAAAGCTGGACGGAGAATGACTGTGACAAAATGATGGAATTAGACTTCAGAAGGTGGATAGTGAGAAACTTTAGTGAGCTAAAAGAACATGTATTAAATCAATGCAAAGAAACTAAGGAACTTGAAAAAAGATATGAGGAAATGATAACAAGAATGGATAACTTAGAGAGAAATATGAATGAATTAAAGGAGCTGAAAAACAAAATATGAGAACTTCGCGAAGCATGCACAAGTTTCAATAGCCGAATTGACCAAGCAGAAGAAAGAATATCTGAGGTTGAAGACCAACTCAATGAAATAAAACAAGAAACCAAGATTAGAGAAAAAAGCACAAAAAGGAATGAACAAAGTCTCCAAGAAATGTGGGACTATGTGAAAAGACCTAACCTACGTTTGATAGGTGTACCAGAAGGGGACGAAGAGAATGAATCCAAACTGGAAAATACTCTTCAGGACATTATCCAGGAAAATTTCCCCCACCTAGCAAGACAGGCCAACACTCAAAATCAGGAAATACAGAGAACACCACAAAGATATTCTGCAAGAAGAGCAACCCCAAGGCACATAATCGTCACATTCAACAAGGTCGAAATAAAGGAGAAAATACTAAAGGCAGCCAGAGAGAAAGGTCGGGTCACCCACAAAGGGAAGCCCATCAGACTCACAGCAGATCTCTCGGCAGAAACACTACAAGCCAGAAGAGAGTGGGGGCCAATATTCAACATTCTTAAAAAAAAGAACCTTCAACCCAGAATTTCATATCCAGCCAAACTGAGCTTCAGAAGTGAAGGAAAAATAAAATCCTTTGCGAACAAGCAAGCACTCAGAGATTTTGTCACCACCAGGCCTGCTTTACAAGAGCTCCTAAAAGAGGCACTACACATAGAAAGGAACAACCAGTACCAGCCATTCCAAAATCACACTAAATGCTAAAGAGCATCAACATAATGAAGAATCTACAACTACTAACAGGCAAAACAGCCACTTAGCATCAAAATGGCAGTATCAAATTCACACATAACAATATTAACCCTAAATATAAATGGACTAAATGCACCAATCAAAAGACACAGACTGGCAAATTGGATAAAAATCCAAAATCTATCAGTGTGCTGTATCCAGGAAACCCATCTCACATGCAAGGATACACAAAGGCTCAAAATAAAGGGATGGAGGAAGATTTACCAAGCAAATGGAGAGCAAAAAAAAGCAGGAGTTGCAATTCTCATCTCTGATAAAATAGACTTTAGAGCAACAAAGATCAAAAGAGACAAAGAAGGCCATCACATAATGGTAAAAGGATCGATACAACAAGAAGAGCTAACGATCCTAAACATATATGGACCCAATGCAGGAGCACCCAGATACATAAGACAAGTACTTAAGGACTTACAAAGAGACTTAGACTCCCACACAATAATAGTGGGAGACTTTAACACTCCACTGTCAATATTAGACAGATCAACCAGACAGAAAATCAACAAGGATATCCAGGGCTTGAACTCAGACATGGAGCAAGCAAACCTGATGGACATTTACAGAACTCTCCACCCCGAATACATAGAATACACATTCTTCTCAGCACCACATCACACCTACTCTAAAATTGACCACATAATTGGAAGTAAAGCGCTGCTCAACAAATGCAAAACAACTGAAATCATAACAAACAGCCTCTCAGACCATAGTGCAATCAAGTTAGAACTCAGAATACAGAAACCAACCCAGAACCGCACAGCTTCATGGAAACTGAACAACTGGCTCTTGAATGTTGACTGGGTAAACAATGAAATGAAGGCAGAAATAAAGAAGTTCTTCGAAACCAATGAGAACAAAGACACAACATGCCAGAACCTCTGGGACACATTTAAAGCAGTCTCTAGAGGAAAGTATATAGCAATAAGTGTCCATATGAGGAGAATGGAGAGATCCAAAATTGACACCCTATCATCAAAATTGAAAGAGCTAGAGGAGCAAGATCAAAAAAACTCAAAACCCAGCAGAAGACAAGAAATAACTAAGATCAGAGCTGAACTGAAGGAGATTGAGACACGAAAAACCCTTCAAAAAATCAATAAATCCAAGAGCTGGTTTTTTGAAAAGATCAACAAAATAGACAGACCACTAGCCAGATTGATTAAAAATAAAAGAGAGAACAACCAAATAGATGCAATAAAAAATGACAAAGGGGAAATCACCACAGACTCCACAGAAATTCAAACCATCATCAGAGAATATTATAAACAACTCTATGCACATAAACTAGTAAACCTGGAAGAAATGGATAAATTCCTGGACTCCTGTGTCCTCCCAAGCCTAAACCAGGAGGAAGCTGAAACTATGAATAGACCAATAACAAGGTCAGAAGTCGAGGCAGCAATTAAGAGCCTCCCACTCAAAAAAAGCCCAGGTCCAGACGGATTCACAGCCGAATTCTACCAGACACACAAAGAGGAGCTGGTACCATTCCTTCTAAAATTATTTCAAACAATCCGAAAAGAGGGAAGCCTTCCCAAATCATTTTACGAGACCAACATCATTCTGATACCAAAACCAGGCATAGACCCAACAAGAAAAGAAAACTTCAGGCCAATATCCATGATTAACATAGATGAAAAATCTTCAGTAAAATATTGGCAAGCCGATTGCAACAGAAAATCAAAAAACTAATTCATCATGATCAAGTAGGATTCATCCCGGGGATGCAAGGCTGGTTCAACATACGCAAGTCTATCAATGTAATTCACCACATAAACAGAACCAAAAACAAAAACCACATGATTATCTCAATTCAGGCAGGGAAGGCATTGACAAAATTCAACAGCCCGTTATGCTAAAAACCCTCAATAAACTCGGTATCGATGGAACGTATCTCAAAGTAATAAAAGCTATTTATGACAAACCAACAGCCAATATCATACTGAATGGGCAAAAACTGGAAGCATTCCCTTTGAAATCTGGCACTAGACAAGGATGCCCTCTTTCACCACTCCTATTCAATACAGTACTGGAAGTTCTAGACAGAGCAATCAGGCAAGAAAAAGAAATAAAGGGTATTCAAATAGGAAAGAAGGAAGCCAAATTGTCTCTATTTGAAGATGACCTAATAGTATACCTAGAAGACCCCATCGCCTCAGCCCAAAAACTCCTGAAACTGATAAGCAGCTTCAGGAAAGTCTCAGGATATAAAATCAATGTGCAAAAATCACAAGCATTCGTCTACACCAATAACAGACTTAAAGAAAGCCAAATCAAGAACGAACTGCCATTCACAATTGCTACAAAAAGAATAAAATACCTTGGAATACAACTCACAAGGAACGTAAGGGACCTCTTCAAGGAGAACTATAAACCACTGCTCAACGAAATCAGAGAGGACACAAACAGATGGAGAAACATTCCATGTTCATGGTTAGGAAGAATTAATATTGTGAAAATAGCTATACTGCCCAAAGTAATTTACAGAATCAACGCTATCCTCATCAAGCTACCATTGACTTTCTTCACAGAACTGGAAAAAACCACCATGAACTTCATATGGAACCAAAAGAGAGCCCGCATAGCCAAGTCAATTCTAAGCAAAAAGAACACAGCGGGGGGCATCACACTACCGGATTTCAAACTATACCACAAGGCTACAGTAATCAAAACAGCATGGTACTGGTACCAAAACAGAGACATAGACCAATGGAACAAAACAGAGACACCGGAGGCAACACAACATATCTACAACTATACAATCTTTGATAAACCTGACAAAAACCAGCAATGGGGAAAGGATTCCCTGTTTAACAAATGGTGTTGGGAAAACTGGCTAGCCATGTGCAGAAAGCAGAAACTGGACCCCTTCCTGACACCTTACACTAAAATTCACTCCAGATGGATTAAAGACTTAAACATAAGACCTGGCACGATAAAAACCCTAGAAGGAAATCTAGGCAAAAGTATCCTGGACATAGGAGTAGGCAAGGACGTCATGAACAAAACACCAAAAGCATTGGCAACAAAAGCCAAAATAGACAAATGGGACCTAATGAAACTCCACAGCTTCTGCACGGCAAAAGAAACAGTCACTAGAGTGAATCGGCGACCAACAGAATGGGAAAAAACTTTTGCAGTTTACCCATCTGACAAAGGGCTGATATCCAGAATTTACAAAGAACTCAAACAGATTTACAGGAAAAAAACAGACAAACCCATTCAAAAGTGGGCAAGGGATATGAACAGACACTTTACGAAAGAAGACATATATGAGGCCAACAATCATATGAAAAAATTCTCATCGTCACTGGTCATCAGAGAGATGCAAATCAAAACCACATTGAGATACCATCTCACGCCAGTTAGAATGGCGATCATTAAAAAATCTGGAGACAACAGATGCTGGAGAGGATGTGGAGAAAAAGGAACACTTTTACACTGTTGGTGGGAGTGTAAATTAGTTCAACCATTGTGGAAGACAGTGTGGCGATTCCTCAAGGCCTTAGAAATAGAAATTCCATTTGACCCAGCAATCCCATTACTGGGTATATATCCAAAAGACTATAAATCGTTCTACTATAAGGACACATGTACACGAATGTTCATTGCAGCACTGTTTACAATAGCAAAGACATGGAATCAACCCAAATGCCCATTGATAATAGACTGGATTGGAAAAATGTGGCACATATACACCATGGAAAATTATGCAGCAATCAGAAATGATGAGTTTGTGTCATTTGTAGGGACATGGATGAATCCGGAGAACATCATTCTCAGCAAACTGACACAAGAACAGAAAATGAAACACCGCATATTCTCACTCATAGGCGGGTGATGAAATATGAGAACACATGGACACAGAAAGGGGAGTACTAAACAGTGGGGTCTATTGGGGGGAAAAGGGGAGGGCCAGTGGGAGGGGGAGGTGGGGAGGGATAGCCTGGGGAGAAATGCCAAATGTGGGTGAAGGGGAGAAGCAAAGCAAAGCACACTGCCATGTGCGTACCTACGCAACTGTCTTGCATGCTCTGCTCATGTACCCCGAAACCTAAAATCCAATAAAAAATTAAAAAAAAAAAAAAGAACTAACTGCCATTCACAATTGCTACAAAAAGAATAAAATACCTAGGAATACAACTGACAAGGAACGTAAGGGACCTCTTCAAGGAAAACTACAAACCACTGCTCAACGAAATAAGAGAGGACACAAACAGATGGAGAAACATTCCATGTTCATGGTTAGGAAGAATCAATATCATGAAATTGGCCATACTGCCCAGAGTAATTTACAGATTCAATGCTATCTCCATCAAGCTACCACTGACTTTCTTCACAGAACTGGAAAAAACCACCTTGAACTTCATATGGAACCAAAAGAGAGCCCACATAGCCAAGTCAATTCTAAGCAAAAAGAACACAGCGGGGGGCATCACACTACCGGACTTCAAACTATACTACAAGGCTACAGTAATCAAAACAGCATGGTACTGATACCAAAACAGAGATATAAACCAATGGAACAGAACAGAGGCATCAGAGGCAACACAACATATCTCCAACCATACAATCTTTGATAAACCTGACAAAAACAAGCAATGGAAAAAGGATTCCCTGTTTAACAAATGGTGTTGGGAAAACTGGCTAGCCATGTGCAGAAAGCAGAAACTGGGCCCCTTCCTGACACCTTACACTAAAATTAACTCCAGATGGATTAAAGACTTAAACATAAGATCTGGCACCATAAAAACCCTAGAAGAAAATCTAGGCAAAACCATTCAGGACATAGGAGTAGGTGAGGACTTCATGAACAAAACACCAAAAGCATTGGCAACAAAAGCCAAAATAGACAAATGGGACCTCATCAAACTCCACAGCTTCTGTACAGCAAAAGAAACAGTCAGTAGAGTGAATCAGCAACCAATGGAATGGGAAAAAATTTTTGCAGTTTACCCATCTGACAAAGGGCTGATATCCAGAATTTACAAAGAACTCAAACAGATTTACAGGAAAAAAACAAGCCCTTTCAAAAATGGGCAAAGGATATGAACAGACACTTTACAAAAGATGACATACATGAGGCCCACAAACATATGAAAAAATGCTCATCATCACTGATCATTAGAGAGATGCAAATCAAAACCACATTGAGATACCACCTCATGCCAGTTAGAATAGTGATCATTAAAAAATCTGGAGACAACAGATGCTGGAGAGGATGTGGAGAAATAGGAACACTTTTACACTGTTGGTGGGAGTATAAATTAGTTCAACCATTGTGGAAGACAGTGTGGTGATTCCTCAAGGACCTAGATATAGAAATTCCATTTGACCCGGCAATCTCATTACTGGGTATATATCCAAAGGACTATGAATCATTCTACTATAAGGACACATGCACACGAATGTTCATTGCAGCACCATTTACAATAGCAAAGACCTGGAACCAACCCAAATGCCCATCGATGATAGACTGGACTGGGAAAATGTGGCACATATACACCATGGAATATTATGCAGCAATCAAAAATGATGAGTTTGTGTCCTTTGTAGGTACATGGATGAATCTGGAGAACATCATTCTCAGCAAACTGACACAAGAACAGAAAATGAAATACCGCATATTCTCACTCATAGGTGGGTGATGAAAATGAGAACACATGGACACAGGGAAGGGAGTACTACACACTGGGGTCTATTGGGAGGAATAGGGGAGGGACAGTGGGGGGGGGAGCTGGGGAGGGATAGCCTGGGGAGAAATGCCAAATGTGGGTGAAGGGGAGGAAGGCAGCAAAGCACACTGCCATGTGTGTACCTATGCAAATGTCTTGCATGTTCTGCACATGTACCCCAAAACCTAAAATGCAATTAAAAATAAATAAATAAAATAAAATAAAGCAAGAAAAAAGGTTTATTTGGCTCACGATTCTGCAGGCTGTACAGGAAGCATGACACCAGCATCTGCTTCTTGTCAGGACCTCAGGAAGCTTCCAGTCATGGTGAGGGGGAGGAGAACAGGTATCACAAGGTAAGAGAGGGAGGAAGAAAGACAGGGAAGGGGTCCCACATTCTTTTAAACACCCAGCTCCTGCAAAAACTAATAGGGTGAGAACTAACTCATTACCATGGAGATGGCACCAAACTGTTCTTGAGAGAGCCACCCCTATGACCCCAGACACCTTCCACTAGGCCCCACCTCCAACATTGGAGATCAGATTTCAACATGAGATTTACAGGGGACAAATATCCAAACTATATGATATATTAACTTTTTTTTGAGGCAGAGACTCACTCTGTCACCCAGGCTAGAGTGCAGTGGCACGATCTCAGCTCACTGCAACCTCCACTTCCTGGGTTCAAGAGATTCTCCTGCCTCAACCTCCTAAGTAGCTGTGACCACAGACATGTGACACCATCCCTGGCTACTTTTTGTATTTTTAGAAAAGATGGGGATCTCACCATGTTGCCCAGCCTGGTCTCAAACTCCTGACCTCAAGTTATCTGCTTGCCTCAGCCTCCCAAAATGTTGGGATTATGGGGTGAGCCACCATGCCCAGCCAATTTTTTTTAAGTAAAAAAAAATTGGGTATCATATGCTTTCATTTGGTAGACATAGAGAAATAAATCAATTATGTTTGGATACACATAGGAAATTACTGAAAGAATGCTTCTAAGGAATGAAATTAAAATGGAAAAGAAGTGGAGAAATTATGATGAGCAAATTTTGGGTTAAGAAAGCATTTTGGATTTCAAAAAAAGTTTTCTTGGAATGTGTGGTAGGCAGAATAATGATCTCCTATGACATCCATGTCCTAATCCCCAGAACCTGTGAATATGTTACTTTATATGGTGAAAGAAACGTAATTAAAGTAAGGATCTTGAGATGGGGAGCTATGTAATCATAGGGGTCCTTATGAGAGGAAGGCAGGAGGATTAGAGAGCAAGAAGATGTGATGAGAGAAGCAGTGGTCAGAGTCAGAAGGAGATGGGATGATGAGGACATATTGCTGGCCTTGAAGAGGAGGATGGGGCCACAAGTGAAAAGATGCTGGAGGTTGGAAAAGGCAAGGAAATGCATTCTTCCCTGGAGCCTCCAGAAAGAACACACACCTGAAAATATCTTGATTTTAGCCCAATAAGACCCATTTTTGGCTTCTGACTTCAAAGCTGTAAGTTAATAAATTTGTGTTGTTCTAAGTCACTAGATTTGTAATAATTTGTTACAGCAGTAACAGGCCATGAATGCAGAAAAGACGTTTTCATTTTTGCTCTGCTGAATTAATTTTAAGTTGAAAATTTAGGGCTGGAGAAAGTATGTTACTTGCCTCTGAAGTCCTGCTATCAAATATACATAAAACACTTTTAATAGTTGCATAGAGCAAATTAGCTAAGTGCAGCTTTGTATCATATATGCACAATAATGGTTGTTGGGAAATATGAGAGCTGGACTTAGACATACATGGCTTCTCCTTCTGCCTTTGCATTTACTATCTTTGTGACCTTGGGTTGGTTATTTGTGAGAACTCAATGAATTAACATGTTGTTTTAAAATGTACCTGGGATTTGGGTTTTATTCAAGTACATGAGGCCAACAAATCAGGAGACAACTGCCATCAAAAAGAGAGTTTATTACTCACAGTTCCCAAGAGGAAGAGCCACACCCATGCAGAGCCACAGGACGGAAGTGCCTGGTTAAGTCATGAACTCAGGAGAGAGTCCAGGCTGGAGAGCAATCTGTCACCTAAGAACATTCACACTTGGAAAGGAAAAGGAGGAAAAGGCATTGTTGTAACCTGAATTCTCTAGCACAGAGCCTATGATATATTGAGAGTGTATGCTCTGGATAAAATGGTAAGGGAGTCCAGGGAGGGGATGGAAAGAAGCCACATGAGAACATGGTGTCAGATAAAGTCTAGTTTCAGCTTTACCCTGCTCTGGACTGTGAATTCTAGCACAGAGTCTTGAGGCAGGTGAATGAGGTATCTGTATCCCTACACCTTTTGGTCCTGGGTCATGGGCTGCTAGAGGCAGAAGTCAGGGAAGTAGAAGAGAGGTGTCTTTGAGGCTGGGTGCAGTGGCTCATGCCTATAATCCCAGCACTTTTGGAGGTAGAGGTGGAGGAATTGCTTGAGCTCAGGAATTCAAGACCCATCTGGGCAACATAGTGAGACTTTGTCTCCACAAAAAAAAAAAAAAAACATTTTAAAAATTAGCTGAACATGGTGGTGCACACCTGCAGTCCCAGTTACTAAAGAGGCTGAGGCAGGAGGACCACTTGAGCTCAGGAGTTTGAGACTACAATGAGCCATGATTGTGCCACTGCCCTCCAGCTTGGG
This sequence comes from Callithrix jacchus, assembly GCF_049354715.1. NCBI lineage: Eukaryota > Metazoa > Chordata > Mammalia > Primates > Cebidae > Callithrix > Callithrix jacchus. The sequence continues at coordinate 54,596,186 of NC_133514.1, read as the reverse complement.
CAACAGGAGAGGTAGTTTTGATGGCTTGGGGGCAAGCCTCTGGAGAAGGTCACAAGTGCAAACCATTAGTCACAGCAGCCAAAGCAGCTGGGAGATGGGCACACCAAGCAAGCTGGTTAAAGGGCCCCCAGAGCACTGGCAGAACATGATAGCACCGGCTATAAGCCACCCCTTGCCCCACTCAGATCCTCCTGATTCGCAGCTGTGGAACCCCCATCCTACCACAGCACTAATGTGCTGGCTGCTCCCAGACTCTGGGAAAACTCTGTGAGTTAAGGGGCAAGCTACAGCCCCACTGGAGCAGTTGGTCCCAAGGCTGCTTGATGCTTTTCATTCCCCGGTTCCATCACCCATTCTAGATGCCACTTGCCTGTTGCTCTCACTGCTGTCAGGGTGCCAGATCTCTAACAGCCTTTCCTCCATCAGCCCTAGTCTGCAGGAAAACAACTGTACTGAGCCTTGCAACAGTACTCACTTCCTTCTCACCAGCACTGTCTCAGTTTTCTTGTTCTTGTTTTTGTTATTTTGAACAGGGTCTTGCTCTGTCACCGAGGCTGGAGTGCAGTGGTGCCATCACAGCTCACTTCAGCCTCAAATTCCTGGGCTCAAGCAATCCTCCCAAGTAGTTAGGACTGCAGATGTGCACCACCACACCTGGTTAATTTTTTTAAATGTTTTTGTAGAGACAGGCTCTGGCTATGTTGCCCAGGCTGGTCTTAAACTCCTGGGCTCAAGTGATCCTCCTGCCTCAGCCTCCTAAACTGCTATGATTGCAGGCATGAGCCACCACACCTGGTCTGTCTGAGTTTTCTTTCTATTGCTGCATAAGAAATGAGTACACATTAGCACTTGAAACAATGCACATTTTTAATCTCAGTTTCCAACAGTTTGCGGTCAGAAGTCAACACAGTGTGACTAAGTTCTCTGTTCAGGTTTTCACCAGGATACAATCAAGATTTCAGCAGGATGAGTTCTCTTCCAAGGGGGTCATCTTCCAAGCTTCTTTCTCTGCCAAAGCCTTAGGGGTCCTTCGACCAGGGGGTCCTCTTCCAAGCTCCCTGAGGGTTGACAGAATTTGGGTCCTTACGGTTGTAGGACTGAGATCCCAGTCTCCTGCTAGCTGTGAGCCGCTGTTGGAAGTTTAGTACTAGGAAATGAGTTGTTACACAAATACCTAAAAATGTGGATGTGGCTTTGGAACTGGGTCATAGGTGGAGGCTGGAAGAGTTTTGAAGTGCCTGCAGAAGCACATTCCTAGATTGTCTTGAAAAGGCCACTGGTAGAAAGATGGCTGTTACAGGTGCTTCTGGTGAGGACTTAGGCAGAAATAAGGAATTCACTATTGCACGCTGGAGGAAGGGTGATCTTAGTTGTGTAGTTGAAGAGAACTTGGGACTGTCGCACCCCAGTGGCCTTGGTATACCAGGGGCCATACCAGACTGCTCCACCTGCCACTAGTGCTGGGTCCTCACTACTGGTGAGCTAGTGGGTGACCCAATGCAAGAGTCTACTTCTAGAACTACTCCTGATATCAAACACTTTAAGTCTGGGTTCCTTAGAAGCAGAGCCCAGGATAGGGATTTGTAAAAACAACAATACCCATTACTGGCAAAAATGAAACTTGCACTCTATTCTCTGTTAATGGTTTAGATTGCTTTGGAAACAACTTTGCAATGTATATAAGTTTGTACTCTTAAATTTAATTGAATAATTCCATTTCTGGAGCTGCATCTTATAGTAATCATAGAAAATTAACACAAAAAATATTAATTTAGTAGCTATTTATTATGAAAAATGGAAGACAACCAAATCGTTCAGTAATTGAATGTTCAGTGATAAAATATTGAATTATTTACACCTTGTTTTGTTCCAAAGAGTGCTTCAATAGATTCTAGTCACTTACTAGTATATTAAGTGATAATGGCAGTAATAAACATGCTCGTGTTGTAATTGCGGGGGAGTGAACCAATCCACAGACTTGAGGGGGAGACAGAAATATTCACTTCCTATGTTCTTAAATGAAATTAAATCCAGATGCAGCCGTCGTCTCCCTGGACTAGCAGGAAATTTCATCCCAGGCATAATCTATTCCTCCCTCGCCTTTTTCCAGTTCAGTAAATTATGTCCCCACCACATAGCTGCTTAAAGCTAAACTCAAGTCACATTCCTAGATTGCCATCTCCTCCTCTGCCTCCCATCTCACACCCAGGATCAGCAGGTGCACACCCCCTAAGCGCACTGGCAGTCTGTTCGTCCTCCGAGCCCCAACCTACCCATCCCCTTTACCACCCTGGACTGGTCCCTTACTGGCCTTCCTGAAGCCTGTCTTGTCCATCCACTCCTCTGAAGCCTTTGAAGAGCATCCAGAAGACTCCAGCAGGACATGCTGTATTCCTTCCCACACCCTCCTCCAGTTGCGCATTACCAGAGGCAGGTTTCACCTCCCATCCCAGCGGGCAAAGCCCTCCTAGCTCTGGTGCTGTGACCCTCACTCTCCCCTCTCCCTGCCCTCTCTGCAGAAGCCCCCTTTTTGTTCTGCAAGCGTTCCGAACTTGGCCATTCCTCATGCCTGAGCCCTGTACCAACTGCCCCTGCCTGGGATGTCCTCCCTGGGGATAATTTCATGGCCAGCTCTTCAGCCTGAGAGTCATTTCTGCCGAGGTCACACCTGTCACTTCACTTGATCTTGATTCTTGGCAGGGCACTCAGAACATGCTAGGTTTCCTTTTCATGCACTCATTCATCATCTCCCCCACTAGATTATAAGCTCAAGGAGAAAGGGGGCCCTTGTGCACCTTGTGACCAGTGAATTCCTGGTACCTGCAACGGTCCTGACACACATCACCAGGAAATGACTCTTGGATAAATATTTCCCTGCAATATGCTCAGGGTCCTAGCCAGCTCTCTGTCCCTTCTGGCCCAAGTGCTTTACAACCTCTCTGTGATGCCTGAGGCTGATGGGGACTTGAGGAGGCAGAAAGGCCCCTGGCTGGTGTCCAGCCTCTCTATGTGTCGTGGGTGAGCCAACTCATTCCCCGAGGTGACATCCTCTCCCCAGGAGCTGCCCCTGAGCAGGATGGGGAGCCCTCCTCAACCTCACCCCATAGTCCCTGCACCCTTCAGGCTGGGTAGGGCTCCAGCTCTCCCGCCAAGGCCCAAGGCCTGGGCTCTTCCTTGGAATGAATCTTCGAAGCATTCAGCAGAAGCTACGCAAAAGCATCTGGGGCCAGGGATCGTTTGCTTATTTAAACATCTGTAGTGTTTAAGCAGCTCTCAGTTTTCCTCTGGGAAAATCTTTGAAGTTGAGAGTTGGAATACAAAAAGAATAGGGGAAACGCAAATTATCCTGCCACACAGTGTAGGGTGAAAACCACCAAATGCAAAATTGTAGGAAGTGATTGATTATAATGCTTTCTTTGAATGCATACACAAAACACTCAGAGAAAGTAAAAGAAAGTATTATCCATGGTTGTTTTGAAAGAGCTGTCACTACTGGCAATAGTGACTCTTCAACTTTCACTTGTATTTTATGTAATGAAAGTATGTTGCTTTTGTAAATCTTTAAAAGTTTTAAAATTGTACTTAAAATTTTTCTAACCAAGAATTTCTCATCTGATAATTTATTATTTGAAAATATTCAAATGTGCATGTAGATTTTGTTACAAGAATGATAATTTAAGAATTTTCCATGATAGTGAAAAAGGTAAAAGCAAACTAAACATCAAGAAGATCTCCACCATGGTGAAATATAGGCAGGCATTAAAAAGTCTGGTTGTAGAAGAATACCCCACATTATGGAAAAACGTTCGCTATACAGATAGGTTCACAAAGGATTATCAGACAGAACATGAGCTCATTTTTGTAACTATATATAAATACTTAGAGGAAAACTTCTTCAGAGTATAAAGCCAAAGTTAGCCTTCATCATTTCTCAAAGGAGGCCTTGCAGGTGATATTAATTTTATTCTTTGTACTTATCTCCATTTTTCCCCCACTTTTTTTTTCTGAGATGGAGTTTCACTCTTGTCGCCCAGGCTAGAGTGCACCAACATGATCTCGGCTCACGGCAACCTCTGCCTCCTGGGTTCAAGCGATTCTCCTGTCTCAGCCTCCCCAGTAGCTGGGATTACAGGCGCCTACCACTGCATCTGGCTAATTTTTGTGTATTTAGTAGAGACGGAGTATCACCCTGTTAGCCAGGCTGGTCCTGAATTACTGACCTCAGATGATCTGCCCATCTCAGCTTCTCAAGTGCTGGGATTATAAGCACGAGCCACCATGCCTGGCCCTTCACCCACTTTTTTAAAACAATGAACATTAGGTATTACTTTTCCAATATGGAAAAGACAGTGAAAGAGGTTTTGCATATACAGAGTATTTAGGCAGTTGGCCCTTGAACAACACGGGAGTTAGGGGTGCCAACCCTACCCCCCACAGTCTACTCAACAATCTGAGTATAACTTCACTTCCCAAAAACTTGGCTCCTAGAGCCTATGTTGACCAGAAGCCTTGTTGATAACATAAATAGTTGATCCATTCACATTTTGTATGTTGTGTATATCATATACTATATTCTTATAGTAAAGTAAGCTGGATATACTATTAAGAAAATCATAAGGAAGAGAAAAATATATTTCTTATTCATTACATGGAAGTGGATCATCATAAAGGTCTCATCCTCATCCTGTTCTTCACATTAGTTGGGCTGAGGAGGAGGAGGAAGAGGAGGGGCTAGTCCTGCTGTCTCAGGAGTAGCAGAGATGGGAAAGGTGGAGGAGGTGGATGGGGAGACAGGAGAGGCAGGAGAGGCAGGCACACTCGGTGTAACTTTTACTGGAAAAAGCCATGTATAAGTGAACCTGCACAGTTCAAACCCACGTTGTTCAAGGGTCAGCTGCACATGTATTTACATTTTTAAAAGACCTTCACAATAGCCTGTTGCTGTGTAGGAAAGCCAGGTCTCTGGGCAGAAGCACCCAGGAGCCTCAGTGGAAGGCAGGAAGGCAGGGGAGGGAAGAAGGTTCATAGACTGGACAAGCCCAGAACTCGGTGGCCCACTTGACTTCCTGATACCTAGTGACTGGAAGTTGTGACAGTTGGTGACAGTTACCTTTCTCTTCTGGTTCCTCTGTTTGGATGCTTTATGAAAGCACATGATGTTTAACAAGCATTTATTAAGCAGTTACTATGTGCCAAGCACTACATCTGAGCTTTGGACAGATGAGGGACTGAAGAAGTGGCCCCACCCATGGAGCATGACAAGCCAGCCTATTGGGATTGCCTGGCCCTCATGCAGGGTGAATAGCACAAGGTAGGCATAAGAGCTAGTGCAGAAGCAGGAAGCTGGATGGGCGGTTCTCAAAACAGGGGTAAGAACTGACTTAGGTGCTGTAAAAGATAGAGAAGTTCTTCAAAGTTTTCATTTTAAACACTAAAGAATAGCCATTCCAGATACTAAAACTCCTTGCTCGCTGTTAGTTCTGTACTCTAACCTTGCTAGCAGCTGTAGTTTATGCAGGCATGTTTGGACAAACCAGGACAAGCCCAGGTCATAGTCTATGCCATTCCTTATGTGGAAACCCCTCCTGATGATCTGATGACTAGCTTCCTCTTTTTCTTTGTTCTCTCCCCACTTGCCTGTTTAGGAAAGTTTTAAGTTACTAGTCAATTGGGTCATGCATAGAATGTGACTGTGTCAGATTATAAACGTTCCTGTCCCCTTGGTCCGCTGTGCTCTTGTGGCAAGATTGCTGGTGACGGCTCCCTTTCTGCAGAAAGTAAAACGGACCTTGCTGAATGATCCATAGTCTGTGTTGATTTCTTTGTGACACTGAGAACCCATTTGTGACAGGTGCTCTGGAGTTCGATCTTACG